>NC_137113.1:33294209-33683718 GCF_949357685.1 Gobio gobio
CTATCTATATAAGACCGCCACCACCCTCTCCTCTTGGAAGATCACTATCCATCTATCTATCATCTATCTATCTATCTATCTATCTATCTATCTATCTATCTATCTATCTATCTATCTATCTATCTATCTATCTATCTATCTATCTATCTATCTATCTATCTATCTATCTATCTATCTATCTATCTATCTATCTATCTATCTATCTATCTATCTATCTATCTATCTGTCTATCTATCTATCACCTCAATCATCCATCCATCCATCCATCCATCCATCATCTTCCGCTTATACGGGGCCGGGTCACGGGGGCAACAGTCTAAGCAGAGACGCCCAGACATCCCTCTCCCTAGCCACTTCCTCCAGCTCTTCCGGGGGAACCCCGAGGCGTTCCCAGGCCAGCCGGGAGACATAGTCCCTCCAGCGTGTCCTAGGTCTTCCCCGGGGCCTCCTCCCGGTGGGACGTGCCTGGAACACCTCCCTGGGAAGGCGTCCAGGAGGCATCCGAAATAGATGCCCGAGCCACCTCAGCTGGCTCCTCTCGATGTGGAGGAGCAGCGGCTCTACTCCGAGTTCCTCCCGAGTGACTGAGCTCCTCACCCTATCTCTAAGGGAGCGCCCAGCACCCTACGGAGAAAGCTCATTTCGGCCGCCTGTATCCGGGATCTTGTCCTTTCGGTCATGACCCACAGCTCATGACCATAGGTGAGAGTAGGAACGTAGATTGACCGGTAAATCGAGAGCTTTGCCTTGCAGGTCAGCTCCTTCTTTACCACGACAGACCGGTACATCGACCGCATTACTGCAGAAGCTGCACCGATCCGTCTGTCAATCTCCCGTTCCATCCTCCCCTCACTCGTGAACAAGACCCCTAGATACCTGAACTCCTCCACTTGAGGCAGGAACTCTCCACCCACCTGAAGCGGGCAAGCCACCCTTTTCCGACTGAGAACCATGGCCTCGGACTTAGAGGTGCTGATTCTCATCCCAGCCGCTTCACACTCGGCTGCAAACCGTCCCAGTGCACGCTGAAGGTCCTGGCTCGAGGAGGCCAACACGACAACATCATCCGCAAAAAAGCAGTGGTCAGCTGCCTCCGGAGTCCCACAAGCCATCCAGGCCCGATAGGACTCCTTCTTCAGCTTGACGGCATCCCTTACTTCCGGTGTCCACCACCGGGTTCGGGGATTGCCACCTCGACAGGCACCGGAGACCTTACGGCCGCAGCTCCGAGCGGCCGCAGCGACAATGGAGGTGGAGAACATGGTCCACTCTGACTCAATATCTCCAGACTCCCTCGGGATCCGGTCGAAGCTCTGCCGGAGGTGGGAGTTGAAGATCTCTCTGACAGGGGGCTCGGCCAAACGTTCCCAACAGACCCTCACAGTACGTTTGGGTCTGCCGGGGTCTGTCCAGCTTCCTCACCCGCCATCGGATCCAACTCACCACCAGGTGGTGATCAGTTGACAGCTCCGCCCCTCTCTTCACCCGAGTGTCCAAGACATATGGCCGAAGGTCTGATGACACGACCACAAAGTCGATCATCGACCTCCGGCCTAGGGTGTCCTGGTGCCACGTGCACTGATGGACACCCTTATGCTTGAACATGGTGTTCGTTATGGACAAACCGTGGCTAGCACAAAAATCCAATAACAGAACACCGCTCGGGTTCAGATCAGGGGGACCGTTCCTCCCAATCACGCCCCTCCAGGTGTCACTGTCACTGCCCACGTGGGCGTTGAAGTCCCCCAGTAGAACGACGGAGTCTCCAGTCGGAGCACTTTCCAGCACCCCTCCCAGAAACTCCAAGAGCAGCCTCAATCATATAAACATTATAATACAGTATCGTACAATATCATATCAACAAAACATGACAATACATACAAAAAAAAGCATATAACAATATTCAGCAATCAATCAATCGATGACCACCAGCATTAATTATAATATAATACATATTATAAACACAATAAATAAACAAAACTATCTATCTAAGCCCGCCACCACCCTCTCCGCTTGGAAGGTATCTATCTATCTATCTATCTATCTATCTATCTATCTATCTATCTATCTATCTATCTATCTATCTATCTATCTATCTATCTATCTATCTATCTATCTATCATATAAACTATACATAACAATACAAAAACAAAGCATATAACAATAATCAGTAATCAATCAATACATGACCACCAGCATAAATTATAATATAATACATTATAATACAGAATATAAACACAATAAATAAATAAAAATCTATCTATCTAAGCCCGCCACCACCCCCTCCTCTTGGAAGGGCTCTATCTATCCATCTATCCATCTATCTATCTATCTATCTATCTATCTATCTATCTATCTATCTATCTATCTATCTATCTATCTGTCCAGAACTGCTCCCTGAGGGCCACTGTCTGTCCTGTAGAGTTTAACTCCAATCTGCCTCAACACTCCTATCACTAAGTTTCTAGTATGTCTGGTGAGACCTTGATGAGCAGGTGCAGATGTGTTTAATAGGGTTTAAGCTGAACTCTGCAGGACAGTGGCACCCTCCAGGAGCAGAACTGGACACCACTGATATATGCCCACCAGCACAGTTTAATATAATATAATAATATAATATAATATAAAAAATAAGACATAAATTGACAATATAGGCCTACAAACAAAACATTTAACAAGAATGTTCCACCTATTGATCAATCTATGTAACAATCTGCAAGCTAACAATATATATCTGTCTATGTAGGCTATAGATATCTTTCAAACCAAAAATAGTGCCTGACCGAATGGCTAGTGCCTGACCGAAGAGCTTGACCAACCAAGCAATATAATAATCTGCAATTATAAATCTGTGAGAAATTGACAAACCAACAGAGTGAGAATTTAACAAATGACAATTTAACCTTGAAGATTGAATTGAAATTCAATCTGCAAGAATCAGCAGTCTATTTATCTCTTCAGGGTGCCTGTAAACAACCAATGTAATAATATGCATTTAGCCTATAAACTTGCTTGCATCAAAATAGGAGAAAGAGCAACTCACCCTGATGTCGCTGATGGTCTGGGTGAAATGTTTGCGATGTTCCTGACTCTGCATTCACATTTACACTCATCGAACGTTCTGAAGTTCTATCATTATGATGTCATAATGCGAAACCACTGCGCCGCTGTATTGGGATTCCAACACATCAACCGTCTCATTAGGAAAGCATCTGATTTTCATGAGTAAATATTAGGCAGTTAGACGTTATATTAAAAGTCTCCCCGTATAATATTACAACCCAGACGTCCTGAGAATGAAAATGGTTGTTTATTTAAAGTCGCGAAGTTTTTTAAATGGCGGAGTTACGTTCATCTTCATTACAGTAGCTAGGACGAGACACCAAGGCTATTACAAAAATCTTTTTCAGCTTCTGCTACTTTTACATTTCAATTGATGCTTCATTAAGCAAATATAAACTTTTTTCTTCTCTAGTGCACCCACCGGAGTTGATTAACAAAAAATATTTTGTAATTTGGCCTTTATTATTAGGCCTACTCGTTTAATATAGCCTGACGTTGTCATAGGCCTACTCAAATGTTGTGGGCGGGGCTAAATTCGGCTGGCATCCAGATTCCAGGCTACATTCAAAAGTAAATAAAATTATATATATATTACATTTTTGACAAAATAACACGGTTACAGTTAGTGTTCTGTGTTGTGATATGTTTTCGTTTTCAGTGCTTACACCAAACCCAAATATGTTCAGTCAATGACTGTATATTGTGTTCAATAAACATAAAACATCAATATCACATTCATTTGTGATAACCCAAATATTTTATTTAATGTAATGTTGAGTTGCTTTGCTTGTTAAGATAATGTAAACCCATGAGGCAAGAAAAACTTAAAAGCATATTCATATAGCCATCTTAAAACGTCTGGTAACATGAGTGTGTTTTTCAAGCCATCTCAAGGTATTTATTGACAATATGAACAGTACTAACTGGACAGCCTTTTTAATGTTTAGTATCTTCTGCTCACCAGGGCTGCATGTATTTAATTAAAAATAAAGTTAAAACAGTAATATTGCTAAATTTCATTGCAAATAAAAACAGCTGTTATCTATGAATATATAGTAAGTAATTTATTCCTGTGATCAAAGCTGCATTTTCAGCATCACTACTCAAGTCTTCAGTGATACATGATCCTTCAGAAATCACTCTAATATGATGATTTGATGCTCAAGAAACATTTATGATTATTATCAGTGTTGAAAACAGTTGTGCTGCTTAAAGATTTTGTGGACCATTTTTATTTTTCAGGATTCTTTGATGAATAGAACGTTCAATGAACAACATTTATTTGCATTTAATAAAGCATTTATTAAATAGAAATATTTTGTATTATTATAAAAAAAGTTATTCATAAAAGTATTAATTTCTCTTTTTTAATCTTACCACAAATGTTTGATTAGTTTGGTTTCCACAAATATGAAGCAGCACAACTGTTTTCATCATGGATAATAATCATAAATGTTTCTTTAGCATCAAATCATCATATTAGAATGATTTCTGAAGGATCATGAGACACTGAAGACTGGAGTAATGATGATAAATTCAGCTTTGATCACAGGAATACACTTTTTATTTAATTTTTACTATATATTCACATAGATAACAGCTGCTTTACATTGGGATAATATTTCACTGTATTACTTTTTTACTGCATTTTTTATTAAATAAATGCAGCCTCGGTGAGCAGAAGACTTCTTTCAAAAACACTTAACAAATGTAATGTTTCCAAACTTTTGCCAGGTAATATATATTTTCTGCCTTATTCAGTGATTATTATTTTTTTTTACATTGCATAAAATCCATGGGGACTTAATGTACAAGTGTTAGTACATAAACCAACCATAAAATTGGCATAAAATATAGGGGAAAATATTATACATATTAGTGGTTATTGTTCAGCAGTGTATTTGATATCTTACTGAATTAAAAGCAAGATATGAGATCAATTAAATCTGTCAATTAGACAAAGGTCAGAAAAAACTTGTATTACACCTGACATTTCTGTCCCCCTCACTTCTGAAAAGATGACTAGCCCCTGATCTTACAAGGTAACACGATGTAACCTTGCTCTCATTTGAAATGTGTCCCCACATTAAGTCCTTGAATTTGAGGTTATTGGACCTGGAAAGTCCTTGAAAGGTCCTTGAATTTGAAATTAACAAGGTGTGGGAACCCTGGTTTGAGTTTTGTGAACCTATAAATATTATATAAATTATAATTATATATATTAACTGGTTTTTTTACTGATATTTGTCATTTTTTCATTGACTCTTTTCTTCTTACTCTGTAAATGCATTTAAATTCTTCAGTTTTCATAACAATATCTTAATTTTCAGCAGTGAGAAGTGAATTAGAAGTGAATCTACTGATGTTACATTTCAATGTGCTTGCACTCCATATTACTCTCATGAACTCAGGATCAAATTCGTATTGAATAGAAAAAGTTGATCAGCAGCATCATGGTATCAACAAAGCTTGATTGGTTTAGTTTTGTCAACTTGAAGCCCTGTAACCCTGAGCTTCATGGGTCAGGCCCCTGGCAGGTATGAAGTTTCTGTAAAGGCTGTCAAGTGAAATTCTACAGCTATCCCCCTCAGAGCCATGTGTGGAGCATGAAGTCTAGCTCCCCCACGTCCAGCTCCTCCTCTCTAGATGTAATTTGGGCGTAATTGGTGGAACTAGAAGGTCCAACCACACCCTAACCCGATCTTTAACTCTATCCCTCCTCCTATTAGATCCACAGAGGTGGAAATTGACTAGGTTAAGCTCAACCCTTCTAGAGAAGAGGAGCTGGACTCTGCACCTCGTGCCCTTTGAGGGGCAGCAGTGAACACGAACAGTAGATGGCGCGCTTGCGCCTACCGTTGTACAAAAGAAGAAGAAGAAGTTGTTGTTAGTGTTTGGTTTCAGTTTTCAATAATAGTGTCCGTCACAATGATTCAGACACATCATCGTTTGTGGATCATTTTACCATGTTTTATTGCTGTGTTTGCAGTGACCTTTACATGTGGTGAGTTTGTGCTACCATTTCTGTGATAGCAATATAGTTTAGTATTGGTAGCTTTGTCCGTAACAGACAGTATCAAAAAGAAACATGATAACTTAATCATGTTACATGGACATTCACCATGGAGTGGTTTAACACTTTCCACACATGCCAGGATGACGAAACGTATTGTATAGTTGCCATATCAACATTATTTAGAGAAAAATTGCTTCAAAATTAAAAAAAATATATTTGGAAGATATCACTGAACATTTATTTAACTATAGCAAAATTCAATTTCTTATTTAAGTTAAATTTTCATCTCTGTTTTTTGTGTTTATTTAAAATAAGAGAAATCTGATATTATTTTAATCTTATATCTGTTATATAAAGCTGATATAACCAGCAGAAGACACGAGTCTGTTTTGTACTGATTGTACTAGACATTTGTAAAGTTGTATACCTTTTATAACTATACAAAAGTTGTGTAGTTGTTTACCTTTTTTATATACATCTATGAATGTGTGCAAGCCATTGTTAAAGGGATAGTTCACCCAAAAATGAAAATTCTGGGTGAAGATACAAAAGAAGATATTTTTAAGAATGTTTGTAACCAAGCAGATAGAGCAAATTGACTACCAAAGTAGGGGAAAAAATACTATGGTAGTCAATAGTTGCTCTATCTTTTTGGTTACAAACATTCTTCAAAATATCTTATTTTGTGTTCAGCAGAACAAAGAAACTCATACAGGTTTGGAACAACTTGAGGGTGAGTAAATGATGACAGAATTTTAATTTTTGGGCGAACTATCCCTTTAAATGTTGATGTGTGTATTGGCGCCCTCTTCCGTTCGGACGCAGTCAATGCTGTTGTGTTCTTTTGTAACAGCTCCTGCAGGCTCAATTCTGCTCCTGTTTCTTTGCTGTATGGCTCCTCTGTGGATGATAAAGATCGATAATCGATCCATATCGAGTCTTTTGACTCAGTATGTGGCTGGGAAAGCAGTGTGCTGGCTGGGGAATCGCCAGAGAAATAGACTGGAGAAAGACACCCAGGACGTTCATCGCGTTCAGGAGGAAACTCTGCTGAAGCGCCTGCGCAAACACTCTAAAACAGTCTACGGCGAACTGTACGAGTTCGGATCAATTAAAGGTGATTTATTTCGACGTGTGTATAATAATTGTAAAAAGTCATTCATTTTTTGTTTATAACAAAACATGAGTGTTTAATCATCGATTTAATACATTTATTTCGATTCAATAATTCAGTATTAAATCAAAGATTAATCATCATGTCATGTTTTGTCATAAACTACTTTTTACCAAGCCCACCTGTTACAAAGAAGCCCCAAATGTGTTTTAATTAGTTTAAATGTGAAGTAAACACTTTTATTTTGATAAATTTTCATACATATATGTTTTTTAACACAGCTGATCAGTCTAAACTTTTTATCTGGATGTATCTTTAATCTTATGATGGTCTCTTTAACCTGTTCTTATATCTTATGAAAGTCTGCTATCTTTTTGACTTTTTCTTCTCTCTGGCTGAGTATCTATCAGGTCTTGCCAGGTTGGGAAAATGAAGTAACAATGCCGACTATTTCCATTTTGTACAAGTCAAATCGCCTTTATTCATATAGTGGTTTTTACAATACAGGTTGTTTCAAAGCAGCTTTACATTGATAACAGGAACATAATACAACAAAGTTTGTTTTGGCTGTACAGCAGCTCTAGAAGGAAATATTGTCATTGTCCAGATTAAGTAAGTTCAGTGTTGATTCATTTCTGTTGGGAAAAAAAGTTCTTAATTTAGTTCATTTATCTATACAGCCGCTTTGGAGAAAACAGTGTGGTCATCGTCCAGCTTCAGTTCTGTTCTCATACAATGCTGTCAATGCAGGTCCATTGATTAGGGTATTGCACCACTTGTTATCAGGCAATTCCCTAAAACTTTATTTGATATACTTTTACAAATATTATCAAATTGACAGAGGATCAGTGAGTCAAGATAAATGCCAATAACTGACTCATCGGAAAAGTTGCGAGGGTGAACTTTTTCTTTACAGGTGGCTGAATATGATGCCACATTTCCTCAGAATGAAACCCAGAGGTTTCAACTCATTGGGGAAAACTAGGTGCAAAACCATTACTGTCTACATTACTCTTGACTAAGCGGGCAGGATAGTCCAGGTGAGGGGGCCCTATTTTTAAATTCCGTACTTTTGATATAATGGTTCACTGGCATGGCCGAATATAAGATAAATCTCCTGATGGAACGCCTCTCAGTACCATGGACTTCCAACATTTTAACAGGGTGTTTAAGTTGACCATTTAGCAAAAGCCTCTTACATATATTTGTTTGGCTAATGGCCAGTTTCTACCACACTGAAGTGATGAGTTTACCTGATGTCTCAACAGTAACACCTGGGTTTTTTCATTTCAGGTGATTTATCAAAGACAAATTATCAGTGATAATTTAATGTAGCTTTGCAAGCATACATGCATATCACTTTTGTTTTTTGTGTGTCATCCTGTAATTTCTTAAAGTAGTATCCCTGTAATATACTGGCCATCTGTCCAGGGTGTTTCCCTGTCTATGGCCCGAGATGCTTAGAAGCTTTGCTACAGCATCACCGCAACCCTATACACAGGAAAACCGGTTTGGAAAATGGATGGATTTTTTTTAAAACTTTTTTATTGTTTTAGCCTTATGCTAAATACTTTACATTTTTTTCACATCTACTCTATACCCCATAGTGACAAAAAAGTTATGTGTGATAACTTTGCAAATGTATTAAAAATAAAACAAATAATATTACGTTGATATAATTATTCATTTAAGTTAATAATTCATGCATTCAGTAAATTGTCTTAATTTTATTATTTATGCATTTAGTAAATTGTATTTAGTATTAAATGCATAAGATTTTTTATTAAAAGTGCAACATAAATCTTTCAAATTTTGGCCATTCTGGTTTTTATCACCCCATCTCCCGAAAGGGTTTGAAGGCTCTGGCTGCATGCCACAGATATTCAGTATATAGTTCATTTATGTATATTAGATATATAGTTTAATTTAGTTACATATATTAGAATCATAGGTTTGACAATAGTATATTTTAATTGAAAAAAATTCACAGAAAATAAATCACGCGCAATTACTTTTTACTTCTTGGCTTCTCTGAAATGGAAATAACCTGTGAAGCATGCCACCATTTTAAGACTATAACATAGTTTTCATTTTATAATTTCAGACACAGAAACATTTCGACAGCGCCATCCGGTCACAGATTATGACCATTATGAAAAGTTTGTGGAGCGCACGGCTAAAGGAGAGCAGAAGGTTTTAATATCGGAGAAGCCTCTTATTCTGGCAATGACATCAGGAACGTCTGGATCCAGCCGTATGCTTCTGAGCACCAGAGACACCAACACAGAATTCTTTCTACAGGTCACAACACATTAACATATTTTACAAGTGCAAAGTTTTGTCGACATTACACCAAACACCAGTTTTTACCAGACTTTCTATTGGTCAGAGTATTTATCATTAATTATTGCAGAAATGCATTATTCAGTATGATTGGTTGCACAGAATAACATGGAGAAACCTGCCAGATTCCTTAACACATGTTTAGGAACAGAGTTTTAGAAGTAATGGGCCAATGCAGACCGACTAGCAACAAGTTCGGGGTTGTTGCAAGGGTTGAATATCTAAAAGCTGAACTAATTTACTTCATTTTGTGATCAATGAAAGTAATATGATCATTAGTTCTCAAGGCCCAAATGGCTCGAGAGCATCAGTGGGCATGTACTCTATTATTTTTGTGCACTTTTCTGGCAGGGGGTGACTGTTTGTCTAGATGCTATGAGACGAGCCTTTCCAGCCACCGACTGTCTCCAGAAGACCCTGAAGCTCTTTTACACACCCCTTTTTCGTCAGAGTGAGGCAGGTATTCCCATTGGCCCCAACTCTTCAACCCCTGCCTCCTCTAGACACATGCTGGACCTATACACCACACCAGCACCCGTCTATCAGGTGAATATGAATTTAATGTGATATTTAGTGGCAATATTTGCAAATGTTAAAGGTGTCCTATTATGCCCTTTTACGAAGTCTTGATTTTGGGGTGTACTAGAACATGCTTTCATGCTTGTTTGTTCAAAAAACACATTATTTTTCACATATTTTACATTATTACGGCACCTTATCTGGCTTGAACGTGTCGTTAGTTTCGGTTTCGATGAAGCCCCTCCTTCCGAAATACAAAAAATGTGCTGAATTGGTTAGCTGACCCAGTGTGTTGTGATTGGCACCACGTGTTTGGGAAATGTCACACTCCTTACCATAACCGCGAGTTTCATCTGCTCGGGTGTAAATATTAAGGATGATGTCAATTTCAAACAAATTCATCCTGATTCAGACTTAAGAATGGTAACAAACAAGAGGATCGTCCAGAAATTTCATACAAGGACTTTACAAGCATGGATTTCACAGGACATTTCAGAGTAGTATGTTGTTGTTTTTTTTTGGTAATTTTCTTTTACATTTTAAATACGTTATACACCATTTAATCATGATATTTGTCTGAAAACTATGGCAATACAGACAGTAATTGATCACAAAACCATGGTTAATTTAACTAAGGGGCGGTGAACAGAGCCTAAGCCAAAGCCCAGAGAGCTTGCGCCTGCCACAAACCCTAAGCAGGAGCCCACTTTGACCATGGACCCTCCACTGGTAGAGAGGGTTGTCCCAGAGCTAGAGCCTGAAGTTAATGTCGTCTTGGAGCCAGAGCTAGACACCAGGCGCATCATGTATAAAACTTTTCGTAGATTTCATCCTAAAAGCGTCTTGTTTTAGAATAAATATTAGTTATCAAAATATTTTTAAAAGCAAAATTGTATAAAAGATTTCAGAGAAGAATCAATCTTATTCTTTTCTACTGGCCAAATAGTATTTTAATTGTTTTAAACAAATCAAATGTGTGCAGTTTTGCCTATAAGGTCAACATATGTTTTAGGATGTCTACACAGTCATTTTTTATTGTAAACAGATAGGCCTTATTTTTTTTGCAGGGTAAATATAACTTTCTGACAGCTGACTACAATTGGGCCCTAACCCTGCGTCACTGACAAAGCATTTAATAAAAACATACAAGCTTACCATTTCCTTCAAATTCTATCCTTCACATACAATTGTATTTTTTTAAAATAATTCCTTCTGTGATCTTTATACATTATCATTAGGATACTGTCTGCCTGCACATGACATCAACAGCACACCTCCACGCAGCAGTGGTTATACAGTACTGTCATCAGAACTTTTCAAACTGGCTAATGGACAGTTCCACCAAACAAAAGTGTGTATCATTGATCATTAGGAATATTTTCTGCAATTCAGTTTAAAGAGGAATTATAATTATGTGCATGGAAAATATTTTTATTTGTTTATATATCGGCCCCTGATCTGGTCAGGAGCTAGAGCCAGATGCCATGTCCATCCCGGGGGGAGTTTTGATAGACTTGCGGTTGCCAGAAACGCTGGTCTCATCTAGCTCTCTGTCCCCGCCGGTTCCGCCCGGTTTCCTGTATCCATCTCTTTTACTGGATCCATTGAGCTTTCTGGCTCCATCCTGTTCTCTGGCCCCGCCCCCTCCGCTGGCTCCATCTAGTTCTCTGGCTCCTCTCCCTCCATCTGGATCTCTGGCTCCGCTGCCTCAGCTGGCTTTGTCAGGTTCTTTGTCTCTGCCCCCTCTGATGGCTCTGCCCACTTTTCTGGCTCCGGTTCATCCTCCTGAGTCACTGGCTTTCCTCTGCCTTCAGACTCCACCAGCACAACCACGGATGACGGACCAGCCCATCCAGCTGTAGTTGAGGGACATCAGGCCTCAAGGCGGTGCAGTCTCCTGAGCCCATTGTTTCACCTCAGCTCGTCGACCCTTTTGCTCCACTGTGGCTCGTCATTCCCTCAACTCCACCGTGGTCTATCAGCCCTCTGACTTTACGGGGTCCTTCATTCCGCCTGCTTCACGTTGGTCAGGTGTTACTGGCGTCGGCCGGCTTCTGGCTATGCCTCAGCCTCTTCCACTGCTGGCTCCTCCATGGGCTATTCCTTCAAGTCTCTCTCATGGTCCCTTCCACCACCTTCACCCTTCAAAATCCCACTGTTTATTTTCACTTAGACATCAGAAGCTCCTCTGTCCTCTGCGATGAAAGGAAACAAGGATGCACAAATAAGAAATGAGAAGCACCCCTAGTGTGTGCTTGTCACATGAGGTTTCTGTGTTTCTAATTATCCCTGTGTTAGTTCTTGTCTCCTCTGTTGTCATGGTTTCTGAGTATGTTCCCAGTTATTTTTAGAGTTACTCATTTGTTAATTTATTAACCACACACTGAAGGTTAATAAAGGCCTTCAGAAGCAAAACGATGGGTTTTTGTTAGAAAAATATCCATATTTAAAACTTTATAAAGTAAAATATCTAGCTTCCGGCAGACCGCCTTCTGTATTCAACTTACGAAGAAAGTGTAACGCCTCTCGCAGTTCAAAACGCTTACGCTACTTCTGGCGTCATTTTACACTTTTTACGCTTTTTTCGTAAGTTGAATTATTTATTAATATAACTCTGATTGTGTTCATCAGAAAGAAGGGTGAATAAATCATGGGATAATTTTAATTTTAAAGTTAACTAATCCTTTAACTGTATCAGCGATGACATATTAAAAGTAATATTAAAAACTAAATGAACAGAAACTATTTCAATTTCAAAACTATAACACTGATGAACACACACTTATGTTAATAAAATCATCTGCATAATTTAGTATAATACATGTTAGTCTATCAGAACTGTATCAGCCTTGACTGTTGTCAGTGAATCATTGATTTGCTGCATTCATTTATTTTTTATACGTAATAGAAAACTGAAGCAACTCAAATTTAGTTATTCGAATGAAATCTCATTCATGAGTTTTTGTACTGCTTACGAGTCTTCCCAAGTTGAGTCACAAGTCTTCTTTGATTATGTGCGATTGTTATGTTTAGTTATGTTGTTACTTGAGTCCAAATCAAGTACAAGTCATGCAGCTCGAGTCCACAATGGTGCTGTGCATGCAAGTAACTTTGGATAAAAGTGCAACTAAATTGAAATGTGTTTAACCACAGATTCTGTCTGATCACAACACTAGTATACAGAATCTAAAAGATACTGTTTGTTTTGTCTCAAGGTGCTGAATGAGAGAGATGCCTTGTATCTGCATCTGCTGTTTGGGCTAAAGGACCGTAACCTCGGCATGCTGGAATCCAACTTCTGTTCTACCGTCTTTTATGCCTTCAGAGCCCTGCAGGTACAAGGGGGTCCAAAAGTCTGAGATCACTAATGAAAATGCTTCTATATTACATTATTCATTGAATAATTATATAATAAGCATTCAAATTTGAGTGATCTCCTAAGAAGTAGTGCACAGATATATTTGTCATTTGTTTTACATCATAACTTCCCTTCTCTTTGTCAATAAATCCTAAAACTTTGTTCTTAAAGGTTTAAAACCGTATAAAGATGAACAGAAATGCATAAATGTACTTTGGGTTTAGTGACCAAGGAATAATGCAGAATTCCTTTTAAGTAATAAATGATTTAATGATTTAAATCATTAATTCAAAATTTATTTCCTGGTTTAAAGGAAAAAAAATATTCTAGAAAAAGAAAAAATAAGAAAGAAAAAAGCAGTAGTACCATAAATACTTTTTCAAGGAACTGTTCAAACATGTTCTCATGTTGAATACAGCTAGATGGAGTGCAACCTATGCACTCAATATGCTTGAAATTTTTGTCCCACTCTCATATTTGTCCGATTAGTTCATTGGATTATTACTGACACTGAATAAAGACCCCATGAACGCAACCTGTGTTCATCTGCATTTAGGAACATTGGAAAGATCTTGTTGTGGATGTGGAAGTGGGCAGGATCAACTCCAGTCTGAACCTGAAGGCTGACGTGCGCTGTGCTCTAGAGAAGCTGATGAAGCCGGATCCAATGAGAGCCACTGAGCTCACAGCCCAGTTTGAGAAAGGCTTTGAAGGGATCGCACTCAGACTATGGCCGCAGTTACACCTGGTCCTGGCAGTGGACTCAGGCTCAAACCAGATTTATGGGGAGATGTTACGACAGCAGTACTGTAAAGATGTCCCGTTCTACTCCCCTTTCTACGCTGCCACTGAAGGTGTGTTTGTGTGTGTATGCATGTGTGTACCAGTAGTGTGCAGTGGTGATCAAAAATAGGCAAAATTCCCACTGTTTTATGTTCCAGTTACACTTAATTTTGACACATTATTTCAGGTTAAAATAATTACTTACACTATCAAGAAAACAACAACTAGTGCAATTATATATTATATTATATATTATATAATTTTTTTGTGTTTGTTTTTTTTACCTTAACATTGGGAATAATATTCTATTTATTTAATATATATATATATATATTTATATATTAATATATATTTCTCATCAAGTTTAATTTTTTTTCCCTAAACAGTAACTATAAGAGCACGGTTACATTTTATTTGTGAACTGTTGAGCTGTTCTTTTTAATAGTCAACTCATTTTTGGATCATCATCTCAGTAAACACTGCAGGTGTCGTGATGGTCACAGACAGAGATATACCTTTAATTTCACCAAACTGATTGTTCACTTAAAAACCCTCACAGATTATATTTTCAAGTAATTTCAGAATGTGACATGATATAAACCACCGTTTGTGGTTATGCATGACATAAAAGGGGAGGCAAGAGAGACGCTGTCTCCTACTGAAACTTTAAGAAAAAGAAATTACCTCTTTAGAAAAAAAGGAGATTTATACACTTTTGTAATATTTCTTATTTTTTTTTTTTGTACTGTAGATTATTTTCTTGTTCATTCTTTTTTGAAAACGTAATACCTTCCTTGCCTCCTCAGAAGAAAAACCCTAGTGTGTACATTTCTGAACTGGATTGTTATATATTAAAGCCATGTTAGGCCTTGGTTTTTCATATTTTTCTTGTTATTCATAACATCTTCTCTTCGATTTCTGAAGGTAAGTAATGCTACACTCACCTTGATGTCATGCACTGGATTCTGACTTCAGGAATGATCTCAATTAAATTAAAAATTAAAAAGTTGGAATACTTCACAATCCACTAACTGAAGTTTTAATAGAGATATAGTCATGTTTTTCTATACATGTCTTTATTAACAGTAATAAGTTAAATAGTTATTTTAACTAAATTCCTACTATATATAGTTTAAATGTATTTAAATACAGCCCTGGAAAATACCATTATATGTCTTTGCCAGTTAAATGATAAAGAATACAATTATAGAGACCTCATTTTCAATGATTTTTCTCATTTTCAGTTGACTGTTATTAACTAGTTTTGGATGTGTCTAGCTTTTCAGGAAATGTTATGCCAACGCAGAGCAACTTGATGCAGCGACAGCTGTTATAGTTGGTTGATTGTCTTGTTCCTTTCAGTAAGCAGTTTATCTCTGTCCAGGTGCTGGGTCAATATTTTAAAAACATTATTGAGAACTCTGTACAGCAAAGTTGTGAATATGGCATATACTTAAAGCAAAATAAAGCTTACACACATGCGTCTGTAATTCATGTTTCAGGTTTGATAGGTGTGAACCTGTGGCCTCAGCAGGAGAGCAGGCAGTATCTCCTGTGTCCTCGCTCCATGTTCTGTGAGTTTATACCAGAGGAGGATCTGGATTTAGAGCAGCCCAAAACTCTCCTGATAGAGCAGCTTGAGGAAGGACACAACTATGAGCTGCTGGTCACCAACGCCTCAGGATTATTCAGGTCAGGTACATGATCCTTCTGCTTAACATTTACTTGGCTTTCTTTACATACCCTGCTTTCGCTGCTCTTCTACCATCTGTCTGTTCAGATCTTAAATGGGTATAAAAATAGTGCTGTAATGCACTATTTTTTTAAAGCAGTTCTCAACCAGGGGTCCTCAGAAAACTTATAGCGTGGTCCAAATAAATCTTAAAATTATTAAAATTTTTATATTAACAAAGCCTTAAACGGATAGTTCACCCAAAATTCAAAAAAGCTGGCCGATGCCCATCTTTATGTAAATGAATCTGTTGAACACGACGTGACTATCCAATAGAAGTAGAGCACATGGAGATGTGGGGAAGTCTCTCGTGGGTATAAAGCACAACATTCCCCACTGGCTCAAAAGCACGCCCATAGCGGTACACTAGACTGGTGAGACCGTTCTCCACGAGAACACAAGTCTGTTCTTTGCATCTTGAAATTGAGATACAGCCATTGTCTTGGTCAGTTGGGGGCCTTGCAGTCAAAATGGTTGAGAACATCTGCTTTAAAAACACACCAAATGTTGTTGTTTTAAAAAAAAAAAGTGAAACAATCATATTTTAAAAATTAGAAAAGTAAAATATTGGTAATTTATTTTTACTAAAGTGACATTTACTAAAGTGATCATCTATGTTTTTCAGGTATCGCGTAGGGGATGTTGTGAAAGTAGTCGGGTTTCATAACCAGTGTCCAAAAGTGGAGTTTCAGTATAGGTACGCATGTTTGTTATACATATCTAATCAAGTGGTTTTCAAACTGTGATACACAGCACAACACTATTTCACACTGTTTAAAAAAATAGTAAAAATTTATATATTTTAGTATTTTAATTGTAATTTCTTGTTACAATAATAAGATATCTATACTTACCTTTAAGATGCTGACGTTAACATCAGCAGTGTGGATTGTGAATAGGTCATATTCTCTGCTGTAGCTCCATTCCTGCAGAACAAGTTTGCCCAATGGAAAGTTTGAGAAGCACTGATCATAATTCTGTTATCGTTTCTTTAACATGTGTTCAGGCGTGGTCAGATGTTGAGCGTGCGTGGTGAGAAAGTGTCTGAATCGCTGTTTTTGAAGGCTCTTAAGAGGACATTGACGCAGTGGCCAGGAGCCAAACTCATAGACTACAGCTGTGTTGAGAGCGGAATTCTAGGTAATGTTTGAGTTTCATCAAGTTCCAAGTTCATTACAATTTAAAATAATTTACACAACAGTGGATATTCACCTACAAACAATTGAGACACAAGGCTACTTTTTGGGAGATAACTTCATTTTCAGAGAAAATTAGCTACTGCTGTGTCATGTGAATAAATGGCCATTCACACCAAAAGGGTTTTTGTGTCACCTGCGCTGTTTTTCAGTTGTTCTCCTGTGAAGATGCACTAAATGAATGTCTTTGACCATTTTATTGCTTTTTGCCATTTTCGTGTTTTGAAACGTGTCTAGAGACGCCTTTGTTCTGCTCAGGTGTACAGTCTTATAGAAGTGTGTAATAGTTACATGAATGCTAGACATACTCAAAAAAATTCTAACTACTGAGCTGAATTTTAAACATGATCATAAGAAACATTTTATTGTTTTGGACACGGATGGAAATCTGTGCATACCCTTAGATGAAATCCTACAGTTGCCAAATCATTTTTATTCAAGTTACACTAATAGTAGTGATATTAATATTTAATCAGTAATATTAGTTACCAGTGTTGGGGGTAACGCATTACTTTTAAATTCACAACAAAATATGAGTTACTTTTTCAAATAAGTAATGCAAGTTCATTTGTTTTACCATTTATTGACTGACATTCTCTCCCTATGTTGAGAGAAATCGGGAGTAAGATGCAGAGGTGTTTTTTCCTATATACCGACTGTATAAAAACGAATTCGGTATTCCTCAAAATAAATAAAAATATGAAATGCAAACTCAGAATATCATGCGAAACCTGCAAAAATGAAACATGTTACATAATACATAATGTAACAAGGTTAAAGGCTGCAGGAAAAAGGATGCGGGATCTGGCGAATATTCAACATTATACTTTAATATCAAAATAAATAAACAACAAAACAGAAGTAAGCCCCTCATGAACAACTGCAGCATATAATATATGTATTTTACAACACTTCAGCTTGTGATTCTTAAGTGGGGGTCATTTTTTAGGATTCTTTACCTAACCTAAGATCCTGACACCTTGCACTTCTGGAGACTCCAGGTTGGTTGCAGTTCTGGAAATGGTGGCGCTGGAGACTAAAGGGTTCCTGATGGTTTCACACTTAATTCTTCACCTTAATTCTTAATTATTTTGCAGTTAACATGTCTTTTCTTCACCACCTGTTTTTGTCTGACCCTGCTGACCCAATGAGCATTTCACTGTCCAATGGTCACGCCTTAACTGCAATTTCTAGTATTGCATCCTTCTCATGGGCATTTAATAATAGAGTTAAATCGCTTTTTGTGGCTCATTTTATCTGTAAAAGAAAACGTGCCTAATAATTCTGCACACCTGAATATGAAGTGTTTTTCATTTCCAGCCTTCATGAACAATTATATATCACTTATAAATGATTAAAAACAAAATTAATAGTAGTTAACAAGATTAGTGTGGTTTGGAATTGGTAAAAAATCAACATGCCTAATAATTCTGCACTTGGTGTATAATACTGAAAGGTAAATACATGAAGTAAAGTTTAATTTAATTTGTTATTTGTGTTTGCTGTAGGCAGTGCATCTGGGATATCTCAGCCGCATTATCTTGTGTTTGTTGAGCTAAAGGGTGTGAGGAACCTCTCAGAAGAACAAAGATACAAGGTGACTATAATGTTCAGTTAAAACCTTTTAAGAAACCCTTCTCTTTAACTGCTCATATTCCAGATTGCTTTTCAAATCCAACAGTTAGACCACTGCCTACAAGAGGACTCTGACATCTACAGATCCTTCAGGATGAAGGGAAGCATCGGACCAATGAGAGTTCAGCTCGTTCGCGATGGAAGTTTCCAAGAACTGAAAGATCGCATGATGGCCTTCTCTAGTGTTTCGTCCAACACCTTCAAAATGCAGCGTGTGATACGTAGGAGAGAGTTTGCAGACTTTCTACTGCAGAGGGCTTTCTCATGAGCATTTCAATTAGAGATAAATGCTTTGATGCAAAGCTGAGGTGTCATTTTTGGCAATGTTAAAATGGTTTCTCCTATCCTAGTTGTATATGCAGAGACTGCTGTAAATAATCCATTGGTAGGGCAATTCCCTGAAAAGTGTAACAATGTGCCCCTGTCGCATTTTGGAGTTTACAGCATTTAGACCAGCCAAACATGGGAACAGGCTCAACCAGGGGCATGAGTTGTCCAACCAATGGAGGTGACAAGCATAATTTGGGAAACTTGTTTGCAGATCTGCTTAGGGCTGCTAGAGTGATGGTTCTTGGTCCTGGAGGACCCCAATACTGCACATTTCAGATCTGTCTCTTATTTTAGCACACCAGATTTCTCTCATTAGGAGGTCTATTATATTATATTCTGTCATTGTACAAGGTATCTATACATTGATTGTATATTATATTATATACAATGTATAGATACCTTGTACAATGACAGAATTTTTTAATAATTTGTTATTGTATGTTAAAAATACATATAAAAACATAAAATATGCAAGAAAACATTCTGATTCGTCCTATGGTCATTTAAATCCATTCACTGATTGTTTCTGTATTTTTATTTCATATTTGTATATAATATATTTAACTTATGGAAAAAATGTAACCGACGCAACATAGCGTAAGCATTTTGAACTGCGAGAGGCACTTACACTTTCTTTGTAAGTTGAATACGGAAGCTACATATTTTACTTTATAAAGTTTTAAATATGGATATTTTTCTTGAATGCACTTTTTGGGGCTTTCATTCACTGTCATTATAATGCTTGGATTAGCCAGGACATTTTTAATATAACTCAGACTGTGTTCATCAGAAATAAGAAAGTCATATACACCTAGAATGGCTTGAGGGTGAGTAAATTATGGGATTTTAATTTTTTGGGTGAACTATCCCTTTAATTACATGTATCTCTTTTCCCAATTAATGTTACAATGTAATTATGCATGTAATTACTTAATATTAATTAACAACATGTACTTACTTGGGCATTTCCATCTACTAAGAAGCAAATACATTTTTTTGCCTTTGTTCTCCCTCATTCATTCATAAAGTGTGAACGATCGAATGAAATTCCTTCCTAGGAAAATCAAGTACATAACTTGTCTTGTTCTGTCTATTTTTATAATGTATATTAATGTTTTTAAAATATAATTAACATTATGCAATTATTGTGTATTCTTCTGCCACATTTGGGCAACATAAAAACGTCTGTGTTAATCTCATTATTCATATTTCTTTATTCATTAATTAAATTTGACAAAAGACAACACAGGTGCATTTAATAAGGTGATTATAAAAAATGGCCCGTGGAAATCATTTCCAAGAGTGGCAAATATTACCCCTTAAAGGGATAGTTCACCCAAAAATGAAAATGTTCGCCTTCCATATTCAACTTACGAAAAAAGAGCAACTGGCACAACGATGATGTTGAATAATAGCGTAAGCGTTTTGAACTGCAGGAGGCATTACACTTTCTTCATAAGTTGAATACAGAAGGTCGTCCGCCGAAAGCTAGATATTTTACTTTACAAAGTTTAAAATATGGATATTTTTCTTACACAAACGCATCAAATCACTTCAGAAGGCCTTTATTAACCCCTGGAGCCATATGGATTACAATGAGAATGGATGGATGCACTTTTTTGGGCTGCCCTGCCATTCCCTGCCATTATAATGCTTGGATTAGCCAGGACATTTTTTATATAACTCCGATTGTATGCGTCTGAAAGAAGAATGTCCAATACAGTAGCTGTTTTGGAGACAGAGCGACACGCGTCATAATCTGAAGACCACGCCCACCGGGGGGGAAAACAATGTCTCCATTGACTTTGCATTGCGGGAGGCTGCCTCCTTGTCATTTCGGACTTATAACAAAAAACTGAACAATGTATAAAAGCTGATATGTGACAAAGTGTACTGCAAACAAGCTAAACAAAACCCAGAAGCAAAACCCCAGACGTTTTTATAAGCTGTGCAAAAAAAACGAGCGTTTAAGGACAAAAAAGTGGATTCAGGCCATTGAGACAGCGCGCGACGGGTCATATTACACTGAGAACTACGGCGACTAGAGGGGAACGTAATCAGCGACAGTAAATATAATATATAAAACGGACATTTGGATATTTGACTTAACAGTGACAACATATTTACTGCACACAGACATATAAGTTAGAGGCATACTGAGTGTCAGGATCCCAAAATTTACCCATTCTTCCTGCTGAAGCTTCACTTCGTATTGCCTGTATCCACTTTTATCTTCTTAAACGCTCGTTTTTTTGGGTCGACAGCTTATAAAAACTTATTTCTGTGTTTTTTAACTTGTTTGCTGTACACCTTGTCACATATCAGCTTTTAGACATTGTTCTGTTTTTTGTTATAAGTCCGAAATGACAATGAGGCAGCCTCACGCAAAGCAAAGTCAATGGAGAGCGTTGGATTGTCCGCAGAATTTTAGCAGCGCGCCTCGACGCATTTCATATTTGATCTTATTCAAGTCAGAAATGTTGAACAAATTACAAAAATATTCAGGCAAATTAATAAACTTTTGTCTAATTTCGCCATATTTAATTGAAAATAGGCCTATGTAAAGTGATTCATAATGTAATTAACAAACAAAGAAATATTAACAAAGCCAGATTAGGCAAGATTAATAATGATTGTGTACATTGTAAATGAATATAATTCGATTTGTAGCATTCATTAAATAAAAAAGCTCAGTTTGTTTCAGCCTGTATTGGGCTTAAGATTAGTAATGAATGTGTACATATTGTGAATTAATTTAATAAACTTAGTTACCTAGCTTTCCTGGTAGCTTTCAGTAAAATAATGTGTCTACGAAAATTATTCATAAAACATAAATATCAGTTAACCATGTTTACTACTTTCTTCACTGATGAAAATGAAAATGTCTGCCCACTGACATGGTTTTCAAGCTATTGTTATCAAATTTTTTGGCCTTCAGAACATCTTAATATGCACATATGTAGATCACAGAAATAAAAAAATTCTCGGGGGAGCATGACC
Source organism: Gobio gobio (assembly GCF_949357685.1). Lineage (NCBI taxonomy): Eukaryota > Metazoa > Chordata > Actinopteri > Cypriniformes > Gobionidae > Gobio > Gobio gobio. The sequence continues at coordinate 33,316,299 of NC_137113.1, forward strand.
CCGAACCCCCCTAACCTCACATTTCTGGGTATGATAAGGGATGTACAATCTGGTCATGCAGAATAAGGCGTTAATATTTGCAACAATAAACAGCCGATATCCTAATATGCATGGTAATAAGCTACTAGTTAATAGTGAGAATTGGGGCGCTCGAAGGAGGCCTTGACCAGGGTGCAATTCAATGTAGAACCGCCACTGGTCATATACACCTAGGATGGCTTGAGGGTGAGTGAATTATTGGATAATTTTCATTTTTCAACTATCCCTTTAATGCAAAAGATCATTTCTGGCCCTGCTCAAAACAGGTCAGGATTTCTTCCGCCCCAATCCAGGCATGTTTGTCACGTGGAAATGGAAAGTTATATTTAGAACACACTAAGGGAAAACTTTTTTTATTGGAATCCTCATCATTTTATATAATTGCATGCACAAAAACAAAGCAAATTTACAATTGGAATAAGTTACCATGCAAAAAATATGGTAAAATAAGAAACTACCATTTTATACAATATGCAAGGTTAATTTAAAGGGTTAGTTCAACCAAAAATTTAAATTCTGTCATTAATTACTTTCCCTCACCCGTCAGACCTCCGTTCATCTTCAGAACACAAATGAAGATATTTTAGTTGAAATCTGATGGCTCTGAAAGGCCTCCATTGGCACAATGCACGGTACACTTTCAAGACCCTTAAAAGACGTCGTTACAAAGTCCATCTCACTACAGTGGTTCTACAATAACTTTATGGAGTGACGAGAATAGTTTTTGTGCGCAAAAACCCCCTAAATAACGACTTATATAGTGATGACTATTTCAAAACACGGCCTCATGAAGCTTCGAAGCGTTATGAATCAGTGAGCCGAGTCAGCAGTTTGACACGCGATCCAAATCATGATTCGACTCACTGATTCATAACGCTTCGAAGCTTCATGAGGCCGTGTTTTGAAATCGTCATCACTATACAAGTCGTTATTTAGGTTTTTTTTGCGCACAAAAACTATTCTCGTCACTCCATAAAGTTATTGTAGAACCACTGTAGTGAGATGGACTTTGTAACGTCTTTAGTACCTTTTAAGGGTCTTGAGAGTGTCCCGTGCATTGTGCTAATGGAGGCCTTTCAGAGCCATCAGATTTCAACTAAAATATCTTCATTTGTGTTCCGAAGATGAACAGAGGTCTGACGGGTGTCGAACGACATGAGGGTAAGTAATTAATGACAGAATTTTCATTTTTGGGTGAACTAACCCTTTAAGTAAATGAGAACAATGAAAGAGTTTAACAGTCGAGAGATGGTTTCTAAAACTCAATCAATAAAAGCTTGAACAGTCCTCTATACAGAACGATAAAAATCTGTATTTAGTATTCAGTGTCATATTTTTCTATGAGTAAAAAAATACACTTAAATGTTAAATCAGGTTTGTCCAGCCTGCCACGGCAATGCTACTTTTATGACCATACAAGTGTGTGAACATTAAAGAATCAACCAAATAAAACGATATTACTGTAATGAAAAATGTGTCATTTGTTTACATTAGTTAAACATGTCAATTTTCATATTCACATACTCTTTTCAAAAATGTTAAACTTAAGTTCAAATCCTTACATAATACAAAATTAAATAAGACAGCAATTTGCTACAATACAATATTGAAATATATTACGAATCTAAAAAAAAATGAAGTACTATCAAAACAATTAAATGTAAAAGAACACCTACACAGTGTTAGTGTTATTACAATTTCATTACAATCAATACAAAAGGGTAAAACTTAATTATTTTGTACATGGATAATATAACGTTCTGTAGTGAATTACAAACAGTTGAGAGTGTCATTCTTGTTTTGTAAAGACATTTTACAAAAGAAACAAATTATGTAAAGCTCCTGTTAGTGTATTTTAGGTCATTGTTTTATGAGTGGCAAAGTGTGTTTGTTGGTTGAAAACCTTTTTCTAGTGTTCTGAAAGAATAGCTTGATTTGAGACATGTATGAAGTGTTTTGCTACTTTTAGTGCATTTTGAATGTGAAATAAACTGCTGTGCCAAGCAGAAAGTTGGTTATGTGTGGAGTTTTGAAAAAGTGACCTATTGAAAAATGCGTCCAAACTATTGTAAAAAAATAAGTTAAAAAAAGTAACAACAGTCCATAGTCAATTATTCCTTACTTAATGCATTAACTACAACACTGACAGTGAACAATATATTTTATTAAATTCATTCATCTTAGCAAATAGGTTAATGTTAACAAATTCAACTTTTAATTAAAAAATGTTTTACAAGTAAATGTTGGAATTAACATTAATAAATGCTGTAGAAGTCATTCTTAATTTATGTTAACTAATGTTAACAAATGGAACCTTATTGTAAAGTGTTACCATAAACTATAATTACATACAAGAGTCGTGTGCATAAAGTACAATCCATTAAATCGTAATAGCTCATAATCATTGCAGTGGTCACATATTGTGCAAATAAAAAAAATTAACCCTGAGTCTCATTAATCCAAGTATTAAATTCAGTAATTTAGTGCAATAATAGAGTACTACTGGAATTCTGGCAGCGGCATATTAAAGCATAATATGTTTTACGGAATTCCAACAACATGCAACATTCACAGATTTAGCAATGACAGCATTACTCAGCATATTTTAAAATGTATAGTCATAAGCTTTGCTAATTTTTCATGCAGTAGTTTCTATTTTTCTGTTGCCAATTGTACATAAAGCTAGGTTTTAAAGTAGCTTTCCTTAAATCCGTTTTTTCTGAATTTAACACAGAATAATCCTTTTATGGATACATTCTGGGCTTGTATTTTTTCCGGTAACATGTTTTCCAGTACTCCATGGTCATCATATAATGCGTCATCTGATTGAAATATTAAAAATAAGGGTGGTCCATCATGGGCATAGATTATAGCAGCATGTCAGAACAGTCTGCTGCCAAAACCTTTATTATAAGTGCATTTGACTGTATTTTTATTTTTTTTAACATGTCCCATCTGCATAAACAGTCAACCTCTACATGGGAAAACGATAAAGTATGTAAATGCTCTTTTCTAGATGTATGTAACCATTTAGAATATTCATTCAACATTTCAGAATACATTTTCTTTAGGAAAAATGATGAACAACTATACAAGTCAGGAACACAACCAGAGAGAGAGAAAAACTACCATCTAAATCATAGTTTAAGTGATTCTTGAAATGTCTTTAGAATTCTGTGGATTCTACAGCTGATGTCCAGAGTAACAAAATAACAAATGTACTGTTCTCATGAACACCTAAACAAAACAGTACTTTTTTTTTTTTTTACTAGAGATGCTCTCAATTTAATGAGACAGTTAACATGTGCCTTTGCATAGTTTTACAGTTTTTGAGAAAGGGATGGAATACCAGGAACCAAGTTTCTAAAAAGATACAGCAGTTTTCAGATTAGTTTGCATTTTAGCCCATTGTGTTGAGTGTGCTCAGATAATGGTAAATGAGCTCATATTTATGTTCAATCTGCAAATTAGAACAACATTTAAAAATGTTGAAAAATAAGACATATATCAAGTATGGGTGAGCTTTCGTTTACCATAATACCATATTCAATGTGCTGTATGTACAGTATATAGGCCTAAATTTAATCTGAAATCTTTTCATCATATTGTGTCTCTTCGGAAGACTTGGACTAAACCGCTCATATATACCACTCATTCATATGGATTACTTTTTCTGCATCTTCGTGAACTTTTTGAAGCTTGACATTTTTGGCCTTTGGCTTTAAATCGACGGATTTAAATGATACTAAAAATATCTTTGTTTTTGTTCCAAAGATGAATGAAAGTCTTGTTGGAATGACGTGGGTCAGTAAATGATGATGTACGCCAACTGAATGTGCATCGTATTAACAATGACAATAGCTTAATTTATTGTGTGTCAGTTGTGTAGTTGTTGTAATTTTGAAAACTTACTTGGCAAGGACATCCGGTCCCCGGATTTGTGTTTTTTTGTTTGTTTGAGACCAGCAGGTTTTAGAGGTGTCTTTCTCTGCAGTACAACAAGAAAAGTTTCCTGATGATCATTAACTGCTGTGCTGCTAGTTCCCATTTAATCATACTCATGAAGTTATGAAATTCACAATGAAAGGACAGTTGTGTCAATTGAAACTCAAACTGAAGTTTTGGTTGCAGAATCTGTTTGAGTTGTCTTGATTTGAATCTTTCCTCATTATTAGTCCATCAGATCCAGGCACCATGTGGTCTCTGAGCTCTCAGATTCGCTTTGAAGTCCTACACTGGATCCGCTAGACCTGCTCTCTGATGTCTCGCCGTCCTGGCCCAGCCTTTGATTACCCAATAGGCACTCCCGACTGGTGTGCTCTATCTCAGATGACTCCTCGAGAGAACAGTGAACACCCGATTCCTTTGGAGAGGGTGGAGAATTCTCTGGTAGGAAAGTGGAAGGGACCACATTCTGGTTCTGACTGAGGGCCACTTCTGGAGTCCTGTGCAACTCTACCAGGGTTGGAGTGGAGTAGGAAACGGCTGGTTCTGTGGAAATGTGTAGGTGTGAATACGAGCTAGGCGTGACCTTGCAGGACAAAGAGTTACCACCCAAGTTTTGTGAAAAAAATGTATTCAAAACAGGCTGCGATTGGCTGATATTGGCATGAGCTCCAGCACAAACGCCCAGTGGTAAGCCCTCTGCTCTGGGGCCTTCTCCAGGTGTTGGCACCTGGGTTCCTGGGCTGATGCTAAGGAGAGTGGAGCCAGTGGAAAAGTGATGGTGGCTAATTGAGGAGTGGATGGAGCTCCAGTCATGGGAACAGGGGTCATTTGCTGTGACAGGACAGTGTTGATTAGACTCCTGCTGGTGAAAGTGTCCCTGTTTCTCAGTGTGCTGAGTAAAACCAGATCCATCTGCACATACCAGAGAAATATTTTAATCAAATGATGCTAAAGAAAAGTAAAAGTCTTTATAGAGTAAAATAGAGAAATGCAAATGGTTTGTGGTCATACCACCAACTCTGCTATGACTCCATGATGTGGACCCCAGGTGACTCTCAGGGACAACATGATCTTTGTGCTGCACGTGGATGCTGGATCCCAAGATGTAGGCTGGAGACAAACTGACAGAAGAATTGGACATCATGTGGACTCCATAGGGACAGGAGGACAAAGGTGCTGCGTAATGACGAATGGCTGTCTGTGCTTGCAGCAGGTGCATTATGTGATGCAGATCCTTTGTTAGAATTGACACTTCCTCTTTCAGATTGCCCATCTGGAGAGAGTTATAGGGAAATTGCGTTAAAATATATTAAAAAGTAGTACATTTACATAGTATTCGAGGGTGTCATGTGTAATATTGTGTCTTCTGCCATTTATTTCTTCTGCTGAACACAAAAGAAGATATTTTGAAGAATATGTCGATGGGCCCCATTAACATTAACTGTTTGGTTACCGACATTCTTCAACATATCTTATTTTGTGTTCAGTAGAAAAAATTAATTCATATAGGTTTGGAACTTGAGGGAATTTTGATGTAAATGATGACCCAAATTTTCATTTTTGGGTATCCATTTAACCCTCATCCTTCCCTTGCACTTTATAATAAATCCTTCCTTCGCGGGTCAAAATGACACGAAACCCTAAAATTATACTTCATTTTTTTTATGTGCAGAAAGATTATTTTATTTCATTTTTATAGTATTTTTTTCTATTTGTAATGCAATATTTTGTTTAGTTTTTTTGTTATTTTATTTACCTTTACATTTTTTTAATTTAATAAATAAATCATAAATAAATAGTAATTTAAGCACATTCTTTTGACTTCAATTCAAAATAACTCACAATTTCATGCATAACCCTTTTAATTCAGCTCAAAATATCGTTGTCTTTGCCAACCTCTTGTGGAACAAAGATAATATAACATGATATTTCATGACTCTTGCCACTATGGCCTTATAGCTCTGTTGGAGAAAATGAGTTGTTCCGCTGGGTCCTAAAGTCAGTTTCTCTTCAGTATGCATTCAGATACACGTGTAGATATTATAAAATAATTTGGTAGTTTTAGCATTTTCAGTTTGAATTTCGAGCATTTTTAGGTTTTTCAATGTGTATTAAAGCATTCCTCGCATTCAATTCATTCCTATGGGGGTCGAATTGACCCAGGAGGGAAGGATTTGTTACTTTTTTTAATTTCTCACAAAACTCCTCGAATCCAGTAAAAAAAAAAAAATTGTGCATTCGTGGTTCAAGTGCGACAAAAGTCCTAGGGTCTTGGACCACTCTGATGAATTCTCAATTTTTTAATTTTTTAAAAAACTTTTTTTTCTTTTTCTAAATGACCCGAGGGAAGGATGAGGGTTAACTTGAATTGTTAATATAATATTTTTTGTACTTCATTTTCATTTGAGTGCACCTCATGTCAATTCCGATTACTGAGCTTGTAAGTAGAAACATTTGAGGTTTTAATATCTCTGTGTTTAGGAATGATAGAATGTTACCGTACCTTCTTGCTAAGTTGGGCAATGGTCTCTCTCACTTCTTTTGTCTCCTGAAGCAGTGAATCATTCGCCTGACCAGACCCTGCAATAAAACAAAGAAGCAATGACCCAAATGATCTATAAGTTACTTAGATTCAAATATCCTTTCCATCCAGTATCTTACCACCCAATGATGTCACTGTACTAGTTTTGGCAGTTGTGTCCTCCACATTGAAATGAAACACATGTCCGTTGTCCTCAATTCCATCTACAACTCTATAAAAAGCCAAACAGTCAGTTATAGAGTCAGTTAAAAAAATCCTTTAAAATGACTCAATAAAATGCAATTATTGATTAAAACGGACCTGTACATGCCTATAATTTTCAAATAATTCTGAAGACTTATGGTTAGATTTTTCAAGGGTGTTTGAGTAGGTTTGAAGTTAGCAGGACAGTGGACCTTAATTGCCAGAGTTGCTTAGCCCTGAACTAGGGTTCGGAGTTTTGTTCCTTTCAAAAATTTCAAATGTACAGTCTTTCACTTTTTCTTAACTTGAGTTTTTTGCGCTGTGTTCCACACAGTCTACTCTGCTCTAGGCGGACCCTGGCGGCAGCTTTTTGGTCAGAGCTTGTTGAATCAGTGTTGGGCAGTCGGTGAGACTGCTTTTAGACAGCTTGGCGAGAAAAGTAATCCGGAAAAATTGAAAATGATGGCACGCATTGAAGGCTGTTCTAATTTTAGGTCTGGAATGAATAAAGTGAAGACCAACTGATCAACATGATTCAAAATCATAGTCTTTGCGGTGTTCAAGGGCAACATTTTGGACCAGACACAGGGAGTGTAAGGTGATAACACAGTCAGTTTGGTGTGTCACAGCCTTAAAGGCACAATATGTAAGATTTTTTTATTAAAATATCCAAAAACTACTAGGACAATGATATATATTTTGTTGACCTGTATACTTACATTATCCCAAACGTTTCCAACAATGTTTAAATCCAGAGAAACCAGCTATTTTAAAGTGTTACGAGCCGTGTCCTTGCGTTGCCTGTCAATGAAATCATATCCGCGCTATCCTTGATTTCCGTAGAAACCATAGAAACACGCATTAATATATTATGTATTTTATTAGACAGGTGAGCAACTGTTTGGATATGCATTTATCAACAGAAAACGAATCGTTATACGGCGCAACACAGTTAGTCTTATTGTTTAAATCGCTTGTTTTCTTGATTCACCACGAGTAAAGTTTTTACCATGCCTGAGAGAAAACACTATTTTATCAAGTGGCTAACATAGCATAATAAGAGAGAGCTTTCTCCATTATCATACAATATATTTTAAAATGAATTACATGTCATTTAGCAACAGTCATCCTGTTTTTATTAATATGATATTCAAATATCAATCTAGATTACTGCAAGTCTGACTCATTATAGTCATAGTCATACCAGCCACTGAGCGAACACACAGAGTAACGTTATAACAACTTTCAACACACTTAAAGGGTTACTTCAGTGATTTAGCATTAGGCTTTGTATCAGTACAAACCCGGTATAGTATATTTGAATGATCTTGCTTGCCCCCCATCATATACCCCTGAGACTAATATATTTTATGTCTGGAAAAAAGCCTCCGATGACGCAAATATCATCATTTTGTGATCATCTGGTCTGTCAGCTCCTCTGATGAATGAAATCTGACTCCTGCTGCGTTTGTGCTGCGACACTCATTCAGCTCGTGCTGTATTGAGCAGACACGTTCAGTTTTTATTGCAGTGTCTGTTCTTTAACTTTCAAAAATACATTTTCTGGCTTTTCTCAGTCTAGAAGGCACCAACATCAAAAATAATTACACATTTCTACTACATAAATGACCCCAATTTAAATACACATGCATCTTTCCAGCGCTGAAGTACCCCTTTAAATGTATTTAGTATGATTGTTTTAACCATGTAAAACAGCGCTGCGTTACCCTACATACGAAAAGAACGAAAACGTCAGACTGCAGCATAAACATAATACTGTAAAAGCTCAGAGACCGTTGTTTCGCACAGGTTTCTCTCATTAGCATCCACTCCCAAGGGCTCTCTGCGTGTTCTGCTTCATACCACTGTAACATTAATAAAACTTGAATACATTCGCTCATTCATGAACATGAGTCTGTCGGATTTCTTTCCATCAGTTGTGGTGGTGAAGAGTCAAGACGACAACTCCCATGATTCCACATTCATTCATGACATCATCAAGCTAAGCCTTTATTTTGTTTCCCAAAGAGGTTGCTTTGTGAGTGACCTCTAGCTGCAAACTTACATACTGTGCCTTTAAGATCACTTGTCACAGCAAGTAGCAAATGGGTTTGTAGAGCTATGGCATGAAAGTCAAAATTTATCTTCAACTCATGAAAGAGAAATGCATTCATCCAAACATTTAATGGGGTGATGTATTACAGGTTTTTTTTTTTACACTTTTTTCCAAACTCTTTACCCAATGAGCACAAGAGCAGTCTATGTGGGCTAAACTGTGGATCATTTGTCATTGCTTTGACCCAAAATACATACCTCAATCAGGCATAACATTGTGACCACCTTCCTAATATCGTGTTGGTCCCCTTTTTGCTGCCAAAACAGCCCTGCCCCATCGAGGCCTGGACTCCACTAGACCCCTGAAGGTGTGCTGTGGTATCTGGAACCAAGATGGTAGCAGCAGATCCTTTAAGTCCTGTAAGTTGCGAGTTGGGGTCTCCATGGATCGTACTTGTTTGTTCAGCACATCCCACAGATGCTCTATTGGATTAAGATCTGGGGAATTTGGAGGCCAAGTCAACACCTCAAACATGTTGTGCTCCTCAAACCATTCCTGAGCCATTTTTGCTTTGTGGAAGGGCACATTATCCTGCTGAAAGAGCCACCAGGGAATACCGTTTCCATGAAAGGGTGTTCATGGTCTGCTACAATCCTTAGGTAGGTGGTACGTGTCAAAGTAACATCCACATGGATGTCAGGAGTCATGGTATCCCAGCAGAACTTTACCCAGAGCATCACACTGCCTCCGCCGGCTTGCCTTCTTCCCATAGTGCATCCTGGTGCCATGTGTTCCCCAGGTAATGAACACACACGCACCTGGCCATCCACGTGATGTAAAATAAACCGTGATTCATAAGACCAGGCCACCTTCTTCCATTGCTCCGTGGTCCAGTTCTGATGCTTACATGCCCACTGTTGGTGTTTTCGGCGATGGACGGGGGTCAGCATGGGCACCCTGACTGGTCTGTGGCTGTGCAGCCCCATACTCAACAAACTGCGATGCACTGTGTATTCTGTGTAAGACACCTTTCTATCAGAACCAGGATTAACTTCTTGAGCAATTTGAGCTCCAGTAGCTTGTATGTTTGATCAGATCCACAGGGGCCAGCCTTTGCTCCCCACGTGCATTAATGAGCCTTGACCGTCCATGACCCTGTCGCCGGTTCACCACTGTAACTTAGATACTGACCACTGCAGACCGGGAAGAGCTGCAGTTTTGGAGATGCTCTGACCCAGTGGTCTAGCCATCACAATTTGGCCCTTGTCAAACTCGCTCAAATCCGTACGCTGGCCCATTTTTCCTGCTTCTAACACATCAACTTTGAGGACAAAATGTTCACTTGCTGCCTAATATATCCCACCCACAAACAGGTGCCGTGATGAAGAGATAATCAGTGTTATTCACTTCACCTGTCATAATGTAATGCCTGATCTGTGTATTATAGCTACATCTTTCAAATTACATTAATTAATTTCTCACTTACATAAAAACTCTTATTTACCACAGGCCAATTTGCACACACATACAGTTTTTCTTTTTCAATTGCTAACAAGCAAGGTCAATACTGAAGCCACATTTCCAAAACTCTTCACACATTCAGCAAAACAGAAGTCTCTGCGGACCAAACAGTGAATAATTTTTCTTTGCTTTCACACAAAATGCATTCAATGACCACATTTTCCAAAATCCATGAACACTTTTGTCATTCCTACTACACCATCTGCAAAACTATATATTTGCAGCATATATTCGAATGCTAACACACTGCTTTCAAAATGTATGAAAGCACAGTAAAATCAGATTGATTGCAAACATTTCTGCAGGAATTATATGGAAATATAAAATCTTAGCAGAATATTTAACACAATCAATTACAATTTCAGCTGAAAGCCAGACCCAGGTGTCCTATTTTTAGTCTCTATTACAGCAGTCATTTTTTTCCTCGTCATCTTTTGGTAAATTGGGATGGCTTCAGAATGATTTTGTTTGGAAACATGGTGGGGAAAGAAAAGTGTATTCCATACATTTTCTTTCACCAATTTAACATGTGCTTGTTCTATGTAGGGTTATGGGGAGGCTGGACCCTTTCCCAACGTCTTGGGTCGTAGGCAGGAAAACACCAACACAGGGATGACACACACACATTCGTATTCACACTCACACCTACGGGCAAACTTACAGTCTCCAATTCACCTGTCCTGTAAGTCTTTGGATCGTGGGGTAAATCCAGAGGAAACCAACGTCAACACAGAGAGAACATACAAACTCCACACAGAAAGGCCTCCTGCACAGCTGGGACTCCAATCCTGCACATACGCCATTATACTATATGCCATTATACTATGTTTTTAATGTTTTTTTTTAATTATTGCCTCAGGAATTTGTAACTAATTGATGCATTTCTCATTCATTTTTTGCAGCAATACAGTCAGTAAAATGAAAAGATCTTATAATCCAATGATGAAATACTGATTTATGTGCAAAATCATTTAAACTTTAAAGGCCATTATTTTATGAGTAACAAAGTGTGTTTGTTGGTTGACAACTTTTGCTAGCGTTATGGAAGAATTACTTAATTTGAGACATGAATGAAGTGATTTGGTGGTTTTAATACATTTTGGATGTGAAAATGTACTGCTATGCCAAGCTGAAAGTTGGTAAGGAAAACTGTGTGAAGAGTTTTGAAAAAGTATTGAAGTATTGAGAAATGTGTCCTACTGATTGTAAAAATGTGTAAATCTTAAGACTCTTACCTTGGACTAAGATCTGGTGGTCCAAAGCAGTTGAGAGTAGGGATGAGCAGTTTGACAGGTTTGCGTCCTGTACCTTCAGAATCTGTCTGTGTCCTATGGGTGGGTTTAGGTGTAGATAAGGGTGAAGGATGGGTTTGTTTCTGTACTTTGGTCTGCGGTTTGGGGGAGGGGTTTGGACTCCTCCAGCCTCTGACAGGTGAACGACAATGTCTCAGTGCGTTGAATTGCAGTAACTCCTCCCCTAAAAGGTTCCCCAAGGATGTACGTCGCACTGGGCTGCCTAGATTGGGCAGAAGAAGATTTCGGCATGTATTGGAAGCAGGTGGGACGTGGAAGTACTTGTTTGGATCATCAGCCTTTTCAATAATGGATGGAGGCTTATTGTCAGTTGAGGCACAGGAGTCAGGGTAGTTGTGCTGCAGGGTGAAGACAAACAAATGACAACAGTGGTATATGAGAGAAACATAATAAATGGCATAAAGTAGAACACCCAATATGGCAACGTTAGTAAAGTAACTCCCGCCTTTCAAGTGAAAGAGACAGTTCAGTTATGTTTGAAATTTAAAACAGTTTCTGTTGGTTTTGTAGTATAGGTCTAAGGAGTATAGATTGTGGTTAGGTTTACAGATGGCTACATAAATCCCTTTTTCTAAAAGAGACTACAGTGTTTCAAAGATTGGCAAATTCTGGTTTGAGGAGGAAATTCCACTCAAAAGACAGAAACAAATAATTTAAAATAATAAAGTACCATTCAGTTTGAATGAACGAGTTGTACATTTGAACATTTTCCATGCCCTATTTTTGTCCATCAAGAAAACAAAGTAATGCTTAGTATTTTAATGTGACATTAATAAGACGAGAATCTGTGGCAAGAGCTTTTTTTTAAATCTGCAGTGTTATGTTTTTCTTTGTATTCTGATTTAACAATATGAAAAAGACCACAGATACTGTGCAGGCTGCACATCCATTTTCTCCCCAAACCTTCAGTCATGTCTCTTTCCTGGTTTGCTTTCATACAGGTGCTTTAAAAGGGAATTTTCTCTATTAGCAGTGTGTCCTGAAATGTTTCTAAAGCAGGGAAATATAACATTTATCTGTCAAAATGAGGGAAAGAACTTTGAAACATCCATCAGCTCCAGTTAATGAACGTTTTTAATTAACGGAATATAGACATGTTACATTATGTAGTCTTACACTCACCTAAAGGATTATTAGGAACACCTGTTCAATTTCTCATTAATGCAATTATCTAATCAACCAATCACATGGCAGTTGCTTCAATGCATTTAGGGGTGTGGTCCTGGTCAAGACAATCTCCTGAACTCCAAACTGAATGTCAGAATGGGAAAGAAAGGTGATTTAAGCAATTTTGAGCGTGGCATGGTTGTTGGTGCCAGACGGGCCGGTCTGAGTATTTCACAATCTGCTCAGTTACTGGGATTTTCACGCACAACCATTTCTAGGGTTTACAAAGAATGGTGTGAAAAGGGAAAAACATCCAGTATGCGGCAGTCCTGTGGGCGAAAATGCCTTGTTGATGCTAGAGGTCAGAGGAGAATGGACCGACCGATTCAAGCTGATAGAAGAGCAACTTTGACTGAAATAACCACTCGTTACAACCAAGGTATGCAGCAAAGCATTTGTGAAGCCACAACAAGCACAACCTTGAGGCGGATGGGCTACAACAGCAGAATACCCCACCGGGTACCACTCATCTCCACTACAAATAGGAAAAAGAGGCTACAATTTGCACAAGCTCACCAAAATTGGACAGTTGAAGACTGGAAAAATGACAGTTTTTCCAGTCTTGTCAGTTTGCAGTCTCGATTTCTGTTGAGACATTCAGATGGTAGAGTCAGAATTGAGTAAACAGAATGAGAACATGGATCCATCATGCCTTGTTACCACTGTGCAGGCTGGTGGTGGTGGTGTAATGGTGTGGGGGATGTTTTCTTGGCACACTTTAGGCCCCTTAGTGCCAATTGGGCATCGTTTAAATGCCACAGCCTACCTGAGCATTGTTTCTGACCATGTCCATCCCTTTATGACCACCATGTACCCATCCTCTGATGGCTTCTTCCAGCAGGATAATGCACCATGTCACAAAGCTCGAATCATTTCAAATTGGTTTCTTCAACATGACAATGAGTTCACTGTACTAAAATGGCCCCCACAGTCACCAGATCTCAACCCAATAGAGCATCTTTGGGATGTGGTGGAACAGGGGCTTTGTGCCCTGGATGTGCATCCCACAAATCTCCATCAACTGCAAGATGCTATCCAATCAATATGGGCCAACATTTCTAAACAATGCTTTCAGCACCTTGTTGAATCAATGCCACATAGAATTAAGGCAGTTCTCAAGGCGAAAGGGGGTCAAACACCGTATTAGTATGGTGTTCCTAATAATCCTTTAGGTGAGTGTATATGTTACTACAGTAATACTTGAAGTACTTTTTTTAATGTTGTTTATATTTCTATTTGGTGTTCTTAATATGCTGAAAGACAATTAATTGCCATGCGCAAATCCATAAGTCAACACCATTGCTGAGTATTTTCTCCTTAAAACTGCAGTGAAAAATAAACAATCTCAAAAACACGGTTTGAAGTCGCTGGTGTTCTCTACATAACAAACCTGTAGTAACCAATAACGCATGGGCTTTAGCATATCATGAACTACTCTCTAAAGTAGGGGAGTCTCAAGAAAAGCCAGGTTATCCCGGTATATTTTTCTGTTGATATGAAAAATCAGAATTACATATATAATGTCTATCACGACGTTATGATGAACTACAGTATATGCGGTTCTCCACTGACGTTCTAAGTTGTTCAAAGTGTTTATTTAGGATGCAGATTTTTAGAAGGCAGCTGTCCGACTCTGAGTTGGCAAGCAAGAACATGGTTGGCAACACATTATTAGCTGTTTATAGTCAAGCCAAAGGCTAATTATATCAATTACCATTATGTGTCCGACGTAGCGATACATAAAACGCATTACCATACATCAACTTGTAGATGAGCCTATAATTCACTCTTCCACTTGTTCTTCTGAATCAGTTTCTGGTTCAAACATGGTGGAATTAAACCAGTATTTCCACTTGTGATCTAAAACTTATGATAAATAGTTTGAAACACATCTGAAAAGTCCATCGATGTTTTGGCCTTTACTGTACGGGTCTGAATTTGCATTTCCTTCGAGGCTGACGCTTAAAGGCCTGTTTACACCAACACACATTTGGTGTGAAAATTCATACCATTAAACATTGCAATAAACATTTTAATTTGAATGAACAGCCGGTGATGAGTCTGTTCACACCAACACAAACATTTGCCATCAATACAACAGATGTTTTTTATAGAGAGATGTTCTAATCTCTTTTCCAAGAAAAAACTGCCTAAAATAAAATGTGCTCTTTTGGTCATAGAACCACCGCTGTTACATAAAGACTTGGTGGCTCCCACAAACAGACTATTTTGTGACAGTGAATAGCAGAGAAACAATCTGGAACTGGTTCTCTTGTTTCTGAACTCTTGTATTTAGCGTTTTTTGATAAACATTTTAGTGAATACAAAAATCTGAATAGCTGTTTGAAAACATTTTTGACATGCTTTCTTCTACGGGATAAGCAGGTGTAGTCATGATTCATTCAGTCATGAAAAGCCTTTCTGCCTTGCATTTGGTGTGAAAGGGCCTTAAGCTGCTAAGGCCTGTGTTTATGTGAATACTTGCCAAGATGGGCATTTTGACAAAATTCTGTGGATATTTTGATTGTTCACTAAACCATGAATAAGAATTCACTTTGATACTTGCATAGATGCACTCTTTCTGTGTGCTTCAGTTGATTGTCAGACAGTGCAAATGCCTAATTGACTTCTCTTCTGGGGCTTACTTTCTTTTGTATTAAAAATAAAAAAATCTACAAAAAATCATTCAAGCACTGCTTGAAAGTCAAATCTGTTTACTATTATTTCTACAAAGGACTGAATAGGCAAGTAAACTAACCAATTTTGATATGACAGATTTGATGACGATAATGACTTGTTTAGTGTACTATGCATGTAAGTATGCATGTTCGAGATTGTAGTCATACCTCAGTCTCACTGCCCTCTCTCAGATTATATGTGAGGTTATGGTGGATGTCGGTAGTGAAGATTTTGGCATACTCAGGATATAGTTCGAGCACATCACTTAAACCTTTCACACTGATGTACTGTAGGTCACAATATGTCAGGGCCTTCACATCTGCATTCGTCTTGATCACATGATTCTGGCTTGGAAGGTCTGAGCCAATCAGATCTCCTTTTCCTGTAATGACATCAACACTATATTAAAGCTGTTACTCTTTTACAATTCAATTCCATATCAATCTAATGTTTAATTATGTTTATCTATGTATAATACTGCAGTTGTTAAAAGAATGTTTTGGGTTCAATATACTTTTTACAGTAATGCAATGGAAAGGGCAAGGTATTGCGCTAAAGACTTAAAGGATTAGTTCACTTTAAAATAAAAATTACTCCATGATTGACTCACCCTCAAGATATCCTAGGTGTATATGGCTTTCTTCTTTCTGATGAACACAATTGGAGTTATATTAATACATATCCTGATGTTTCCAAGGTTTATAATGGCAGTGTATGGGGCCCACGAGTTTGAAGCTCAAAGTTGAATATGGAAGACAGTCTGGCAGAAGCTAGATATTTTATTTTATAAAGTTTTAAATATGGATATTTTTCTACACAAACGCATCGCTTCACATCAGAAGGCCTTTATTAACCCTCCGGAGCTGTATGGAGTACGTTTATGATGGATGCACTTTTTTGAGCTTCAAACTCATGATCCTCATTCACTGCCATTATAAACCTTGGAAACATCAGGATATTTATTAATATAACTCTGATTGTGTTCATCAGAAAGAAGAAAGTCATATACACCTAGGATGTCTATGGGATAATTTTAAAGTGAACTAATCCTTTAAATTTAACATGAGATCATGTATGGTTTGTTAGGATAGGCTGAGATACAACTATTTGAAAAACTGGAATCTGAGGATGCAAAAAAAAATCTAAATATTGAGAAAATCGCCTTTAAAGTTGTCCAAATGAAGTCCTTAGCAATGCATATTACTAATAATCGTAAATCTTTTATATATTTACGGTAGGAAATTTACAAAATTATCTTTACTTAATATCCTAATGATTTTTACATAAAATACAAATTTATAATTTTGACCCATACAATGTATTGTTGGCTATTGCCACAAATATACCCATCCAACTTATGACTGGTTTTTTGGTCCAGGCTCACATTTGTGCTTTTAAACTGTCTGACACAATTGGTCCTAATGTCCTACTCTCACCAATGGGATTCAAACCAGCGTCACAGGCATGGGAGGCGGCTGTGCTAACAAGGACGCTAAAGACCACAGTCGCTAGCATCAATTGCTAGTGCACCTCTTGAGGCCAGGAGAGTGAGGTTAACATGCACAGCACTTTACTATCTAGACTCTGTTACATTCAACCCCCTAAACCTCCATCCAGTTCAGAGCACAATTATAAACGGTCCTACTCACACCGCTCTGAGTGGGATTCGAACCAGCGTCACCAGCATGGGAGGTGATGCTAAAGGCTACAGCCTCTAGCATCAGTCATGACTTGACAGTGCACATCTTGAGACTAGGGGAGTGAGGTTTACTTGCACAGCTCTTTACTAGCTGGCCTCCATTACACTAAGGGTCAGATTTACAAACAGCTTGTGGCAGCGCAAAACCCTCTTTTGGCATTAAAAACTACTGTCAGGATTCACTAAAAGGCACGCAGTGAAAAATTAGCGCTGAAAGGCGTAGACACAGTTATTTTTGCGCATTACCTTATTGCATGCATTTGTAGGAGTTTCCCTTTCAGACGCAAAATTTATGAGTGGAGAGTATTGCAAGGTTCTAGTCAATTTACTGGTATTTGCACCATTATTTTCAACCCCAAAAAACTTAAACCAGACGCTAATTGCGCTGCATAATGCGCTGATTGCGTAGGTCATTATAGAAATGATCCGACTGCGTCTGTGTTCTTTAATTTGCGCGTTGTAAGTAGATGACTTTCCACTACCATCCTCGCTTTATTGGAATTGTGCTCTCATGCTAATTTGCCCTGTTTAGTAAATCTGACCCTAAGACTTCTATTGTGGGGTGTTTCTGTAAACATGATTTTAATTTGTTTTCACAAACTGGAGAACAGTTGAAATGTTGTGGTAATTGACAGCATGTCACAGATGTTGTACATTGAACCTGAAACATTTCTTCAACATAATATAGTACTATTACATTGTGCCAGCTGTCAAAAGGTAAAAAAGCTACAAAGAAATGTTACAAACCCAAAGTGTGTTACAAACCCAGAATAGCCAAGACCATGTTGTCCTTTAGAACCTCCAGTGACCCAGAACAGACAAAGTAGTTGGCCTGCAGTGCATCCCCTTGTCTGATGAGATATTCTCCCGGCGTACAGAAAGAGGTTTTGATGTGAAGGGAGAGAGAGCGCAGGCAACCCCTACTAGCACCCTCAAACACAGGCAGTTGCAGGATGTCTTTGTTTAAGTGCATGGCTATATCAGCACGTAACTCGTCAGGAAAATCACGCAAGAGCTGCAGAAAAGACAGAAAACCTCCTTTACTATTTGACAAGAATGATATAAAACATTGATTTTGGTTATGAAGATTCAAACAAATAGATGGAAACGCAGTTGCTAGGCTGTTCTGTGGGCTTTTTAGCCAGTTGCTATGGTGTTCGTTATTCAAGAATGTAAGGTTGTCTCTAAGCTGTGTGGATGCTTCCTCATTTCCTCTGTCCTCCACCTGTGACCCATTAACCCGTTCAAAGTTAGCCATCTTGAAGTCCTCTCAGTTCCCTAATTGGACTGCAAGGAAAGAGACGTGATGCAGCTTCCAAAGGAGCTGTAAGCGAGGATGTGCATCCAATGTGAAGCCTGACGCACGTATAAATTCTTCTCCCCCTTCCCATCTGCCACAATAACTTTAATTTATGTTTTATCTTTGCAGTTTAAATAAACCGTACATCTAATATCTAGCTCTAGCTTATGACATTTTTAAATAACCAAACTTTAACAAAATAAGGGCAGATCCCTTGAGCGCAGCTGATGACGCTGTGAAGTGGTGTTCGAGGGATCATGAATGTTCCAATATACAAATAAGGTTTCCTTTGATTCCTCTGTACTACACTTGATTGTAGATGTGATTCTCTGGCCAAAAAATAAACCATACAGAAAAAGCCTGTAAGGCTTGCAATGCCCCATTCGCGTGAGAGCCCGTTCAAAAGAGACATCTGCCTGATAGTGGGGGGAATCATAGTTACCCAACACCAATTTATTAATAGGAAATTAAAGGGAAATATGTAGATTTTAAATAAGTAGATTTTGCTGTTTACAAGAAAAATAAATGTGTTCAAAATGTTTATTTTTGGCCAAGTAGCATTCTCCAACACAATACTTATTCAATACAATACTCACTTAATACATGCAGTAAATGTAAAAAAATAAAAAATAAAAGAAAGGACATCCTCACCTCATTGACATCAATGCCATTATTCACAGACCAGGTGGTCTGGAAATACTCCAGCATGCGTTGTTTCAGCTGCCGTGGCAGCCGGTGAACACGAATGAAGTCCTTCAGATCTTTCATGCGCGTGTGATATTGTGAGCGACGTGAGTACATGCGCTGGATGATGGCTGTTACATTCCCAAACACCACAGCGTGCATGAGAGCTGTTAGAGAAAGAATCAATATGATTCATAATCTAGCAATAAGGGTGTTAAACATGCAAACATGTACAGTACTATGAAAAAAGTCAGTGATCTTGTTTTTGGTTGTTATTATGAGGTTTTGGCTCATGTGCAAGTGATTTTAGTTTAACTGTGTTCAGATTGTGGGGATCAAGGGTCAAGAAGTACTAAACTTCATTTTCTGAATATTAAAGTGCCCCTATTATGGCATTTGAAGGGTTCCTATTTCTGTTTTGGGAGTCCCCAACAACAGGTTTACATGCATGCAAGATCAAAAATCACTTTCATTGTCTTATAATATGCATTTATTTTTACCTTATTTGCTCAATGACTCCCAAAGGATTCACTTAACGATACATTTTTCTAAACCTCTCCTAAACCGCTAATCTGCGGTGATTCGTCAGATGACCCAGTCAGTTGTGATTGGTGTACTGCGTGCAGCGCATGTCGGAAATGGAACGCCTTTCACCATTAGAGGATTATGGCTTGTCAAGTGTTGAAAATTGTATACAGTGTATGAAACAGACATGGCATCAATTTTGCCTTACCAATTCGAGCCAGAGTCCAACGAGGCAACGTCCAGAGTTGCTGATGAACCAGAAAGTCAATCGCAAACACGACTGGAGTAGGACTGTTCTCAATGGTAAGTGTCAATGTAGTTTATGGCACTTCAAGCCGATTGAACATGCGGAATCGGAGTAAGAATGTCTGAGAAGTGACATTAATCTGTTGTGCTGTAATCTGTTTAATCTTGCTGTCTGTCGCCATTTGTTATTTCAGTGTAACGCGTGACGCAACAAATTAATTATTGAATTTATTTAGGTGTACGTGTGGGAACTGTATCAAGATGCCAAGTGAGGCTGAAAATGTGGGCAATATGCTAATGTTTCGTCTTGAAGTCACAGCGAAACGGCTTGGGATTCGTTTTAAAAGCGTTTTGTTTAATTGACGCAGAGTCGACTCTTACTTTTGAGAGACAATAACTTTATATACGGTGCACTTTCAGATTTAAAACTTTGCAGGATGCTTTCATTCACTTATATGTTACACACAACATGAAAGGTAATTTTCAAAAATCCATAATAGGGGAACTTTAAGAAAAAATAAACAAATAAAATCATAGATCTAGGACTAACGTGGTTAGTTGTGGGATTTTTTTACATTTTTATCTTTAACCTAGCTGTGTCTCATTTCGAAGACTTCACCCTCAATTTCTTCAATATTTCTTCAGCCTTAATAATATATGTGGCTGACAAATGCTACCTTTGTATGATAATAAGACCAAGACAGGACAGCACGCCAAATATGCATACCATTTATTATCAGAATTATTTGTAAGTGTGAACTCGGGAACCTACTATTTGGGATATTCACTGTAGTGTTTTATAAAAAAATGTTAAAAAAATATTGAATGAAGATATAGAATAACGAATTGCCATTAGTAGGTAATTATGCAGGATGTAATGCAGTACAAATGAGTAATAATAATAATAATAATAATAATAATTAATTACATTTATATAGCGCTTTTCTAGGCACTCACTCAAAGCGCTTTTACATAGAAGGGGGGAATCTCCTCAACCACCACCAAAGTGCAGCATCCACCTGGATGATGCGACGGCAGCCATATTGCGCCAGTACGCCCACCAGCTGATTGGTGGAGAGGAGACTGAGGGATGATACCAATCGTATATATATATGGGGATGATTAGGAGGCCATGATGGACAGGGGCCAATGGGCACATTTTTTTGGCCAGGATGCCGGGGTTACACCCCTACTCTTTATCGAAGGACATCCTGGGATTTTTAATGACCACAGAGAGTCAGGACCTCGGTTTAACGTCTTATCCGAAGGACGGTGCTTGTTACAGTATAGTGTCCCCATAACTATACTGGGGCGTTAGGACCCACACAGACCACAGGGTGAGCACCCCCTGTTGGCCTCACTAACTCCTCTACCAGCAGCTACCTAGTTTTCCCAATTTGGTCTCCCATCCAGGTACTAACCAGGCTCAGCCCTGCTTAGCTTCAGTGGGAAAACAGTCTCTGGCTACAGGGTGATATGGCTGCTGGCTGTAGTAGTACTCCATTAACACTTCAGCTACTACTATCATAAAAATGAATGGTCTAGAATTCTGTGGAGGTTTCTGCTTACCTCCAATGAGCATAGTACAAACAGAAAAGATCTTCTCAGCATCCGTGTTGGCACAAACGTTTCCAAAGCCCACACTGGTCAAACTGCTCAAGGTGAAATACAGAGAGGCGATGTAGGCACTGCGAACTGAAGGACCACCAACTGTACTGTTCAGATAGGGCTTGTCCAAACGTCTGCCCAACTCATGCAGCCAACCTGACATAGAAAGAAACAAATGTTATACATTCATCTAAACATTACACTTTCAACATTAAACCATCAAGCTTTGCACGGTGATGTTAAATATACACGTATATTTAAATATAAGTGTTAAGAGGTACATAAGGTACATTGTAATGCTTCTCATTTCTCACAATGCTCTATTAACAAAATTGTTGGAATAATATGAATGGGAAAAATGAACCTGGCACGTTGCATACCCAAATGCATATTATAAGTGACTCAGATTCAGGACACATGCAGAGATGGGGCTTGTGTGAGGCAGAATTTACTGTGAACCAAACTACTTGTTGTGGGACACAGTGTTTCAGCCAGAAGGCATCTCATGTGCAAAAGTCCCCAATGGCTTGATGGCAGACGCATCTTCCCCAGCTTTATACATGCCAAAAACTGATGAATAGCTTGTATGCGCTCGACTGTGAAACACACATAAGGTGATGATACACGGGGCAACTTTTTGAGCAATGTTGCTGGGCAATGTTAATGTCAATGGGCAACCAGGTGAGACACAGGGCCCACAACCAATCTAAAGTATCCAGATAGACATTTGTTGCCCATTCTCAATGGGAGAGTGCCCAAGCAACATTGCCTGGCAACATTACTCAAAAAAGTTGCCCTGTGCATCATCACCTATAGTCACTGCAGAGTTGGAAATCTTAGTTGTTGATTTTTTTACAATCTTTAAGACCTAAACTGTGGAAACTTTTTAATTGGTTTGGCACAAAATACATTCAATAACTACACTTTTCAAATTAAAAGAATTATTTTCTCACTCAAACACAACCACCAATGTACCTACCAAACAATTTGCGCTTTTACATACTACATTAACATAATACAAAACTATACAAGAGAACATTTGAGTGCATTTTGGATGTTAAGGCGGACACCTTATCCCGTCTCCACAGTCCTGAAGAGAAAGCTGAAGAACCTGAGCACATTCTTCCTGAGAAACTTTTTGTGAGCCCCATCAATGCCCTCCTCCAATGCCCTCTGCCCTCCTCCAATGTCTCCACCAACACTCCGACGGGTTGCCCACCAGGTTTGCTATACATTTCCCAGACACGGCGCACTCCTCTCATCCACAATTCCCACACGTCACTGGGCACTGGCCACCCTGTGGTCAATGAGACCCTCTCGCTGCTAAAAGAACGCTTCTGGTGGCCGAACATACGGCTGACGTCAGAAGGTATGTGAGAGGTTGTAAGGAATGCGCCATCTGGAAGAGCCCTCAACATCTTCCCTCTGGAAAACTCCATCCTCTGCCCGTTCCCAACAGACCCTGGTCACACCTAGGAGTCGACTTCATTACTCCCTGCTTCTGATAACTGTACCTGCATTCTAGTGATAATAGACTCTCGAAGTCATGCCGCCTGATTCCTTTGGAAGGACTTCCCACTGCCATGCAGACCGCCGAGCTAATATTCAACCATATCTTCAGACATTACGGAATTCCCGAGGATATCGTGTCGGATAGAGGGCCGCAATTCATCTCCAAGGTATGGAAGGCCTTCTTCTCACTCCTAGGTGTGACCATCAGCCTCTCCTCAGGGCACCATCCACAGTAGAACGGGCAGACAGAGCCGAAGATACAGGAGATTGGTTGCTTTCTCCGTACCTTCTATCATGGCCACCAGAACTCTTGGAACCAGTTCCTGGGTTGGGCCGAGTACGCACAGAACTCGCTGCGGCAACCTACCACCGGACTCATTCCCTTCCAGTGCGTTCTCGGTTACCAACCCCTGTTATTCCCTTGGTCCGGGGAACCGTCGGATGTGCCTGGTGTCGACTACTGTTTCCGAGAGAGTGAGAGGGTTTGGGACTCTGCACACCACCAACTGCAACGGGCACTGCGCAGGCGCAGAATGATAGCCGACCTTCATTGCTGCGACGCCCCAACTTACCAGCCAGGACAGAAGGTCTGGCTGTCCACCAGGGACATCAGGTTGCGTCTGCCATGCCGTAAACTAAGTCCCAGATTCATTGGCCCCTTTTCCATCGTGAAGCAGATCAACCCTGTCACTTTTCAACTCCGATTACCTCCTCAATACAGAATCCATCCCACCTTCCATGTCTACTTGTTGAAACCTCACCACCCCTCTGTTTCTGTTTCCACAGAGACTGGAGCAGCCGCTGAACCCCCCCTTCCTCTCATCCTAGAAGATGGTGCCACTTACCAGGTTCACGACATCTTGGACTCCCGGTGCCGTGGTGGTCTTCTGGAATACCCTGTGGACTGGGAGGGCTACAGTCCCGAGGAACGCTCATGGGTACCCAGAAACGACATACTTGACCCTAACCTGCTTGACCATTTCCGCGTCACTCATCCGGAGAGACCCGCACCCCGGGACAGAGGCCGACCCCCACGACGGGGTAATGTCACAAACATGCCAGGCTCCACCTTCACCCAATCACAGCACACTTCCTCTCCTGAGTACTGATCACGCACACCTGCACCACATCAGCACGGCAATCCACTCCAGCACAAAAGACACTCTCTCACACTCAGTCTTTGTCCAGTCTCGTTTGCATTAAGACTTACCTGAATGCTTACCTCTAGGACTCCCAAATCTACTTACCTGTCTCCAGTGTTGTCTCCAAGTCTCCCTCGTTGCCTCCTCATCTCCTGTGAAGTTCTCCCGATTCCTCTCCGCTCCTGTCAGTCTCCAGTCTGTTTCCATCTGCAAGTATAAGGACATTATCACTCAGTTATCCACTTCAGTATCCAGGCACTTCCACGTTCACTCACCTGCACTGCTGATACCTCATCTGGTCGTTCAATAAATACATCCGTTACCTGCTTTCGTGTCTCTGTCCCTTCTGTGTTGTAACACCTGTCATCTCATATATAAAAATCTGTACAAACAATAGAACTAATGAAACTACGGCCGACTTAACTTTGTCTGGCTAAAATGATAATTATTAAAACTTTATACTGTAAATGTTGGCCTGTAAGAGCAATGTCTACCAACAGCTGTAAACCTCCTCCCTCCACACTGTTTGCAATGGCTAATGCCAATTGGATTGGGTGGCATTGTGCAAATTCTGGGAATCAGAGGCACAGAAAGGGGATGTTTTATCACTCTGTAATGTTTATATGGAACCGAAGTGCTACCACAAGTATTTCTGAGGAAAATCTAATCACTGGTTCTGTTGAAGTTGGTTAGGTTAGTCACATCAAATCAAAAAGCTTTGTTTCAAGCTCAGTTATCACACTATTGAAAAGATAGAATATTTATGTTTTTTGTACAGCTGTTTGTGGAGTTCCACACTGGTCTATTTTTGCAGTTTGCAACCCCTAAACACCATGTAAACACCCAAAATGGTAATTTTACACATTGATCAGATGGCCTCTTCCTCTATGAGACTTGCTCTGAGTGTTTTTTCTATTCAAACATCACATATAACCTGAGCAGAACACCAATCAGCTCTTTCTAAGATTTATTTGATTGATCAGAGTATGTGAATATCTCACCAATGTCCCAGGCTCCATTGGCATTGGTCTCCATCTCTTTGCGGCCGATGATATACCAGATGCAGGCCATCCAGTGAGCCAGCAGAGCGAACATCGACATGAGCAGTGTTAGCACCATGGCACTGTACTGCGAATATCTGTCCAACTTCTGCAGCAGTCTTAACAGACGCAGCAATCGCACAGTTTTCAGCAGGTGCACTAGAGATGTCTTGAACAAGCAAAAACATGTGTGGTTTCAATAACCTGTGTAAATATGAATAACTTGTAATCATATAATTTGTTGTAATTATAAAAATGGAATATCATGATAAATGAACAAGGTAATCATTCTGTACCATGGCATATACACACTATATTGCCAAAAGTTTTGGGACGCCTGCCTTTACACGCACACTTTAATGATATCCCATTCTTAGGCTCAATCCCATTACCCCTTACCTTTCCCCTACAATTCGTTTTGCGTGTTCACATGAAGGGGTAGGGGTGTCTCGATTCTCTTTTGGCTGGAGTGGTGGGGTAAGGGCCATCTTCAAACAAATATTTTTCGGGACAACACTTCGAACAAAGGGGTATGAGGAATTTCCCTGCATACACAGACTACCGTGCTGCTACAATGCATGTAGCGACGTTGCCACTCGGGATCAATCACTTGTGTGTCACCTGGGTGCCAGTTTCTGGCAGTTTGAGTGATGTGAACACAAATTAATAATACAGTTAAAAGAAATATCTGGTCATCCTTCATAACGCAGTCGCTTTTTACATCACATATCGTCTGTAAACTTTGCGTTATCAAGGCAACAACTGACTTTGTATTACATTGCAAAGAGCTCTGTTATCGCAGCACCACAGTAGAAAACAAAACCATATCTGTATCGGCTGGCTCGGATCGGCAAGGAATGGAACACTTTAACAAAGAGAACAGTTTGGCCCGATGGAAAAGTGGCTCCACCAGTCTTGTATGTTCTGTATCGTCTTAGCAAAATCGAAGGATCATACGTTTTCAAACTGAAAACAAGCGCTGTTTTCTTACAGCGCAAATACAGCGCAAAACAACGTTGAGAGTGAGTAATCTGATAAATGTGCTCACGCCTGATTTCTGTTAGACATGGACACTTCATTTATACTGTTTATACTAGTTAAATGTTAAAGGACACTAATAAAAGAAACAGTGTATGATGACATGTAATGGTGTAGTAGTGGTGTCCCATTTCTTAGGGGAATATTTTCACCCCTACACCTTGGGAAGGGGTAGGTGAAGGGGTATAAAATAGAATTGGGATTCGGCCTTAATCAATAGGGTTTAATATGGAGTTGGCCCACACTTTGCAGCTATAATAACATCAACTCTTCTTGGAAGGCTTTCTACAAGGTGTTTATGGGAATTTTTGACCATTCTTCTAGAAGCGCATTTGTGAGGTCAGGCACTGATGTTGGACGATGAAGGCCTGGCTCGCAGTCTCCACTCTAATTCATCCCAAAGGTCTTCTATCGGGTTGAGGTCAGGACTCTGTGCAGGCCAGTCAAGTTCCTCCACACCAAACTCGCTCATCCATGTCTTTATGGACCTTGCTTTGTGCACTGGTGCACAGTCATGTTGGAACAGAAAGGGTTCATCCCCAAACTGTTCCCACAAAAAGTTGGGAGCATGAAATTGTCCAAAATGTCTTGGTATGCTGGAGCATTAAGTGTTCCTTTCACTAGAACTAAGGGGCCATGCCCAACCCCTGTAAAACAATCCCACACCATAATCCTCCCTCCACCAAACTTTACACTCGGCACAATGCAGTCAGGCAAGTACCGTTCTCCTGGCAAATGCCAAACCCAGACTTGTCCATCGGATTGCCAGACAGATAAGCGTGATTTGTCACTCCAGAGAACACGTCTCCACTGCTCTAGAGTCCAGTGGCGGCGTGCTTTACACCACTGGATCCAACGCTTTGCATTGCACTTGGTGATGTAAGGCTAGGATGCAGCTGATTGGCCATGGAAACTCTACGCACTGTTCTTGAGCTAATTTGAAGGCCACACAAAGTTTGGAGGTCTGTAGCTATCGACTCTGCAGAAAGTTGACGACTTCTGCGCACTGTGCGCCTCAGCATGCGCTGACTGTGATTTTACATGGCCTACCACTTCTTGAGTTGCTGTTGTTCCCAATTGCTTCCACTTTGTTATAATACCACTAACAGTTGACCGTGGAATATTTAGTAGTGAGGAAATTTCACTAATGGACTGGGCATCACGGTACCACGCTTGAATTCACTGAGCTCCTGAGAGCAACCCATTCTTTCACAAATGTTTGTAGAAGCAGTCTGCATGCCTAGGTGCTTGATTTTACACATCTGTTGCCATGCAAGTGATTGGAACACCTGAATTCAATTATTTGGAGGGGCGTCCCAATATTTTTGGCAATATAGTGTATAGTATAGTATAGTATAGTATAGTATAGTATATATATATATATATATATATATATATATATATATATATATATATATATATATATATATATATATATATATATATATATATATATATATATATATATATATATATATATATATATATACATATAGTCGATCATGGTACCACCACAGAACTGAACAGAAACCCTCTCCTTTCCACTATTTTAAATAAACCATTTGATTCTACAATAGTTTCTACAAACACACATATGAACACAGTTCATACAAAATGGGAACTTACAACAGTAACGTTAAATGCATAGAGCAGGTCAAAGGGCAGCGCAGCCACAAGATCCACAAAGAACCACGTGGTAGCATAATGCAGACAGATGGAGCGAGACTCGTACACCACCTGCCCTGATTGACTCACGTAGGTGGTGCGAAAGTTAAGAATGATGTCTGAAAGAGAAGGCCGTTTAATGACTTTTGCTTGAAAGTCTCACTTAGTCTCACAAATAGATTGGGAACACAATTGGATCATCATATGTTCTTACATCATATGCTTAATATGAGAAATATAAAATAGCCTAACACAACTGAAAGACAAACTCTTCATATATTACTGGTGATGACTGTAGTTTGATGTGCTGATGCTACAAGGTCACTCAAATGTTCTATAGTTCAGATTAAACTCACCCAGAATAAAAAGCATTTCCACTACGATGTCACTAACTATTGTGCTCCTGCCTGCAGTCTCCAGATCGCTGTACGGTGTAAAACACACATTGTACGGCACAGTCACAGCAACATAGAATGTAGCCAGCAGAATCATCCAATCCCACAATGCCTTGGACACACTGTAATGCAGCAGGATGAATCGAGACTTCTGCACTGCTGCCACTTTGTACTCAGGCAGGGACGGTTTTTCAAACATGTCCTGAGGAGAGAAAGCAAGCCACAGATAAGTTATCATACAGTGCATCCGGAAAGTATTCACAGCGCTTC
The DNA here is from genome assembly GCF_949357685.1 of Gobio gobio. NCBI lineage: Eukaryota > Metazoa > Chordata > Actinopteri > Cypriniformes > Gobionidae > Gobio > Gobio gobio. The sequence continues at coordinate 33,344,871 of NC_137113.1, forward strand.
ACTTTTTTCCACACTTTATGTTACAGCCTTATTTCAAAATGGATTAAATTAATTATTTTCCTCAAAATTCTACAAACAATGCATCATAATGACAATGTGAAAGAAGTTTGTTTGAGGTCTTTGCAATTTTATTAAAAATAAAAACGCAAAAAATCACATGTACATAAGTATTTACAGCCTTTGCTCGATACTTTGTTGAAGCACCATTGGCACCAATTACAGCCTCAAGTCTTTTTGAGTATGATGCTACAAGCTTTGCACACCTATTTTTGGGCAGTTTCTCCCATTCTTCTTAGCAGGACCTCTCAAGCTCCATCAGGTTGGATGGGGAGAGTCGGATCTCTCCAGAGATGTTCAGTCAGGTTCAAGTCTGGGCTCTGACTGGGCCACTCGATATGACATAGGACAAGGACATTCGCAGAGTTGACCCATAGCCACTCCTTTGTTATCTTGGCTGTGTGCTTAGGGTTGTTGTCCTGTTAGAAGAGGAACCTTCGCCCCAGTCTGAGGTCCAGAGCACTCTGGAGCAGGTTTTCTTCAAGGATGTTTCTGTACATTGCTGCATTCATGTTTCCCTCATTCCTGACTATTCTTCCAGTTCCTGCAACTGAAAAACTTCCCCATAGCATGATGCTGCCACCACCATGCTTCACTCCAGGGATGGTATTGGCCAGGTGATGAGCGGTGCCTGGTTTCCTACCTTACGAAAATGAACCATGGTTTTACTACAAATGAAACCAAAAAAACATGATTATTATAGTTAAACCATGGTAACCACAAATTAACCATGGTTTTGCAACTCTAACCATAGTTTAACAATGGTATTTGTGGTAAAACTGTGGTTATATAAATGGTAATCAATTAGCCAAAAAACCATGGTTAACTACATTTTTACTACAATAAAACTTTGTTAAATTTTGTAAGGGCTCCAGACATGACGCTTGCCATTCAGGCCAAAGAGTTCAATCTTTGTTTCATCAGACCAGAGAATTTTGTTTCTCATGGTCTGATAGTCCTTCAGGCAAAGTGGCTTCCGTCTGGCCACTCTACCATAGAGGCCTGATTGGTGGAGTGCTGCAGAGATGGTTGTTCTTCTGGAAGATTCTTCTCCCTCCACAGAGAATTGCTGTAGCTCTGACAGAGTGACCATCAGGTTCTTGGTCACCTCCCTAACTAAGGCCCTTCTCCCCCGATCGCTCAGTTTGGCCAGGCGGCCAGCTCTAGGAAGAGTCCTGGGCTGAGTTTCCCAAAATCATCGTAAGCTTAAGTTGATCGTAGAACAATTGCCACCAATGGTCTCTACGATCAATTTGGGCTTACGATGGTTTTGGGAAACGCAGCCCTGGTGGTTCCAAACTTCTTCCATTTACGTATGTCCTCATTGGGACCTGAATTTACCACAGGTGGACTCCAATCAAATTGTAAAAACATCTCAAGGATGATCAGTGGAAACAGGATGCACCTGATTTTTGAAACAGGATACCCATGTAATTTTTTCATTTTTTATATTTAATAAATTTGCAATGATTTCAAACAAACTTCTTTCACGTTGTCATTATGGGGTATTGTTTGTAGAATTGAGGGAAAAAATATGAATTTAATCCATTTTGGAATAAGGCTGTAACATAACAAAATGTGGAAAAAGTGAAGCGCTGCAAATACTTTCCAGATGCACTGTATCTCAGTTCTCAATGTCTTCAAGGCAGCTGTGAGATTAAAAGAAGAGCAAATAAGGAGTTTTGCTGCAGTATTTTGCTTCTCATATGTTTCTCCTGTGAAAGTTTGTTAATACCATTAAAGGGGACTTATTATGCCAATTTTTACAAGATGTAATTTAAGTCTCAGGTGTCCCCAGAACGTGTCTGTGAAGTTTCAGCTCAAAATACCTCACAGATAATTTATAAATGATAAATGATAAACTAATTTCTGACTTCTGTCAAGAACAGGTTTTTTTCATGCATGTGCCTTTAAATGCAAATGAGCTGCTGCATACTGGCCCCTCTCCACACAGTTCCTACCTCAATCCGATTCTCTGCCAAATACTAACAAGACATCTACTTGGTTTTGATGATCATCTTCTATATTGCGATCACTCTCATGGATAGCATTAACTTTGAAGAAATGACAGGATAATCTTATTCATTAAAAAAACAAGAAACTACATTTAATCTTCACTTGCAAGGACATCACACAAGAGATGATAAATCTTCGTGTTTCTTTAATTTAACTTTTACATCACATAGGTCAGGGTAAGGGGCGAGCTCATGGTCTTTGCTCAGGATTAGTTTGAGGCAGCAAATCAAGTTGTTTTTAATCCACCATGCTCTCATCTGCCACACTCTTCATTAAGATTAAAGAACAGACCCATGATGCAGCTGAACATACTGCAGTACCTCATGCCTTTAGATACTCTCTATGAAAATATATTATGCACTGGGAATCTGTCAATATTTCTTTAATATAGTGAAATATAGTCCAGGACCCTAAATCCACAGAAACTTTTCTCAATAATTAATGTTTAGTTTGTCAAGTATACATTTTTCAAGGGGACAAAATGTGTTACGCAATCTCTAAGCTTATTAAACCCTCTGGTGCTCTTCAGTTTTCAGAAAAAAAAATTCAGAAATTTTAAAAATCACTGCTTCATCGGAATGATATGAAACTTGGTGACTTTTCTAGCATTAGGAATGTGAACACCCCCCAAAAAATTGAGGGCATGATTTGAGCATGCTAAGTGGTCGTAAAAAAAAATTTGTGCTCTTCGGTCAAAAATGACACGATAGGAAATGAATGGGAAATCTGCAAAAACACAAATTCACAGAAAAAATCTATATTTCTAACAAAAAAAATCTAAAACTTAATAATAAATAGTCTTTGAGATTTTTTAAATATATATTCAAATCCATCAACAAAAAAAAAATCATTAAATGTGTCCAAAACAGAACTAGGGAATTCTCAAGCCTCTCCATAGAGACCTCTAGTGATTACACCATAGACTGTAAAAAAATATGGACGTAGTGTCCGTGACGTGACTTCACCCATAGGATTCTGATGAGCCGTTCTAAAGCGTAAAGTAGGGACGAGCTGGCCGTGTCCATCTTGGCAGCGCGTCATCGCGCGTCACTCCTGGATAACAGAAAATGGGCAAAAAGGCGGGACGTGGGCGGAGCTGAAGTGATGCGATGACTAGCAGACAGCAGATAAATGGCTATCCACCTGTCCCTCGAAGTGGCCTCGCCCTTAATTATGCAGAACTTTAATGCTTTATATAATGCAAACGAATGAGTTATAAAAAAAATTCACCCCCCTCACAGTTGTCATGAAGGGCAAAATTAGCCGTATAGACCAAAACCACAATTTGTACCAGGCTGTAAACATGTTTTAATCTGCTGTAAAGTTGGCCATTTTAACATGGGGCTCAACGAGATTCTGCTCCCTTCTGGAGCCTGTCCCTAGCGGCCAGTAGATTAATTGCAGTTTAAGGCACTTCCGTATTGGCTTCAACAGAAACTGTGGGAGGTTGCCGCTTGGATTACACCCATGGTTGCATGATTTCTTAAATAATTCCAAAAGAGGGCGCTAATCTGCCTTCAAACCTTTTTTATTTTGAAGGCCTAGTCTCTTTTTTAACCTGAAATACTACAATAATGAAACAAAATGAAAAAAAAATAATAATAATTTTTTTAATAATTTTCAAAAGGCAAAAATAGACCATAATTATTGCATAAATATAAAAAATACCATAAAATCATCTCAAAATACAAAATTAAAAAGAAAAAATATTATTGAAGAAAAATAAATTGCATTGGTTTTACTGGGGTGGAGGAAGTTTAATTTTTAGGTGTCCGTCACTTATGACCGGGAAGACAACCAATGCTACCCCTAAACGAAGAGCACCAGAGGGTTAAATCAAAGCTGCACCCCTTTGCAAGCAACCATCATTACACTTAAAGGGTTAGTTCACCCAAAAATGAAAATTCTGTCATTAATTACTTACCCTCATGTCGTTCGACACCCGTAAGACCTCCGTTCATCTTCGGAAAAGAAATGAAGATATCTTAGATGAAATCTGATGGCTCTGAAAGGCCTCCATTGGCACAATGGCACGGTTCACTCTCAAGACCCTTAAAAGGTACTAAAGACATTGTTACAAAGTCCATCTCACTACAGTGGTTCTAAAATAACTTTATAAATCGGCAAGAATAGTTTTTGTGCGCAAAAAAACCCTAAATAATGACTTACATAGTGATGACGATTTCAAAACACGGCATCATGAAGCTTCGAAGCGTTATGAATCACTGAGCCGAATGATGATTCGGATCGCGTGTCAAACCGCCAAACTGCTGAAATTTGGTGATTCAAACCGCTGATTCGACTCGCTGATTCATAACGCTTCGAAGCTTCATGATGTCGTGTTTTGAAATCGTCATCACTATGTAAGTCGTTATTTAGGGTTTTTTTGCGCACAAAAACTATTCTCGTCGATTTATTAAGTTATTTTAGAACCACTGTAGTGAGATGGACTTTGTAACGACGTCTTTAGTACCTTTTAAGGGTCTTGAGAGTGAACCGTGCCATTGTGCCAATGGAGGCCTTTCAGAGCCATCAGATTTCAAATAAAATATCTTCATTTCTGTTCCGAAGATGAACGGAGGTCTGACGGGTGTCGAACGACATGAGGGTAAGTAATTAATGACAGAATTTTCATTTTTGGGTGAACTAACCCTTTAAAGCTACACTGTGTGATATTTTCCCCCATCTAGTGGTGAAAAGGTATATGACCATCCAGTGAACTTTAGTTTCTGTTCCTCTCAATTCCGATTTCGTTTCAACTCCTACGGTGGCCGATTTAGTCCAAGATTAACATGGCTTCCAGTTCGACCTCGTCCACATTCGACACAGTGCCTGTGGGATATTCTGTGCGCAGTGGGATGGTTGGAACTCAACTGGCCTAATTATTCGGCTAGAAAGAACTGCAGCTAATCCAGAGTGAACTTTGATGATAGTAATGTTTATTCAGTCATCCAATTGCAAGGCATAAACAGGTTTGCGTGGATATGTACATAAATGTGGTTTCTGTGAGAGAACAAATAAGGATGGTAAATATACATACACAGTTAAGAACTGTATAACTATACTTATACATTTGTATAATGTAACCGTAAACCAGAGCTTATTGTACCATATATAGGCGCTAAAGGCAGCTGCATTAAAAGGAGCGGAGCTGCCGCTGCTAACAAGCGGTGTCCGGTTACAAAAGTGTGTGCGGCGCTTTAACGTTAGCACTGCAGTGCGCTCTGTATAACAATTGTTAATATGCCGATCAGACCTGATACATATTTCAATCAACATACATTACAAGCAAATATTTTCTATAAACGAATAAACATTGTTGATAACAAAATAACTGAATGATTATTCAAATAGGTGAGCATTACGCTATTGTAGCCTACGTTGACACAAAAATACTTCTGAGGTGACATCAACTGAATTACGCGATGACACACTCTGAAACACAACTACAATGACAATAACTATTATTACTTACGGAGTTATTAACGCACAGAAATACCACACAAGGAATAACAGACTTTTGAGGAATAAAAAAGCCAGGAAAACTCCTTATAACTCTGTTACTGACGCTGCTGAGATGAAAACTCTCTGCACATGCACCAGACAAGTCTGAACAAGTTGACGCGCACATGCGCGAGGCAGAGAATTTTGTACAGTGCCATCGAGTATTAAAACCGGTTAAAACGCGAAAAGCGAAGCTTGAATTTACGGGTATGTCCCTCTTTGGCTAATGTACTTTCAAGATGGAGGGGCAACATGGCGACCACCGTTAGATCCCATTACCTAATGTATTTTCAATGGCATATTATAAACTTACGAGAATACTTTATTACTTGAAAGAAGTAAATATACATTAATGAGCACATATATTTTTGAAAGAACTAAGTGTTTTTAGCTAAGAATAGACAAAAAAAGTTACACAGTGTAGCTTTAAGGTGTTTGTTGATATTGAGTAGTTATTCAAAACAAATTCTTAATACACCAATTAGGAATAACATTATGACCTAATATTGTGTTGGTCCCCCTTCTTCTGCCAAAACAGCCCTGACCCGTTGAGGCATGGATTCTATGGGCACTAGACACTAGATCGGGCACCAAGATGTAAGCAGCAGATCCTTTAAGTCTTGTAAATTGCAAGGTGGGGCCTCCATGGATCGGAATTGTTTGTTCAGCACATCCCACAGATGCTCTATTGGATTGAGATCTTGGGAATTTGGAGGACAAGTCAACACCTCAAACTCGTGCTCCTCCAACCATTCCTGAACCATTTTTGCTTTGTGGCTGGGCGCATTATCTGAAAGAGGCCACAGCCACAAGGGAATGCTGTTTCCATGAAAGGGTGTACATGGTCTGCAACAATGCTACGGTAGGTGGTGCGTGCCTTCTTCCCATAGTACATCCTGGTGCCATGTGTTCCCCAAGTAAGGGATGCACACGAACCCGGCCATCCAGGGTTAGCTTGGGCATCCTGACTCGGCTGCGGCTTTGGTGCCGTGATGAAGAGATAATCAGTGTTATTCACTTCACCTGTCATAATGTTATGCTTGATCAGTGTACATAGACATAAAATAAAGTAACTGGCTTTAATATAAATAGATTTTAATATAAATCTGTCAGTGGTGTTATTCATATAGCAAATCTCCACTGGATGATCGTTCTCATTGCCTAGCTCTAAAGTGTTAAATGTGGACAATAAGGCCGTATTATAAACAATGTTATAGATGCTTTGAAGCAATGTGTATTTTGAAAAGCACTGTACAAATGAACTGAGGTCACTAGTCTGAAGGTCATAATGCTGAATAAATGGTCTCAGTTGTTGCTTTCCCACTTTATGTGGCTGAAGTAATCAAAAACACTCAAAATCATAAACATTTGTTTGCTCTGTTTATATTGAACATCTAGCTGGTTGATATGTCAAGATCGCATCAGTAACACAGGCTGAAGCTTTTTGCCTTTACTCACAGGACAGTAGACTGGAAGGAAGGGGTGGGAATTATGATTGAAATGGAACCTGGATCCCCATGAGCACAGCATCTCTTATACAGTATGTCCTGAGCATATACACAGCCCTGAGCCATCAAAAGTATGAAATGTTTATGAATTTATAGCGGTCATGGAGTTTTGGACATTTTAGCTATAGAATTTCCAGCTTTATTGGCAAAATTATTATTTATTGAAAACCACATACAAATTTCTGACACTAGCATTTTGCTAAGAGAAAAAAATATGATTTAGTTATGGGGCCAGTGAAAATATTGGCAGGGACATTCATGAACTACTGGGCCAAAAATCCTTATTGTTGAGCCCTGCTCATGATGCTTTTGTTTGCCTATTTTTCTCTCAGTCAGTTGGAGTGTGATAGAATGAAGCCAGGTGGCTCTGCTGAGAGTAAAGCCAAGCTGAAAACATGACCATCTGTTACCAAGCGTGATCGGAAGTGCGACCTGCCAGTCTGGCCCCCTGTTCCGCCATTGCCATGTGACGTGGAGGATTAGACATGTACATCTGTCCTGCACCTTTCACACTGTTTGAACAGACTATTTGAATACATGAATGGTCTGCTAATCATTATATAATGCATGCTATTGGCTTAGTAATGTTATTAGTGGTGTTTGCTATGGCAAGCATCACTGTTACCATTGCTCTTTATGTAGGGTTGGTGATTTGAACAAATCCCAGCCCTAAGCAGACACCTACTGTATACCCAGAAAACCCTACAACCACATACCAATGTCACCATCATGGCAGCACATTGTGCAAAGGCAAGGAAATTCTAACAGAATTGTATTGTAAAGTCTAGGGCTACGGTAAAACTGTAATTCTGTAAATTACTTGATAATGTAATTTTTGCTCTTAGTGCAATGCGACATTGTAAAACTGCAAAATGTTAAAAAACAGGTAACTTTAACTAGTTAAGTGCTGACTAAGTATATCCTCTTTCTTGGAATCACAAATCGATAAAATTCCAAGCATACATGGAACCTTTCCATTCCACAAAAGGTAAAGTGGAAAACGGTTCTTTAGATTATTAAAATGGTTCTCTTAAGAACTGGTTCTTTGGGGAACATTGTATGCATAGGAGATTTTTACTTTTATAATATTTATTAGAGGTGTAACGATACAGTACATTGATATGGATAGATGCATCAATCTTGACTACTGATGGTATATATATATATATATATATATATATATATATATATATATATATATATATATATATATATATATATATATATATATATATATATATATATATATATATATATATATATATATATATATATATATATATATATATATATATATATATATATATGTATAAGATTTACTACAAGACTTGTTTGATTGTTATAAAAATATGCCAATTTGTCTATGAGCTGTCATCTAATATTTGATCAGTTTTAACAACTTAATTGGTTTAATATTTATTTTTCTGTAAAATATTTTTTTCCAACAACTGGAGTATACCTCATATTGTTATGTATAATGCAAGTACAAACATTTTAGAGAGCACAAAAGACATTGCTTATTACTTATCTCATTGCACAAACCAGAAGACTGCTGATCTCATGTGCGACTTGATTTTTTTTAAAATAGTGTATTTTTGTTATGCATATCCCAATTGGGATACAGGATTTTTCAGTTTTCAGAGAGTTAAATGAACTATTCATGTTAATGAAAATGTAACTAGTTGTGTAAAATTGGTAGCCTACATCATAAACTATTTACACCCCTAGTATTTATCATAGAATGTCCATGAGAAATTATTCTATATAGTTTTAGTAAGTAGTTCACACATGTACTCACCCGACTTAGGCTGACGTCATTTTTGCTGTCACGGGTAAACTGGCTGGTTAGCTGGTAAATCATAGTGTGACCCCTCCTTCTGGCTTTACTGATATGAGAGTTTCCAGTGGTCCTGTTGTATGGCTTATTATCTGCACAAAATTAAAATAGCCTTAATAAACTTGACAGTTTACAAATTATAAACATATTTAAATGTCTAACTTTGTCGTTGTAAGATTGTGCCAGTGTGTCTATGAGTGATGTTCCATGTTTTTTAGCAGTTGTGTGCGTTTTGTAGATGCAACCACCAATTGTGAAGACTATATAAAACAGTGATTTTATTAGATCATATGGTATCTAAAAAATTATTTTTTCACTTTATAATTTTGTCCAATCTTATAGTATTTTCATTATACAGTACATGTGCCTTGCTATTTCTTATCAAAAAATTTGAAAACAAAATGAGTGCTTTCCAAGCTTTTTTTATTAAAAAGTCTACTGAGAAAAATGTTTTTTAGTTAAAACAGTACCATCAGTTTTGCTGCTGTGATGGCTCTTGCCATATGTTTCTGTGATATCCTTGAATGAAAAGAGAAAAAGCACCATCTCCCCCTTCTCATTCTTAATGGGCACAATGTCCAACAGACACCAGAACGAATTTCCTGTGATAACAGACCAAAAAGAAGTGTTACATCTTTAAATCTGGGACAAACATCAAAGACACTTACGTTTTACAGAGAACAATGAAGTAACATAGCTAATGTTGTCATTGTGTTTAAATTCTATAGCCAGAAGAGAACTGGCCCCCCCAATATAGCAATATTCTCGTGTATATAACCAAATTTGGGTTTTTCACAACAGTCGCCTCTGCTTTGCTCACTGGGGGACTAAAGGATTATGGAATAACTTTCTAGCAGTGTATGTCAGGGGAAGTGCCCAGAGTGGTAAAAAATGTATTAATTAATTAATTAATGATGAACAATTCCAATCAATACATAGTGGAAACAATACTTTAAAAAGCAAAAATAAGTAGGTTTTTGGACAATAGGACTTCGCTGTTATGTTTCCGCTCCTCTGTTTTCAATCAGATCATTTTAAACCGTAAACTCCTGGAAAGTACAAGGATCCAGTAAGCGAAGCATTAAACATCCCTAATGCAGAGGCAAAACCTGGTCGATTTCATCAGAGATGGTGTATTTGGCTTCAAAGCATGATCTCTCTCCTCATCGTGCTGTGAAATACAGACTGAATGCTGGCTAAAAACACCCAACCACTGCATGAGCATATGATAAGCAGAGGTGCGCTAGAAAAGTTTTGATGGATGACGATTGTAATCATACAGGAGTCGTACATTAGGCACAGAGAGGAGATGTCCGTTATTGATGCGCATACCGTGTGTGTGCAGCACTCTCGGCACACTGATTGGTATAAAAAATGTGTAAAAATTGGGGGGTGGGGAGGCACCATTGTACCATGTACGTTGTGTCAAAAGGGAGGTCCACTGTCTTTGACTTTGAAAATAAATAAACCTGACTTGACTTGATATTGTTTAAAGGTGCGGTATGTAGGAATGACAGCTAGTGGTATTGCAGTGCAAATTCCAAATATTGGCGAACAATGATTCCCTGCCCCCTCCTCCTCATGACTCAACACTCACGCGGGTTGGCAGCTTGAGGACACGCAACAGAAGCGAGTGCAATTGACAATGAAAGGTGAGGAGACTAACACACTGTAGGTTGATGAGTCAATTTATCCGCGTTTTAATGTGTTAGACATTTTTAGATGGATGCAGAGGCTTTTTAGGTCGGGTATAAACTGCGATCTCTGACCCAGTTTGTTTGCTGGTTTCCATGGCAGCAATATGCTGTATTTCCCGCCAATTGGCAACCTGGGATGACGAAATACTATTGGGTTGGCGGCGTGCAGTTTCGCACAGACCAAAACAAAAACAGCCATTCCAACACAGAACGCAAACTTTAAAGTAGAATAACTGGCTGTAGCAATGGTTTTATGAGAAACAACTAGGTGAATTTAGCATGTTTCCTAAATATCTGCAAGCATATTATGTTATTTATATGCTTTAGTAAAGTGAAAAACTTACATACAGCACCTTTAAATGGACAAGGCCTAAAAAACCCAAGCAACCGCAAAGCAACGCCCAAGCAACCAAAAAATGTAAAACTCAAGTTAAGTCTGATTTATTTACAATATATACACCGTTACAATACAATCCAAATTGCTTCAAATCAGCTTTATAATAGTAAACAGGGGAATAGCATCTGTTTCAAGTTCTTCAGTTAAAAATACAAATCTATGTAAGCCTACCTGTAATTTGAAAGTACCTTTGAAGACATTGATTAGCTTGTTCAGGTGGGTTTTCATTTGGATGCTTCAGGATGCATCTTCTCATTCATTCCTACCTTGAACTCAAAGGTACTCTTTAATCTAACCATTCAATAACTATAGTAACACAGATGCCTATTTTTGACATTGTTTTGACTGTATAGCCAGAGGAGAACTGCCGTCCTGGTGTGGCCTGTTTTCTCCAAAGGTTTTTTTTCTCCATTTTCCTACAACAAATGTTTTACGTTCCTTGCCACAGTTGCTTTTGGCTCACACACTTTCATTTAACTTCTTGATGAAACTGCTTGCGGGTAGGCAATATGCCTTAAATTATATGCATCATTTTTTATCATGGCAATGATTACCTAATATATTAGTTGTCAACTGAAGTTAGTAAGGTATTATTACTACAGTATTATTACCATTCTTCTTGTAGAACTGCACCTCAGCCTGGTACTCCTCCTTGCCCTCCAGAGCTTTCTCCACACCCTGAGTAACCAGCTCACTAGTGCCCAAGCCATTGAGGAAATGACAGCTGCAGTTCTTCTGCATCACCTCTGTTCGTCCGTACCCCGTCAACTCACAGAATCCATCGGAGCAGTATACAATGGGATAGCCACGGTGACCCTGAGCATTCCCAAGGAGGAAGTTGCTGTCTGAGGGACAAAAAAGTGATTTAATATACATTTTTTGAAAGACATTGTAAAACTAGTTGTGGGTATTGTGTTATGTGCAGTACTGTTTTATAATTTCCAAATCAATATCCCCACTTTGCGGTCTTTGCATTTGACCACTAGTCTAATGCATGAGATATTTCTGGTATTCGGTTCAAGTGGATGTGGTATTTTGTTCAAGTAGATGTGAATACTGCAAGTGTGTGAATAACTTTTAATAACTCAATGGGACGCACTTAAATTGTTGTAAAAAAAAAAACATGTTACACATTTATACACAAAAGCTCTATGTACACATTTTGATTTTCAGTACTTTGTACTTTAGAATAAAAGTTTGCAGTGCCATGTGAAATATACTGCAAGTTGTTTCTTTACACATTTTACATAAGATATTTGTCAATGACGCTCAAATCCTCCGACACCGACCTGTCAGTCATCTCTCCTACTATCTTCACGTGATAACTGAAATATGACATACTGTAATGTAATCGACTACCGCAGCAAGCCTAACCCTATACCTTTAGGGGCTCTGTGGTATGCGTTATTCATTCTGGGTGCCTTTCCGAATTCTGATTTAGGCTTTGGGTACATCCAAAGAACTTACCCTACTTATACATTTAAATGTGAATTTAAACTATACCCTACTTTGAAATAGTCTGTGGGTGTTATAGAATTGTGAATCCATTGGATTACTCAAGGATCCATAGGTCTTCAGGTAGGTGGACAGTTAGGAGGGACAAGACCAGGTCGTTGAGTAGCCATTTATACTACTTGATAGTTTAGCTGTGCCAAAAGTAAGGGAGCCCCCCCTTTTTCATGACTGTATTTAATTATCATAAATATCATCAAATGTGGGCAGTGCGGGGGCTCAGAGGGTAGCACTGTTGCTTCATAGTAAGAAGGTCCCTGGTTCAAGACCCGGCTGAGCTACAGCCTCCTGGGACCCACGAATAGACTTTTGATTTTAGGGAATTTTTCTGACATCATACATGTGATCATCACATGTCATAGTCTGGATGTCCTGTAAAGAGCACACTCGGTGCTTTGCACATTCCTTTGTTTCACCAGGACAACAACAACTTCTTGGTCTTTAAAAACGGCTGACATTAATGTTTAGCAATCTTATGGAAATATGATAATATTTTTAATCATTATTTAAATCGGATTCATTTCCAAATTGTTTGTTATAAATCAACATCTCAGGAAAATGTTAAGGGGATTTCTAATCAAAATATGACTTTGTTACAAAACAGGGCATTGATTTCATAAATGTCCACTGTAGAGGACGCCAGGACTTAAATCATGTTTATCAGGCATTTTAGAGACATAAGTGAATAGGGAAAGAAATTACATATAAATATTCCTATGAAATATTAGATATTATTATGAAAATGTTGCCAATTATTACTCCCATTATTACACTTCTTTTTCATTACAGTTGCACCAAGAACACATTCATATGCAAATTAGATGCAGTGTATAGATACATTGTATTGAATGGGAAAATCCAAGTATGGCCATGTTTACCCACATATTGCATAAAGTAAAATGGTATATCAATGCATTTCGTTATAGCTTTCATAACATAGTTCAGAATCATCTTTAAAGTTTGTTTTAAAAAAATCCTGAAACCTAAAAATTGATTGGTGAATTAAAAATAAATCCCATTGTTTTTGCCTATACATGCAATTTAAACAACTGAGTCCTAGAGTCAACTACAGATGACATATCATAGCATATGAATAAAATATAAATTTTCAAAAATTATTTTTTCCCCCCATTTGTTTCTTATGCTCTAAACCAGTGTTTCCCAACCACGATCCTGGAGGCACACCAACACTGCACATTTTGCATGTCTCCTTTATTCGACACGCCCATTTCAGGTCTTGGAGTCTCTGATAATAAGATGATCATTTGAATCAGGTGTGTTTGAATAAGGAGACATGCAAAATCTGCAGTGTTGGTGTGCCTCCAGGATCGTGGTTGGGAAACACTGGTCTAAACAATGTAATGACATGAAAAAATACTACAAAAAATTCTGGGTCCCAGGATAGGTATTTCTGTCATTTGAGAGATGTTCATCTCCTTGTCAGTATTGCCCAAAAAGGACATCCTCCACCAGGCTGTGGACACAATAAGGATTGTGATTTAGGCATTCTGTCTGCAACTTCTACTCCTTTGACTGCCTGCATTCATTACCAACAATCCTTTGAGAGATCTAATTCTGAGCATGTTTTTACAGCAGGCTCTGCATCTCGGGCAGACCGAACAGTGGGTTCACTTGCGAAAATTTAATTGAATTATTCAACACATATGAGAGCCACCAGTTTAAATATACATCAGCAGTTTCTCTTTTGCTCAATACTTCACCCTTATTCTTTTCAGTAAGCCCCCATTCTGTCTGAGACTGCCAGTAGCCCCAAAAAACTCTTCAAATTCACAATACCACATTTGCCGGTCTCTCTTGGAGAATGAGAAAAAAACACATGGAGACCAGTCGCACATGTGCAATTGGGGAGGGGGGTCCTTTGGTGATAAAAGTGGATCTGTCCCCTTTAACAGATTTTGCACACCCTCTACAGAGGCAGAAAAACTTTCTTGCATTGATTTTTATTATTATGACAATCATTTTCTACCACTTTCATAATACTTTGATTTGATATATTATGAATTTATTCGCATAACGCTAGGACTTCTACAACATTCAAACCAAGGTGGGTGGGGGTATTTGGGCTTGTGAGGGGGCATCATCCCTTCACCCGGACTATCCTGCCTCCTCAGTCAAGATGAATGTGAAAATTGATTTTTAATTATGAAATAGAATAAGAATAAAAATCATAATTGCCAAGTGCATATGCTTTCTAGCATTAGGCTACACATTTTATTTGCAGTTGGTGGTATTCTGATAACTTGTCTGTATTCATAGTAAAACTTATTTATGTCTGGTGGTCTAAAACTTGTTTATTTCATGGATATTGATGAGTCAAATTTTAGAATATTTTGGCCTAGGCAGTTTTCCTTTTTGTTTTATGTACTAATATTACTCAATGCTCTGCCACATGTATTCACTCAGTAGCTTTTAGTTTCATAGTTGTAATCGTGACAGGTTTATTTACATTACATTATCGTACGTTACTAGACACCCCCTCTTCAGTACTCCGCTCTGACTCAAACTATTATGACTTTACTCTAATAATGCTATGACTTTAAATTAGCATGGCATTAATCTCATAACTCTGCAACTTTATTTTTTAAATGTGCATTTATTGCGTTACACCAGCTGGTCTCTCTCCCTGTTCAATTAACTGTCATTACTGTCACTATAATACAAAAGTGGTGAAAAAATGCAGAGCCTTAGATTTTAAACATATTGTCAATAAAGATTAATTCATTTGTTAAACAGTTCAATGTAATGAAAAATAGACATCGAGTTGAGCTTGGATTATCCTACTCCTTTAATAAAATAAAGTGATAAATACGTGTGTCAAGATCAACAAAAGTATTTTAATGGATAAGCAGAACACGCAAGAGAATAAGAGTAAACTACACACTCACATAAATAATATCAACACTGAACTGAAGAAACTAAAGGTGATGATGTAGCACTTTACAGTAAGGTTTCATCAGTTAACTAGTTAATGTATTAACTAACATGAACTAAATATGAGCAGTACATTTGTTACTGGATTTATTAATCTTTGTTAATGTGAGTTAATATAAATACAGCTGTTCATGGTTTGTTCATGTTAGTTCACAGTGCATTAACTAATGTGCACAAGATTTTAATAAAGTATTAGTACATGTTGAAAATAACATTAACAAAGATAAATAAATGCTTTATAAGTGCAGTTCATTATTAGTTAATGTTAACTAATGAACCTTATTATAAAGTGTTCCCAGTGATGATACACGGGGCAACTTTTTGAGCAATGTTGCCAAGCGTTGTTGCTGTGCACTTTCCCATTGAGCATGAGCAACACATTTCTATATGGATACTTTAGATCTGTCATGGGCCCTGTGTCTCACTTGGTTGCCCATTGACAGCAACATTGCTAAAAAAGTTGCCCCGTGTATCATCACCTTGAGGGTTTAAATATCAGACAGCTGATGAGTAAAACTGAAACCGGTATCGGATTAATTAACAGTCAGGGAAACAAATCAGAAGCATAACCCTGAGAGTGTGCTCCATCTTGAATTCTAAATGTGCCTTTACATAATTAATCTTGGCTCCACAGTTGTGTCTCATGTTCACTATACAGTCAGAAATCAGTGGGTGCTTCTCCATATTCCTATTGAGTTTCCTCACTCCTACATCCTCAAGCCTGTAACCCTTAAAATGATCAAACTCAGCCATCTCAATTATCTAATTTTACTTCAAGGAGAAATGAGTAGCAAGGAAGCTTCCCGTGGCCTGTTGCACAAAGCCGGTTTCAGTTTCTACCAAGGTAATTCTAGATTAGATTGAGCAAGCTCTGTTTTTTCGGGCTCAAGAAGGTAGATTGTTTTTTTGTTTTTTTTGCATGTTTCATTGCTATGGTAACTTACGCTACATGGCTAACCTGTCCTGGAACAGGTTTTATTCTGGATTAAAGATCTCAGACCAAAACTGGACCTATCAGATGCAATAAAGCCACTCCCTGTATCTGTATCTCTCACTCCAAATAAAGAGAACATTTATACTGAGCGTTGTGAGCCCTTTGAACTTGATCTAAACCAGGCTGGATTCATTTGGATTTGTCAACTCTAAACCTACTCTGAAACTCAGAGTTTGATCAACTAGCTTAATGCAACAGGTCTCTGAGCAGTCATGAGCGAGGATACACATGTGTATTCTTCCCTCGCATCCTAAGGGGGTGGAGCTTAGACAAAATGGTGGAGCTGATCAAAGAATGTGACACAACTGCCACCTAATGGTTTTGTCTCACCAGCACTGACTAACTGAGTGACATACCACAGCATATTGAAGGATCACATACTCTTTCTCATGCATTTTCAACGGACACATCCATAGAAGGCACAAGGGTAGAACTTCGCTGAATCCACTTGTTGTTGTGAAAGTACAGCCCCAAACCTCATCTAACGCCTACTTCAAAAATAAAGGGTTTTGTGTGGTCTAGATGGTGAAGGAGAGGAGCTGAGGTGAATCTGTCCTTGAGAGTTTGGAAGGCTATGTTAGAAGTGTCCATCCACTATAGTCTCTTGGGTTTACCTTTCAGAAGTAAGGTGTGTAGAGGCAACGGAACTATAATTCCATATGAAGCACCTGTACAAATTGTGAAATCCTAGAGAAGGTTCAAATTCTTTAAGAGTTTGGGGCTGTGGCCATTGTAAGACAGTTTAACCCTCTGAAGTCTGAGCTGTTTTGGGGCCCTTTAGAAGTTTTGACATGCTCTGACATTTGTGCTTTTTTCAGTTGCTTATAAACATATTAATGGCAACATGTATGTACATTCTTCTATTTTTGAGAGGATAACGTTTATGCATGGTTTTTGAAAAAACGAAATGTCAAAAGTCACTGAATTAAGGCCTCAAAACACACAATAGATATGTGTCCACAAGACTTTTGACTAATGGGTGTTGTTGCCTAGAGTTTTTGCTTCAAACTGATGTGAAAATCATTGTGCCTACTCATTCACATACATATTCAAATATATTAAAAACATTGATTAAAATTAAGATACAATTTATACAAAACGAAATTCACTTTAAAGAATGGCTTTCTACGAAACAAAACTTAATGAAGTGGTCAAAATCATTTCTGACAAACTCCATGTCTCCCGACATATTGCACATTTTATGATGTGTCCTTTATTAATTGTGCTGTTCACTTTTCACAATCAACATATATTAAATAAAAAAAATAACATTAGGCTATAATATTTAAACATCAATATGAAACAAAATACGTTTTAACCACTTCAGCTCTGCACCCCTCACCAACCCACCCGTGGGTCCAATATTGCATCATCATAATCCTTTGAAAAAATCTATAGGTTGTACAGCACAAAAGCTATATATGGTCTCGTTTGAAAGATTAGAACCTCAGCTTTCTTGATAACCCAATCACTTTTGCATTTATTTTACATAGAAAAAGATGAACCCCCCCCCCCCACATGTAGATCTCGAGAAGGGGCTCGCTGCAGCCTGCGGTGGATGTCCAACCCGGCCCACATCCAAGTGTGACGTCAGAGGCCAGGCCATTGCCGCACTGCAGCCGATTTTTACGATTTTATTGGTCATATCAATCACAGTAGAGACTGCCTCTACACCAAACACTGATCCCTAAACCTACCCATCACTGTAACGAATTAAGTACTGATTGCCTACACCAAACTCTTTTCCCTAAACCTACCCGTCACTGTAACGAATTAAGTACAGATTGCCTACACCAAACTCTTTTCCCTAAACCTACCCGTCACTGTAACGAATAAAGTACTGATTGCCTACACCAAACACTGATCTCTAAACCTACCCGTCACTGT
The DNA here is from genome assembly GCF_949357685.1 of Gobio gobio. Lineage (NCBI taxonomy): Eukaryota > Metazoa > Chordata > Actinopteri > Cypriniformes > Gobionidae > Gobio > Gobio gobio. The sequence goes on from NC_137113.1 coordinate 33,363,232, forward strand.
AACCAATGAAATTAGCTGCAGGGCGGGATTTCTGACGTCACACTTGGATGTGGGCGGAGTTGGATATCCACTGCAGGCTGCAGCGAGCCCTACTTGGAGATCTCCCTTTACAAAGTTGAGGAGGCGGAGCCTTCTTTTCTATTTCCCAGCGGCTATGGAAAATCAATGCAGATGAAGAGGAGTCATTAAATAGTTTGCACAGATTAATCTCAATAACTTTTTTTTGGAGGGAGATATCAAGAAAATTCTTGTTTACTGACACCTAGTGGAATCCACAGAAACTTTCTGAAGGGAAAATTATAGATTTTCAAATAACAAATTAATTAAAAAAATAAATCAAAATATGACTTTATCTATGTTTATCATAAAATTGTGAATAAATACAATATAATATATGCAATATTCCACGACTGTGTTAAAATTGAGTGTTTTCTGTAAAATGAGACCATCAATTTACTCCAATGTATGTGGGTAGGGCGCTCTTTTAAATTCAGATATGCCTAATTTGCGAATAAAAGCTTTATTGATGTGACACTAGGCAATTTTACAATAAACACTTCATAATCTGTCCAAAACAGGCCAAAGAAATCTTGTCTAAACAGTCTTCAATTATGACATTTTATGTTGCAGCAGGATTCATATCTTTTTGCATTTAATATTCACAGACACTAACAGAATAAAGTTAAAGGGTTAGTTCACCCAAAAATGAAAATTCTGTCATTAATTACTCACCCTCATGTCGTTGGACACCCGTAAGACCTCCGTTCATATTCGGAACACAAATGAAGATATTTTAGTTGAAAGCTGATGGCTGAGAAAGGCTTCACACAGGCCTCCATTGGCATTCAGTACATTGACACTTCCAAGATCCATGAAAGGCACTTAAAACGTCGTTACAAAGTCTATCTCACCACAGTGGCTCTACAATAATCATACAATGCGACGACAATAGTTTTTGTGCGCAAAAAAAAATCAAAATAACACCTTTATCCAACTTGTTCTCGACTTCCGTGTGTGCCTCCACGACGCATGCGCGAGAATATGACGCAGATCCGGTGTTCGGGAATCCATGAAATACACACTTTAACCCCATTTTGAGCACTACGCCGAGACCTAAAGCACGATCAATGTAGAATTCAACAGCTTAGATACGCGCGTCTTCCTCTGCTCGTAAACAAATCGCTTCTGGGTCATGTGTCCGAACGCCGGATCTGCGTCATATTCTCGCGCATGCGTCGTGGAGGCATACACGGAAGTCGAGAACAAGTTGGATAAAGGTGTTATTTTGATTTTTTTTTGCGCACAAAAACTATTGTCGTCGCATCGTAAGATTATTGTAGAGCCACTGTGGTGAGATAGACTTTGTAACGACGTTTTAAGTGCCTTTCATGGATCTTGGAAGTGTCAATGTACTGAATGCCAATGGAGGCCTGATTGAAGCCTTTCTCAGCCATCAGCTTTCAACTAAAATATCTTCATTTGTGTTCCGAATATGAACGGAGGTCTTACGGGTGTCGAACAACATGAGGGTGAGTAATTAATGACAGAATTTTCATTTTTGGGTGAACTAACCCTTTAACTCACAATCAGCAGCTGAATCTGTTGCTCTTAGAAATAAACAGCTTTTCATATGAGGTAAATTATTCCAGGATTATTCCTCACCGCGTCTCAAAACGATGTAAAGTACATGCAGACTGTTGATGTGTTTATTTGAGTTGATGTGGGTGTTGACTCTGCTCGCACAGATCACGTCAGTATTTGACTTCCAAAAGAACGTGCACTCCGTGGGCATGGCTGCATTAGCGGATAATGAAGAGGCTCGCGAACGACTGACATCTCTCTTTTCAAACAGATAACGTTAACAGAGAATATTTGTTTTCGTTTTGATTTACATTATTTAAAACCATTTCAACATTTCTTTAGACATATGTTTCATGTTTGTGTGATAAGTATTCACTAAGTTACAGTTCATTTTCTGAAGAGAATCAGATTAGATGTCATTGAGAGCGCCGGCTACAGATCGAGCATCATGTTTGTTTTCTTTATTTTCCAAAACTACAACATTTAGTTTTTATTGTGACGGTAAACAAATAAAAGTAGAAACTTAACAGATTATAATGATGTATAACATGAGTTATTTGAGTCTCTCTGGCACTGATAAGAAAAAAAATCGAGGGTGTTACGCCGGCGCGATCATTAACCTCTAGGGGCTTGTAACTCAGGATTCAAACTCTATCTCTGTATGAGGAAGTCGTATGTCATCCCAGCCACTTTGGGTTGCCAGGGTACGGAATATTAAAGAATATTTGAAGCAGTAAGCTAGTTTGAGGCATAATAACTAGACTCCAATCTTTCTTTCCCCAGCTGGGTATTATAAAACTTCATGGAAATGCTCTATAAATTAAATGTAGTCCCTCCAAACCTCAGCATCATTTCCCCAAACTGCAGTGGCCCAGTCTCTTGTCTTTCAAGTGAGTAGAGAAAAGCAATCTTAGATGAGTCATCAACATACTCAAGGATGTTGTATAAGAAAAAACTCAACATTGATCTTGTGATTCATCATAACTTTCAGGTAATGCCATTAAATTAAGGGCTTGAATTTCTGATGGATGGGGATTGGGGAAAGTAATCTGTAACATGGAAGACTGAAAGACTCAGGAGAAGAAGACTGATACATGTGCAGAGAAATTTCTTAAAGTAGTAACAGGATAAATCCAAATCAGTAACCTAGGTTACAGAGCTAATGGTCATAAACAGAAAAGGCAGTCCAGACAGGCAAAGATTGAAACAACCATGCAGCCTTACTAGAGAAATATTCTGTATTCAATATTCTGGAGAGGGCACCTCTGGTCATCACCTCTGGAACATTGGGCTGAGATGTTACAACGACACATACTGACTCTTTGTAAAAGGAGATGCAACATTTCTTTTTATAAAACTAGCAAAAACGTCTTGGTATGGCTGGGTACGTCTTGTCATAGCTTACGACATCTACACTGGCTATACAGTCAATAACTATTTAATCTATCAAAAATGTAGTGCTGCTCAAATTATGTTTTCTGCATATTAATTAATTTATGATCATAATTATTTATTTGAGACTATTTTAACTAATCTCCCTTGATTTCGCTTAGTTAAATAAAAAATGATATTTGCAGAAATCCTTCTGTAGCTGGGCACACTTAAGTAACATTGAAGTAACCTTTGCGTATGTTCACTGTGCTACTGTTGTGCAGGTGCCTGATAGGATAATCAATTGTAATTCAAATCAATTATTTTAATGACAATAAAATAAACCCCCTTTTATGTCTGTATGTGTGTGTGTTACATGTGCTAAAATGTTGTGAATGTAAGCAAGCCAATAATGATTGTAAGACATGTTTTCAATCGATAAATCAGTCTGTACTTTAACAATTTTTTGGGGGGACTGTCTTCAGAAATGTCCTTTGTGTTATGTTGTAGTTGACTTTCAGATTTACAGTTGCTGCACTATCAAGGCATTCCTGTAGCTCAAACAATAGAACATGGCACTATCAACACCAATGTCATGTATACCAAATGAACGCAAGTATACCTTGAATGTAATGCAAGTCACCTTGGATAAAAGCATCGGCTAAATATGTAGCCTAAATGTAAATTCAATCTGATTCAGGCAATAATCTGGTTTATATTGGACAGGGCCAGCCAAATAAAAGCTGTTCATTAACCAAAACAACAACAAAAAACTTCACAATTAACTCTTTATGATGTACAAAGTTCAGAAAGACGTTCAGATATTTTACCCAAACAGCGCGAGGACACCTATATTTAACTAGCCGACTAACCTCTGCCCCATGACAGTTTTCAGGGATCCCTCCTCCACCCCAACCCCTCAATCATATCTGTTCTTATCCCAGCCAGGGATACAGGGGGAGTACTCTGGGTTCGGGTCACATTCTGAGCTCGGAGCCCTCCCCTCGACATCACGCCATTTACACATATTCTTTACTCTATTCGATTATGTAACTTGTGAACTGGTGGAAGAATTTTGAAACCACCTGACTTTATGTATATACTACCACAATCTATAATAAAATCTCAGCTCATGCTATATTATAAAAATGTGCACAAACTCACAAATTCAGACGGGGACATTACTTCCATTATAACTTCCTTGATACAGTTAGACAACATTTGTTAATACGGTTACACTTTATTTTAATGTGTCCTTGTTACAGTGTAATTATGCATTTAAGTACTGTGTAATAATAATAATTAACTACATGTCCTTACTATAGGGTTAGGATTTAGGTTTTTGTTTAGGGTTTGTTGCATGCAGTTATGCATAATTTATAGTTATTACTACAGTAACTACGTGTAACAGGGACACTGTAAAATTGTTACCGTGCAAAAAAAAAGAAGGTGTTTCCGTTAATACATACAATATTTGTTGCCCAAAACAATAGTTTAAAATGTTGAATATACAATTTTTTTCTGTTTCATAATTTTTTTTTTTTTGTGATAATCTACAATTTTGCTGTAAGTCTGTTTAATGTAGATAAATTAGCCAGTATAGTGTGACAACGTGCCCCAATAGCAGGGCCAACACATGTTAAATTAACTGCATGTTTCTTTCTGAAACATCAGTAATGGTAGAAGATTACAGTGACTTGTAATGGTAGAAATGTTCAATAGTGTTTTTTGTATAGCTACAGGCAAGGTGTATATGCCTTTTCAGAAATGGACATTCAAATATGATCTACCCTGAGAAATATTCACTGGAGTAAATTGTGAGACAGCTAGCCCTGATCTGCATTATATATTTTATAAAATTAAAGGTTATAAACAATAAAAGTAAAACGATCAACATTTGTTGTTTGTAGAAGTGTCTTCAGTAAGTCATTGGCTAGAACCACAAGCTCAGCTTCACTGCAACTACTGCGCAGGAAAGCTGGTCTCTACGGCAACAAGAGGGCAGCTATTTTGGGCTGTGAGTACACTGGTGCTCTGTTACCCAGAAACATCCAGCATTGTGAGGAAAGCGCAGAGGACCTGTCTCAAGAGGAGAAGTTAACATCAATGACACATGTCTCTAGACTCTTCATCTCAAACTGTTGTAAGAAATATAGACCCCAGTGAGAGAACATCAGTAACATTACCTTCCTCATAGTGTCAAGCTACAGTTTGTGGATTTGCAATGAATCCACAAGCAAATAAAGCAAATAAAATATCTTACTGAGAGTCGATGGCAGCCCACAGTCATGTGGTAAAAAGTTGTAATTTGCCACATTGATAGACGAGAGTATAAACATTCCTGGTGGCCACTTCTCTCTATCTCAAACCCTTCAACATCACCAACAAGTCAAAGTTGCATTTTTTTTTACCAGCACCTTGGTCTCCTTGGTAAACATTGTGGCGATTTTGCTCTGATGTTGTGTGAGCATTTAGTGATAAAAATATATTAAAAAAAATTTGTTTTTTATTACAATCATAATTTTGTCCAGTCACAAGTCAAATTTATTTATATAGTGCTTCATACAATACTGATTGTTGCAAAGCAGCTTCACATTAATAAAAAGGAAAATAACAGTGTTAATGTCAAATTCAGCAATTAGGATCAACCACTCATAAAGAGTACAATTATCTCTTGCAACATAGCATATTGTTAAAATAAGAAGCTGTGAATGTGCATGAACATGCAGTTGTGGGTTTGTGTTAGAGAGGTGTTATCTAACAGAAGAGATTAAGTCTGCATAAGCTGTGTGAAGGGTTTTCTTCATTACTATGGTAAGAAAGCACAGATGGGAGGGTTTTATGCAACTTTTATATCATCAGATTTGTGTTGTATGGCTGACCATAATCTTGGTACATATTTTATGGAATAATATTGTTCAGATTTCTTCACATTTTTGTTAAATAGTGTCAAATTGTTTTGCTTTAAAAATCTTAGTCATTTGACATACATTTTGATGAACTAGAGTAAAAACACATCCTGTTCTTATTATTATGAGAACCTTAACCTGTAGTCAACCTTTTAACTAGTGGCTTAGAAGGTTCAGGGTAAAAGGATTACACAAACAACTATGTCCCTTGACATGCACTTTTCCCATGGCACACGTTTCTCAAAGTCTTATGCCATGAGATAAATCCTGCTTCTACAAAACAGGAGATTTATCTCCCATGATAAAACAAGAATAAACACACAAGTGTTTGGTATCTGTGCACTACTTGTACTTGTATTAACTTGCAGGACAAGATGCAGTACATATAAACATATTTAGAGTATAATATGTATGAAGTATATCTATACAGAAATACAGTATTGACACTATTTCACCCCAGCATTGTTGAATCGTTTATGACATAACTATTTGCTAACACAGTTATTTTCACTTTGAAGCTTATGATATGCCTTCATTTAGCTGTTAAATGAGCAGTAAAATAATAATAATAAAAAAACACTCCTAAGAATTGATATTCAAGATTGATCCACCCACTGTAATCTATAAAAAAATGTTGGTTGCACTGTATTTTACAGTACAGTACTAACAGTGTACTTACCTAAGAAAATACTGGGTAATATGAGGTAACTACAGGGGTTAAGGTTAGGTTTAGGAGTAGGTTCAGTTATTGTTAATCAGTTATTGTAATTATCGTCATAAGTTAATCGTATGCTCTGTAAACACTAATAATTAGGCAATCAGTTGCCTCAATTTTTTAAGTTAAGAAATTTAAAGTTTAAGTTAGCATAACTAACAGATTTTCATTTTGTAATCATACATTTTAATTGCTCTGAACTTGAAATATATGAGTAAGCAATACACATTTAAATATTTCGTGTAATTGTAAAATGTAAATTTTTTGTAGTGGAAACTTGACTAGCTTTAAGTAGCTAATTTAATAAATGCCACATTGCTAATTGGTTACACAATGCTTTGGTAGCATTAGCATAGTACTTGCCGAATCAATGAGGACAGCATTATAAAACATTTAACATATATCTGTTCTCAAACTAAGCTCATGATCCACTCGTCACCATGATGGAACCCTACAAAAAACACAACATAACAGAAACTCTTGTAAACTAGCATAACAAAACATTAAACACTACTAAACTTAATTTTAATCTTGCACAAAAAAAACATATTATAACACTTAATTTTGGCATTTACTGTAACTTTTGAGTGTCATGGCAAAGCATTCTGGGAAATAGAAATCCCAGCCCAGTTACGGTTACATTTAAGTTTGTCTAAATGAAAAGAAACAAGTTCATAAAACTCAAAACAATGAAACAATTCAGATTACTTAAAATGTGTCAGTTTTGAGAACTCAAAAGAAAAAGAAAGTTCTAAATACTCAAAAGTACTAGATTACTAATTTACTAAAAGTAATTTGTTTGAACTGGTTTGTTTAATTTGAGTTGGCTCTACTCAAACCAATTAATTATTTTGAGCGTTAGGGTTTACAGTCTGTACATGGGGAACAGGACTGAAATAAAGTGCTACCAAAATGTTTATCATTTGAATAGGAAATATGCTACTGTAAAAAAAATTGTACACTTTACCAGTTTATTATAAGTTACCATATATGGTGAAAAAAAATTCAATTTATACAGTCATGCAATCCCCTAGAAATTAACCCATGACCTTGGCGTTGCTAGCACCATGAGCTATGGGATTGCAGAGAATTATTTAAGACGGTAAATTATTTATGACTGAATAAACCACACAACATTAGGTTGCCTAACAGAAGTAATTTTAAGTTTAAGAAGTAATTATAATAAGGTCAGATCAGTTAAGTCACTTTTTTAGCCAGAAACACTCTACACAAGTACATAAACGCAGATGCAAAGTGCAGCCTTCCTGTACATAATTAATGTGTGCTCTTACACTATATGACAGTATCAAACCTCAATGATCAAGGGGGTCATTAAACCAGATGGTATAATTCTGGTAGCTGTTATAAACATGTCAATAGTAAATTGTTTAGCAAGACTTTATGACGGTATAAGTTTGCCATTATTTTAGCTATTCCATTTGGTGATGCTACAGAAATGAAAAACATTCACCTTTAAGTTACCAACTGTATTTTTTCAGCTTGAGTGTTTTCTCTCCATGGATATGGGTTTGGTGTGTGTGCATTGGTGCCAGTACTTACGAGTGCCATCGAAACGAGTTGCAATGGTGTCCAGGAAAGTGTTCTGGGGTGCCAGCAGCCCCTTCATCACTGGCATGATGCCAGGTCTCCAGAGTCAGCAGATGTTTAGGGGAAAAGCCAGCATGAAGCATCAATCTTCACTACATCCCAAAGAAAGGGTGGCCAAGGCAAATGTGAGGTGCAGCAGAGAGAGCGCATCCTAAAAGAGCGAACGTCTCCCAAATGATGACTCCTCACTGTATACTTCCTCAGTCCAGTGGATATATGACCAAGAATCAAACAAATCTCCTTCCTTGTTAATGCATAGAGCGATGCACTCTTCCACTTAGTTCCTTCTCCTCTCTCTTTCCTGGTGAGTCTCTCTCAGCTGTATACACCTGCATGACTTCACAAGACGCGCATCTCCAAAATGGTGTGGGTTTGTTTTTGTTCTGTAACACACTGTGGCAGAGCTACAGAGACAGTTACATTTGTCTTCACCCCTCCTTCTCTGGCTCTTTCTCTCTTTATCCACACCCACTATTCATTCCCTCCAGTTCTCATCAGCCACTGAAAGCACACACACACACACACACACACACACACACACACACACACACACACACACACACACACACACACACACACACACACACACACACACACACACACACACACACACACACACACACACACACACACACACACACACACACACACACACACACACACACACACACACACACACACACACACACACACACACACACACACACACACACACACACACACACACATTCTTGAAAGAAATATATCAGACATACTCATCTTCACATATACCAATCATTCCTGCACAGTCACAATGACCTTCAGAATCACAGCGAAATATAGCAATTTGCAGAAACATAGGTAAAAATGTGTCTTCAAATTAGTATTACAAAATCATTCATGTAATAATGAGAGAAGTGGGCTTAGTATAGAACCTTAGGGTTCTTGACTTACACTTTATGCAAATAAGGTTCTAAATGAGGATAATTTTAACATAATAGACCATTATAATACTAACCTATTTGTGATTTTAACTTTTATGATGATTTTAACACACAATGAACACCATGTAATATCCACTTAAGGTATATGGATTATAGTTCCCCAAGTTATGTTAGGTTCCAGCATCCCTACAACCTTACGGAAAACTAACAGTTATAAATAGTTATAATGTATTATAAGTCTCGTGTCTTGACATTGTTTATCTAAAATCCGAACAGTATCTTACAATATCTTATGAGTGGTTGTTCAGATGAGTACTTACTGCATGTTTATTTCAAAGAAATTTGAACCAATTTAAGCACTCTGCATTTTGTAACCCATTTTCATCTGAAACAATTAAAGTTTACAGTAATTTTTTGGGCAAATAAGTATAATATAACCATAAAACCAATTCATGATATATTATGGCTATTTTAAAGAAAACTATTTACTTATCGTCGCTGTTGGGCGGAAACCTTGTATTGTATCTCCATATTTCTTCCTTTTTTCCCCATAAATCATTACTATAGGTCCCCCTTTATGTCTGTCTGCGGGTTTTGCAAATATTTAACCAATGAAAAGTATTAAAGGGGTCATGAACTGGCTTTTTATTTTATTTTTTACTGTTGTCTGAGGTCAACTTATGATGTTTGCGTGGTTTTTTAAATTCAAAAACATCATAATGAATAAGTAATAGGCTATTTTCTGCCTTGGTTTTGAGGCTCTCTGAAAAACGGTCGATGGGCATACCGCACTGAACACTTGGAAGTAAACGCCCACGGCTATGATTGGATAAGATTTGCATATTTAATGAACTTCAGCTCCCTTCAGTATATGTGGAAATTGTTTTGAAAGCGTCTGGACTCTGGAGAAACGCTCACAGGGCTCGAAAAATATCTTTATCAAACAAACACAATAGCCACGTTTACATGCGCATTTTTTGTCATTCCGATTAAAATCATTCCGATTGAACGATTCGGTGGACTGTTTACATGAGACGTTATCTAAACCGATCTGGTGTTTACATGTGCTGACTTTCAGTCGGAATCATTTTGTGACATGCGCACACAGTTTGTCTGTCGCATCAGATTCGTAACGTTAGAATCGTGGATCAATAGTTCTGTGTTGGTAATTTTTATATTTATTTATTTTTTCTGTGCGCGGACATGCAGTAGTTTAAACTAATTTGTCCTATACAATGGCTATTTCAACAGCTGTGAATGATGAATGCGGAATCAAAATTAATTCAATTCATTTATTTTGAAAAACACAAAATTAACTATAAAATGCACCCAAATTATTAATAAAAACATAGGATGTACGGTGAAACAAAGCATTCAAGACGTGCTCCGCATCATTACTAGTACTAAACGCATATTTCAAATGATTAAGGAAAGATACCATAATCACAAAGGTATAAATATTAACAAAAGTAATTAAAGTAGACTGTGGGTAATGTTACTTAACCAATTTAAAGCAGTTGTTTAACTTTTTTTTAAATATCTAACTTACGAGAAACAGAGAAATATTGACACGTCCTCTCCAGCAGCTCGAATGTTCCCCGTTGAAATGGCAACTCTCAACGGCCACCAGGACTTATACAGTTTTATAAAAGCTATTCATTATTTGTTGTAAAGTGTAAGAATCACCTCCGAAAAAGTTATTCTTCTGTCAGGCGCAGTTGAAGCCACAAACGCTGTCAAGATGAGATGGTGTAGCCAGGCTATGTCTGTGTCATTATTCCAACATCATGTTCATAACATGTTACGAAATAAAAAGAGTAATACCTCAGAAAAATGAACTTTCCTCTCTTGTCAACATTAGCCTGGTGTGAGCGCGGCGTGCGCTCTACAGTTGTGGAGGCGCGCGCTGTATATCACGTCACAGAAAGACGGACACTCAAAGTAATCGGATCAGGTCGTTTACATGGTGGAATTTTTTGTTTGATCGGTTCATGAAAAGGTTTATCCCACCCCTCTCAAACCGATTACAATTTCATTCGGTTTGGCCATTTTTATTCCGATTGAGGTGTTTATATGGAGCATTTTCATTCGGATTGGACTTTTAAACCGATTACAGTGCTCCATGTAAACGCACCCAATGATTCATCTCTCATCCACCCGCGATTGATTGGAATGTTGTATTACTTGGCCGGCCCGATCTGTGAATATAACCATGAACTGTACACACACACACCGCGCAAGAAAGCAATGTTATTTCACTATTTAAGATAGCCCGTTGGCAGGCCGGTGATACGTTTTGGTAGCCCGTCTGAAAAACACATAGCCCTGGAACGTTGGGTTTTGCGAGCACTGGCGTTACAAGTCCGAGCCTGATCACGAATGAACCAATAACACCTTCTCCAGCCTGTGACAGCGTGCTAGAGTATGTAATCAATAGATATCAAACAATCTGTAACAATGCAATACTAACATATATAACAAAAATATGTTTTACTCTTATAAGTGTGTTGCACCGTTCCTGTCGGATCCAATATAGAAGGCACAGCATTGTGTTTTAATCTCAATATGTCTGCAAATCCAGTCTCGACCTGTATCTTGTTTACAATCGATTCTGCGGTGAAATGAAGCGAACAAACGCACAATGTCTTACACGCGTGAGCTGGAACCGGCATGTTTGTTGCTCGGTAGCGACCCGTTTAGCTCCACGAGTCGGTTGGCGGGCTTGAGGCGGTGCTTCTGCATTCTATGACGTCAGTGGTCGACATATTCTGAGATCTCTCATTTTCTGGTCCTGGTGTCAATAAAAGCTTTTCTTTGACTTACAAAGGACGTTTTCAGCTCTGAAACTTACAGGATATTATTATATCACAATTAACTTTTATATAATTCAAAGGCTCAAAGGAAAGTTGATATCTCAATTCATCACCCCTTTAAAAAGAGCTTGTGACTAAACCTCGTAACTCCGCCCCATCTCTAGTGAATTAAAGGTGCTGTATGTACGTTTTTGACTGTACTAAAGCATACAAATACTATAATATGTTCACAAATATTTAGGAAGCGTGCTAAGTTCACATACTCGTTTCTCTGCAAAACAATGCTACAGCCAGTTATTTTACTTTGAAATGTGCGTTCAGTGTCGGAATGTCTGTTTTTGTTTTGGTCTGTGCGATACCGCACTTTGCCAGTTTATCCAATAGTATTTCAGCACCACAGGTTGTCAGTTGGCAGAAAAAGCAGTGTATTACTGCCATGGAAGCCAGCAAACAAACTGTCTCAACGATTTTTCAGAAATATTTTGAATTCCCCAATTGATTTCAATGGAAGCCAGCAAACAAACTGGGTCAGAAATCGCAGATTCTATCCAACCTAAAAAGCCTTGGCATCCATCTAAAAAAGCACATTGAAACGCGGATAAAGTGTGTAAGTCTCCTCGCCTTCCATTGTCAATTGTGCTCGTTCCTGTTGTGTGTCCTCAAACTGGCAACCCGTGTGAGTGTGAGTCTGAGGAGGAAGGAGCGGTGCAAAAGATATTTTGAATTTTGACTGCAGTACCCATTTCAACCACTAGCGGTCATTCTTACATACAGCGCCTGCGCCTTTAAGTTCCACACTCAGTTTGGAGCATCTCTGCTTGTTTGCAATGCAAGGTAAATATCACAACAATGTGGTTCATGAACTACAGTAGGAATACATGTTAATAAATAATTTATTATATAATAAGATTTATAAATGTACATTTAAATACTTTATTAATCCTTTACTTACACTTTCTAAATGATCATATGAACCACTGACAACTAAATAAATGGTTTGTAAATAATGTAATATTTAATTTAGAATTGATAAATTGATCATTTATAAAGTATGAAAATAAACACAATATAGATATATTTATATATCAAGAATAAAGCATTTATAGTTGTATTTATAAACTGCCTATTAATGTCCATTAATGCTTTATAAATGATGAATTAAATATTTACTAATGCTTAACTAATGCTTCAAAGAGTGTAGTTATTATAAAGTGTTACCGAGAACGGTATATTTCATTTACATATGTTTGTTCTGTTGTATTTATTTGTGCTATTGCTCGTAATTTGATTATTTGTTCTTATTTTATTACTGACTGTCTTTAACAAAATTTTAAATTCATATGATTAAGGCTAGCAGTTTTTGGTGTCATAACCTTATTTATTAAGGTCACATGGATCAAAAATAGCTAAAACAACAACTAAGTCTATTTTATTTTATTTATTTATTTTTTGTGGTGTGGCAAGTAAAAATTTGAATCTCCATATTTCTTCCTTTTTTCCCCATAAATCATTACTAGAGGTAGTAATGTGAGACTTAGTGAGACTTAAAATACATTATAATGGGAACTATAATGCATTGTAAATCAAGTAAATATAATGAGTTATAAATCATCATATTCTTAAAAGTCAGAGTGAAAATCAAGCGGTGATTAAAAAAATAATGAAGCTTTTTATTTTTTTAATATATTTTGATGTCAAACATCCCTAAAGAAAGCTCAGGATGGCTCAATGATTTTTCAGAAATATTTTGAATTCCCCAATTGATTTCAATACCACCCTTTTTGACTTCAAAATTCTCAATGTATAGTTTTGCAACAGAAATGCGATAACAACCAGGAAAGCTAAAGTGATGATAAATGTGTAATAAATTTAGCCAACAGTCTTTTTTTAGGGATAGATTAAACAATTAAAAGATGGTGAAAAAATTAAGATAGAAAAAGAGACCAGAAAACTGCTCACAATTTTGAATTAGGCAAGCACTTATTAAGCACTTATTGTATATACATCACATGCTTCCATCTGAGGAGACAGTAACATGAAATGCTACAAAAGTTTCAAAATTGCTCAGAGGAAGAGAAAGAAAAGAAGAAATAAAGAGAGAACTATTTCACTTGGAGACAAGTGCTGTAAGGTGGTAAATTTCTGATCTGCTCATATGAACCAACGATTTTAATTTCTCTGAGGAATTTCCCAGTATCTGTCAATCACAGTAAGAAATGGAAAGGTAGATTGATTGTGAAATCCCCGGAATGACTTCGCACAGTATCCATTGGCAGATGCACTCTTGTAAATCCCCTCTGGGTCACCAAAGGATACCCAAACCGTCTGCTAAGGACATTCAACCCTGCCTCATTTATACAGAAGACAAAACAAAACAACATAAGTTGACTTGAGTCAACATACTTTACAACAATAAATCAAGAGCCTTAAAATAATAATATTTGTGAGATCTGTTAAACAAATGTAAACTTTTGGGAAAAAGAATAAGCTTTATAGAAAAAAATAAAAAGAACATGCATTCTGTAGAGCTTGACACAATGCATTTAGAGAAAACCACAAAGCTTGAAGCTAGCATGCAGGATGTGGAGGTTATGGATTGACAGTAGTAGAGGGAAGAAAGGCCAGGACCATGGAAAATGAGGGGACCTAGTTTGGTCTGGTTCAAGGGAGCCAGAAGAAAGGATGACCACGGTATAGCCAGAGATCCAGATGACCAAGGCGGATCTGAGGGAATCAGAAGACTGAGGTGGAGCCAGAGATATAAAGGACCAGAGGACCTGTAGGATCAGAGGACCAAGGCAGAACTGGAGAATCAAAGGACAAAAGCTGACCAATTAGGAAACTGAGACAGAGCCAGTGGGATTGAGGACCAAGGCAGAGCCAGAGGGATGGAGGATCCAAGTGGAGTCGAAGGATTGGAGACCCAAGATGGAAGAATGGAGGTCCAAGGTGCAGCCAGGGGATCGCAGGCTAAAGTGGAGGATGGGTGATGAGGGACCCCAGTGGAAACAACAGGATGGAGCTCTACAGAAGGATTAGGGGGCCAATGTGGAGCAGAGAGATCTGAGATCACAGAAGTTCAGGAAACCGTGATAGAGTTGATGAAGCTGGAGGTCCTTGGTGAGCCAGCAGAGCTGGAGGGTTAGGAACAATCAGAGGAGCAGATGAAGACAACTGCAGAGACAGAAGTGGAGGACCATAGTTTCTGGATGGAACCAGAGGGCTAGGGTCCTGAGCAGAACCAGAGAGTTAATTAAGCTGGACTGATCCGACAGAGAAAGAGGGAAAACGGCTTTTACGGCCGGGATAATGAGAATTGTATCTACCTCAAGCAGGGTTGTAGGGGTGGGCATAACAAGACTCCAGACTTACATTTGAGAGCAGTGTCACCAAGTTTTAAAGGTGATGCCAACAACATCTGGCAGGACAGCGGGCGCTGGTTCTGGGATGGACAGTTATGCAACCTGGGACAGGCAAAGCCTCTGGCAGAGATTGGCTTCTGGCAGCCATGTTTGTTGGTGTATTTGAGTGAAATTTAAGAAAATGTTAGCATTTCCCCAAAGAAGACTTGATTAAACATATGGCTGCAGTCATGAGGGTTTTTCAGTTGTAGTGCCCCTTATGAGCAGAATTGAGCTAATCTGAAGGCCACACAAAGTTTGGGGATCTGTAGCTATTGACTCTGCAGAAAGTTGGGCGCACAGTGCGCCTCAGCATGTGCTGACCCTGCTCTGTGATTTTAAGTGGCCTACCACTTTGTGGCCAAGTTGCCTCTGTCCCCAATTTCTTAAACCTTTATAATACCACTAACAGTTGACCGTGGAATATTTAGTAGTGAGGAAATTTCATGACTGACTTATTGCACAGGTGGCAAACCAAATCACGGTACCACACTTGAATTCACTGAGCTCCCGAGAGCGACCCATTCTTTCACAAATGTTTGTAGAAGGTCTGCATGCCTAAGTGCTTGATTTTATACACCTTTGGCCACGGAAGTGATTTGAACACCTGAATTCAATGATTTGGAAGGGTGTCCCAATACTTTTGGCAATATAGTGTATGTTTCCATCACCCTGTTTTTATAAGCATTTTGAAATATTGCATCAGAAACGAGTGATGGAAATGCCAAATTGGAAACGCAAAATTTGCAAAAATATTTTTACGCTTGCTTAAGGTGGTTTTTGATTTGTGAGAAAAAAAGAGTTAATGCGAATAATAGGAGATTTGCCCAATAAATTCTGACGTAGTGAACAGTAAACCTGCATGACTAATCGGATGTTTCCGCTGATGGGGTTTTATTTACAGGCGGTTCCAAGGTAACCAATACCACCGTCATCTGCTTGATGGAAATGCGGCGAATTCACAATTTTTTTTTTTTTTTTTTTTGCGAACTTTAAAAGATTTGCTTCACGTTTGGATGGAAACCTTACAAATATTAATAGGGCAGAAAAAAAGAAGGCTTAGATTAATATAAATCGTCATATTTGTAAGTGCTAACCTGAATAATGAATATCTGTTGCAATGTTTGATAACGTAATTTGGTTCTATTAATTAGATACATAGTTTATGTTATTTAATCATAATCATGATAGCATTGTAACTGTCACATTTCACACAGTTCATATCTGCAAACAACTGCATACAAACCACACATGGAACTAGTAAAAACTCAATAACAAATAAAAATGCTGGAGTCTTAACTCATTTTCATTGCCTTTCATGTAGCAAAATGTCTTGCAGTACTGGAGTGAAGCACAATGACTGGTGGGTAATTTTCCCTTTCCACTTCAGTGCACTTACAAGAAATGGACCTAAACACAATAGAACCCCTCCGACCCCTAACAAGGCCCAAACAGCTAATAGACATTCACAAGAATCAGCTAGAAAGATATTTTATTATTTTAGTATTTATTATAATTATTCATAATCAAGTATTATATAATCAGATATAGTGTAAATATGTGAAAATGATTATGACATGCTATTGCTGTCAAATTGAAAAATAAAACATTTAATATTTTAGTCTGCAACCCAGTGTCGAGATTTGAATATATCCCATCCACTGGTAAAAGAGAAGTTCTTGCTGATTCTTGTGGTGGTAATTTTAGCCAGGGTCATTTTTATCAGGGTTTTCGTCTAATCACAGAAAGCAACTAGAATAAAGCAACCATCAGAAATAGGGCACTGCTAAAAATATTAACCTACATACAGTGAAGAACAGAGGACAGAGCTCAGCCAGCAAAAGAACAAGGGCACAAACCTATACTGCACACTCCTTTAGGGGTCTGTGCAGCACAAGCCTCTTCATGTCTAATAGTGCTTTCCACTGCACCAGTAAAGCTTTTCTAGAAACTAGAGAATAAAAAATGCTCTATGAAATTCAAAAGGTAGGCTATACACTATGGTAACTGCAGGTTTCCAGCAGAGGAACTATATTTGAGTAATTACATTAGTGTGGGATTTGGCTCAGCTTTTCAGTGTGGATAAATATGAAGGTTTGAGGTGTGCAGTACCACGTACCAATGGTTATAGAAGATTTTTTTTTTTTCATCAGAGCAAATGTTATTAATAATGTCAAAACTCACACCTTCCAAAGAGAATTATGGTTTATGATGGGGATTATGATTTTGTGACTGGTAACGATTATATTTACATTGCATTTACATTTATGCATTTGGCAGACGCTTTTATCAAAAGCGACTTACATTGCATTCAAGGTACACATTTTACATTTTTGTCAGTTCTTGACCCATGACCTTGGCGTTGCTAGCACCATGCTCTACTGTTTGAGCTATGCAACATGTGCAACATGTATTATCCTACATTCTAGACTATGCATTTAATATCTGTTATCATATAGTCATTCATCTTGGTTAATAAAATACAATTTATTCATTGTTAAATCATGTTTTTTCTTAATGATGCTATACATCACTTTAATATTAAAAAATAATTACTCCATAAGGTGATGAGGCATTAGGGAGAGAGAGGGGGGAAAATGGAAAATAATGTTTCTTTGTTTTTAATGCAAATTTGTCACTGTTCTATTATCACTGTTGTTACAACACTTAATTCATTCAACAAAATAAAGGACAACAGTCAATTAATCCAACATGTTTTCAAAAATCCAATATGGTTGAATTAACATATTTTCCAACATGTAAAAAAACAGGGTATCAGACAGGGATTTTAAGGAGCATGAGTATCTTTCATCACCAACAATAGACCAATATGAATTTAATTTCCTTGAGTCGTGGTAAAATTTCTGCATACAGTTTAGGAACAGTATATACTATTTATGTCAATTTTGCCAAGGCACATTTATGTGGTCAAGTGCAAATTGAATGTACATAGGCAATAAGAAATCTTTTTGGTCCATTAAAATGGATGTGAAGTCACCAAAAGATCTGAAAGGAAAAAAAACCCTCAACAGGATTCTAGCAAAAGTGTTTGGACCACGAACAAAGAGAACATCTGGAATGACTTAATTTACCGGTCTCCATTCTGGTATGTAACAGCCATATTTCACAATCCGAAAAATCCCAAATGGACAAAATATTGTGGAAAATTCTGTTATAGATTATGATGTCTCAAAACCCTAAATTTATTTCTATTTGTAATGCAAATTTTTTTTATAGATATTTTTTTATTTACCTCTAAATAACTAGATTACCATTTTTTTAATCAATTATAAATAAGCACATTCACATTTTTCACTTAAAGGGATAGTTCACCCAAAAATGAAAATTCTGTCATCATTTACTCACCCTCAAGTTGTTCCAAACCGGTATATGAGTTTCTTTGTTCTGCTGAACCCAAAATAAGATATTTTTGAATAATGTTTGTAACAAAGCAAATAGAGCAACCATTGACTACCATAATAGGGTAAAAAAATACTATGTAGTCAACGGTTGCTCTATCTGCTTTGTTACAAACATTCATCAATATATCTTCTTTTGGGTTCAGCAGAACGAAGAAACTCATACAGGTTTGGAACAACTTGAGGGTAAATGTAAATGATAACAGATTTTTCATTTTTGGGTGAACTATCCCTTTAAATAGAAAATAACTACATTACATGCAAAAACTTGTTAAAACAGCTTTGTTCATGTTCTGCATTGTACGTGTGTTCTAACCACTTCATATCGGTGTGCAGAGTGCATTGTAACCAATTGATTTTTATTTGAGAGAAAAAAGAAAAAAAAAATTGTCCCCATTATATGACCCCCCCATCAGTTTAATGGGAATTCCTAGGGGTGTGCGTACGCATGCGAGTGTGTTCTGCATTGGGGATGTTTCTATACTCTCATGCCTTCATTTGTGTATGTGTTTGTTTTGGATTGTGCCAAATTTTGTATATATTTTTTGACAAAAAAAAAAAAAAAATCCCATTCATTCCAATAGGGGTCAAAATTCACAGTGAGGGAAGGATTTTACTATTTTTATTACAAACACATGAACTCCACGAATCCAGTAAATTTTGTTTTTGTGTATTCCAAGCTCAAGTGCGACAAAACCTCAAAAGGTGTTGGACCACTCCAATGAACACTCAATTTAAAAAAAAATGAACTAAAGATTTTGGGTTGAAATGACCCCTAGAAGAGGATGAGGGCTGACCCGGCAAAAATAACCATCCGAGGCTTCAGTATGCACACAAAAATCAAACATATTTGGTGGTTTGGTTTATTTCACAATTTGTTTCTCTTTTTAAAACATATCAACTGTGTGAATTGGATTAACAAACAAAGCAGATTTATACACAGAACAACAACAACCAACACCAATAAAGATTGGTGGATTCATTAAGCCTGCTGTTGTGCAACTCACTTCCTATAACATCCTGCTTTTTTCCTTCCCTTTCTGCTGTTCTACCCCTCATCACTATCTCTCTCCTGACGCTCTCGCTCTCGTCTCATTTCCTTCAGTTCTTGCCGGTACTTCCTTTCGATGAAGCGCTTCTGATGAGCCATCTGAGGAAAGTTGTCTGGAGAAGACAAGAGGAAAAAAACACACACGTAAAGTAGAAAACCAAGATTTTCATAGCCTTTAGGACTGTAATGGTTGCTTCAACAAACCAAACATCTGCACTGTAATTAACATTATTTCCATAACGTGTTTGCTGCAGTGCACTTTCTGCACCACTAGCAGCACCAAATTAAATGGCAAAAGTAACGTCCATTGTACCCCATCAAACAGGTGTCATTTGGAAGTTTAAAGACACTGGTATTTTTCACAAAATAGGGAATGGCTTTAGAAGAAAAGTTTTCATGTAGGCTTTTATCAAAATCACTCACATTTCTCCAGGGCATCCATGGCTGCACCCATCTCGGCTTGTTGAATACTGTTGGGATAAAATGGAAAGTTATAAATGTTCAGAAGCGCAAACATTTTCACATGACTGTATGAGTGATGAGGTTTTTTTTGGTGTTGAGGTTAGGGTTTCAATTGTGCAATCTTCATGTGTGAAAGCCAAAAACCAAACACGGCACTTCAAAAGAACCACCTCAGTCACACAAGGTGGTAGTGTGATAGTCTGGTGATATTTGCAAATCACTGTTAGCCTGACAAGCCAGACCCACATCAAGATGTTGGGTCTGGGCTCAATCCGAGAGGCGGGATAAACGGCTGTTTTTCAAATTCCCTCTGCATGCAATATGATAGCGCTTACAACTAACCAGAGCAACGAAGAAGGTGACGTAGTCAGAGCGAACACACAAAACTCTGAACACATCTTTACTTATACACACCTTTTTATAGAATGACTTTAGTGCTGTTCTGTTCTTTTCTCAAAGAAAAGCTTAACTGCTTAACAGTTAAAAAAAAAAGCTTAACAGCTGTATTTTTACTAAATATTATTCTAATAATATTATTTACTAAATATACACTAACTTTTGTCTTCCAAGTGCATGTCACGTGACTTGGGTGATCGCTCAAGCTGCATGGTGGAAGGACAAAGAGAGCCAATTTCCCCATTTAACCAAATAGACAAAATGCTACCTTGGAGTCCCAGCAACATCGTCATTTCCGTAGCTTGTTACGAAATAAAAAAATCTCTCTCATTTCAGAAAACCGCTTTCCTGTCCGGTCAGCCATTATACTGCACTCGTAGTGCACACTCTTTAGTTACACATGTGTGCCGTATACAAGCGAAACTATGAGCATGAAACGTTACAATGTAAATTTTTAAGTCATGAAATAAAAGTAAAGTCCCAAAAAATCAAGTAACTGGTTCGACGTGTGTTAGCTGAGTGTTTCGTGTTTCATTAACAGTTCATGATGTATTGTGTATTCACCATGGTAACTGGTATGTGTGGTGGCTACTTTATAGTATTAACAAAAACTGCTATTTAATAGCTTTAACTTATAGGCCTATTTATTCATCAGTATTAGTCATATTCATCCAATTTAAGTGTTTGTTAAGTAGGCTAAAGTGGGACATTTACTTGTGTGTCATCAATTTTTATGAAATAAATGTGCTTGTTTTTTTTTTTTAAACATTATGGTAAATGGTAAAATTAGTAGATTATTTCTGACTAGTCTACAGTGGAGGCATTTATTTCATTTTAGTTTACTTGGGTATGCTAACTGCTCTAAAGAAAACGTGAAGCCAATGTATAAAGTTAATAAGTTAAATTATTGCTGTTGTTATTAAGTTAAAAGTGAATCTAGTGTTATTATTGCTGGTGCCCTGCCATGAACCCTGCCTCCAAAGCAAACAGAACCTAACCGTGGCTCCAAAACCATGACATGAACCGAACTGTGGCATAGGTATATCATTACACCCCTAATTGGTATGGTGTGAAAAGATTTGATGACAAAGAAAAATAGTAGTGAAGCCCAAGTTGCTTCTTTTTGTAAGATAAGTAAGGGAGTTAATAACCGTTTAGACCACTTTTAAAATGCACCAATATCAGTGTAATTTACATAAAACTCATAGTTTCCTTTGATTCGACCATGCAGATCCATGCTGATAAATGACATTGTGATATTGGTACTTCAAGTAGACGATCAGAGGTGAAAAGAGTGCTGAAAATAATATACCCCAGTAAAAGTACCATTACTTTCCAAAAATGTAGTGTGAGTAGAGTAAAATTACTTGTCCAAAAATCAACTTGAGTAAGAGTAAAAGAGTAGCTTATTTAAAGTACTCACGAGTAGCGAGTACTGAGCTGCGGATTAAACCCCTTTATAATAATCACTGTACATTGCAATTTAAAAATTTAAACAACAGTGTACCTATATACTGTAATTCATATATTTTGTCACAGGACCAGACATTTAGAAGAAGGGATATGCAGCAATGTAGCAATGAGGGTAAATATCTGGGTGTATTAGTACCTTGGTCCTTTTCCACAGCCAATACGTTCACCTTTAAAATACACTGCCACAGTGTAGGTCCTGGCATGAGAGGGTCCAACTGTCTGAAGTGTTCTGTAAAACAAGATGAAGAGCATCACAGTTAAGATGAACTAAACCACTTAATCGGAACAATTAAGTGGATTTGTGGCCACATTATACTATTACTATATCAGAATAGAAAAAGAGATGACAGGACTTTACACAGTCCAGTGGCCTTACAGCAGTAAATGCAAGTAAACATGACAACATACATTAAAGCTGCAGAAAAAGTATCACCCCTCAACCACTAAAGATCCAATGTACATACTGTTCTTTAGCCCAACACACAGTAGCTGGCCAGATCAGACTGCTATTGGCCATTTCTGCCAATGATTCAGCCAGATCGATCTTTAATTAGGCTTATAGAAGATTATATGTTTCAAATAGAAAGTGGGGGACATGTGATCTAGAAATTAACTGTATGGTAGGGGTGTGATGAGACACTTAGCTCACGAGACAAGATTGTCATTTCAATTCTACTTTCTGAGTATGCATTATCATAAAAGACAACAATACTCAAGGACTGTAAAAGGTTTTGCCACAAACTCAACTGACTAGCTTCTTTCCTGTATGATTGTCTCTTCAGACCTTAGAACTGCACATGATTTATGAGCTTCTACAATTTTTGACCTCCTAACTGAACTCCTTTCCACAAATTCTGAAAAATCTCAATATACTATATTTGCACACCTGAACAAGCTAATCAAGGTCTTCAGGATTACTAAAAAGTTACAGGCAGGTGAGTTTGATCAAGATTGGAGCTAAACTCTGCAGGAAAGTGGACCTCGGGGGCTAGAGTTGAGAACCCTTTCAGTATATCGATACATGTTATATAGCAAATCTCAACTCTCCAGAGACGTTTGATTAGGTTCAAGTCTGGGCTCTGGCTGGTCCACTTTCATAGAGTTTGGGGTCTTGAGGTCATTGTCCTGTTAGAAGGTGAATTTTTGGCACAGATTCTGGTGCTCTGGACCAGGTTTTCCTTAATACCTCTATATTTTGCTGTATTCCAAGAATCTTGTTCTCAGAGTCCAAGCAGGAATTCATTTTTCAATTGAGTAGGGGCTTCCATCCGGTCACTCTGCCTTAAAGCCTGGATTGTTGGATCATTGCAGAGATGGTGGTCCTTCTGCAAGTTTCTCCCATCTCCACGCATGATCTCAAACAGATACCAAGGTCCTTTTCTTATGATTTCTCAATTTGGCTGGACAACTAGCCCTAGGAAGAGTCTTGGTCCTTCTAAACTCTATCCATTTAAGAATGATGGAGGCCAGGCCACTGTGTTCTTGAGAAACTTCAATGCAGCAGTTACTTTTTGTAGCCATACCCAGATCTGTGCCTCTACACAATGCTGTCTCTGATCTTTGCAGTCTGTTCCTTTGACCTCATGGCGTGGTTTTTGTTATAATATGCATTTTCAGCTGTTAGACCTTATACTCGCAGTCCCTGTTTAGCCAGGGACTGCGGGTGGAAATTAGCATTTTTTGCTATAACCTGGCACATGACATCTCTTCTTTTTTAGACTAATGTTTTTTCTGTGCATTGTCCCTGATTAAATACATAAATTCAAATTTATTGAGACAGGTGTATGCCTTTTCAAAGTGTAGAATCATCTTAAATATAATCCATGAAGTGGGATGAAACTAGGGCAAAGTTATCACAAAATCAGTTTTTTTCTTTGTCATGTTGGGGTATAGAGTGTAGATTGTGGAAAAAAAAACAGCATAAAGCTTCAACAAAATGTGAACAAAAACAAAGGAGTTTGAATACTTTTGCATGTATGTTGTGTAAAAGAGTAGGACCCGTTATCCTGTGACGTGCATTCTCAAAGACCACATGTATTCCTTTGTGTCCTGATACTGTTTGGGCTCAATGTAAATCTCTAAAAACAGATAATTATAAGTGGAAAGAGATGAAGAGGTGAATCAAAGGATGTTTATGGACAGACGCTTCTTACTTGTATAGAGGAATGTCTGGCTCTTTGCCCTCCGTCCGCAAGGTTAAACAGCACTGCTGCAGCTGCGATTTTGGATCATTCCAGTCCTGGTTCAAGATGAACTCCTGAAACAATAAAACAGCAGTACATTGAAAAATGAAACATTTTTATATACAAATACAAAACAATCAATCACAAGATATAGTAGTTGTTTTAGGAAAAAAGCAGACACTGACTGCACACGTCCACTTGTGCAGACCTGAGGGCTTTGAGGTTTCTGCCATGCTAGTGGATGTGTAGGCTAAGACCAGAAACGTGTCTCATGATTTGGAAACCTGTTCCAGTCTTTTTTTTTTATCCAACCAGAAGTGCTGTTTCAGGAGGGATTATTTTTAACTTGACTTGAGTTCTCTAAAAATGTGCTCACAGCAGAAGATGCTGACAATTAAAAAACAGCCAGGTTCGAATACAAGACAATGTCCTCTGTAAACAGCACATTATTTCGATGAATGTTTTTTTTTCTCAGATAAAAAAACACGGAGTGAAACACAGAACGATTTTTGCATTCGATTCAAATGATTTTGATTAGATCCAAAACAATTCTCAATGAGATTCAATTGACAATGTGATTCTCCACTTTTTAAGTGCATTCATAGGATTATTTAAATGCTTCCCCTAATGTGCCTTAGTCAGGGTGCACAGCGGCCTTAATGTGGTCAGAGAGAAGGGCAAAAAAAAAAAAAAACATGTCCATTGTAAAATGTTAAGTTCATGTTACAGTAGTTCTTAAAGGGATAGTTCACTCAAAAATGAAAATCACCCCATGATTTAATCACCCAAGCCATCCTAGGTGTATATGACATTCTTCTTTCAGACGAATACAATCAAAGTTTTATTAAAACATGTCCTGGCTCTTCCAAGCATTATAATGGCAGCCCAAAATTTGAAGACCAAAAAAGTGCATCCATCCATTATAAAAGTAATCCATACGGCTCCGGGGGGTTAATAAAGGCCTGCTGAAGTGAATTGATGCATTTGTGTAAGAAAAATATCCATATTTATAAAGTAAAATATCTAGCTTCTGGCGGACCGTCTTCTGTATTCAACTTACGAAGAAAGTGTAGCGCCTCTCACAGTTCAAAACATCCGACGTCATAGTCATCGAAGCTAGATATTTTACTTTATAACGTGTTAAATAAAACGGTTCACTTCAGAAGGCCTTATTAACCTCCTGGAGCCATGTGGATTACTTTTATAATGGATTGAGGGTGAGTAAATCATGGGGTCATTTTCATTTTTGAGTAACTATCCCTTTAATTATGCTACATCACTTTAATAGCCTATAAAAATAGGTATAAGTAGAAATTTACAAAAACCAAGTCCAAGATTATGTAGCTCTGTACCTACAAAGCTACCACAAAAACAGAACTTAACACAAACACAATTCTAAAGATGGCTGCATGCTTGTTTCTCTGGTGATTAATGTCTATAGGCTACACAACCTTATTAAAGTGTTCCAGATGCATTAATGCTTCCATGGATAGACTACCCTAGAATATCATGCACTCTCTCAATTAATTCTTAACAAACTTTTCTTCACTGAATAGTAAGGCCTCTTTGTTCTCTTTCTATGTCTTCACTTGTGATTGAAAGCTCAGTGAATTATTATTAAAAAATGATTCATAAAACGGACAGTTCCGGTTATGATTGGTTGAGTCGGGTTTTAAAGGGTAACTAAACCCTAAACCAACTTTTTTTAGTTAATGATCTGTAATACTGGGGCTTTATTAATGCTGTTCATTGATTCGAGTAAATGTTTTGACATTTGAGTATAAAGGGTTTTAATTCTATAAAATATGGTGTAAAACCGCCAAAGTGCTGCCCTCTTAAGGTTGAACAGTGGCTACTGCAGTTGAATTTTCCTATTGGACGTTGTGGTACATCGTGACGTAGGATGGTACCTCCAACGGCTCACTATCCGCGCCCCTGGCACGAGCTCACCATGCGCTCAGAAATGTTTCCCCCAATCACATGATGAGAACGGCTTCACTCCAGTATGAACTGTCATATTACATGAAGTAGAAACATTATGAATGAAACTGACTTGACACTTGCTTTAACATTGTATTGAAGAAAATACGGTTAAATAATGCAGTTGTCAGTACACGTCAGGCTTTTCTTGCGATATTATTGCCACCCGTCATGTGTACAGATAATTTTCATACATGAGACGCGCTTTCAAACCCTGACACGCAAGTGGTTGCCGCAGACGCAGATAGATTAGGTCAGTTCTCTTGCGTGGCTGCTTCACTAGCATCGTCTGCATCGGGAGTTAACGCAGTTTGAGCAGCGGCTCGCATTGATAAGGCTCCGGGTTTGTGTCTACAGACAATCCACCCTCCTCCACTTCAGGTGAAGGTAGGAGAAATGACCGCTCTGTTGCAAAGCTGGCGTCACTCCAGTCATTCTCCATCTTTGCGACTCGCGAGTCTGACAGCTGTCAATCAACCCGTTAATGCGGGTCTCAGGTGCACGCCCTCCGCTCAGCCCCGCCCTCAGTTCGTCCCCTCTGTCTCCGCTGGGCTCTGCCCACTTTTCCAGCATTTTTCAAAATTTGCCAGTGGGTGGAGTTAAGCTCTGAGCAGGGGTTTAGTTACCCTTTAAATTACTCTACAAATGCTACAGTTTTTTACTTTTCCTTTCTACCAGCCAATGATGATTCTGAAAGAAAATGTGCCAGGTGTCTGCTGTTGCTAACCACCTTTTTTTCCAACGAGCCTACTGCGTTTTAGATTACGGGAGGCAAGGCTGAAAGACTGCAACAAATAATTTCAAATCATAAGGTTGCGCTACAAAAAATCCTTATCAGTCAGTTTGAGTGAATGAGCTGTAAAATTTCCTTCATGTTCTATTTTCAGATGTCAGGAAAATAACAGAATGCTTGGTATTTTAATGTGACATGGTACTGTATAACAAGAATTATTTTCCTTTTTTTGTATTAACCCTCTCGAGTCGGCCGTCGCGCCGGCTTGATTGGCTTGCTTTTTTTCTTATCAGTGCCAAAGAGACTCAAATAACTCTGTCGTTTTTTATCATTCAGGCAAGTGTTATACATCATTATATTCTGTTAAGTTTCTATTTTTTTGTGTACAGTCACAATAAAAACAAATTGTTGTGCTTTTTGCAAAATAAGGGAAACAAACATGATTTGCGATCTTCAGCCTCTCTCTCAATGATGTCTAATCTGATTCTCTTCAGAAAATGACCTCTAGCTTAGTGAAACCTTGACACACAAACATATGTCTAAAGAAACGTTGAAATGTCAGGTTTAAATCATGTAAATCAAAACAAAAACAAATATTCTGTATTTATGTAATCTGTGTGAAAAGTGGGAGATATCAGTCAACTCATTACTGCCTCATTACCCGCTAATACGGCCGCGTGCTCATTCAGATTCAAATACAGGCAATCCATGCGTAGACGCCCACACACACATCAACTCAAACAAACATATCAAGTGAAGCTATGGGTCAGATACATCGCTTTGAGTAATAATCCTGGAATAATTCTCCTCACGGAAAGCTGATGCAGGGCTCATTGTAAGGTAGGCCAAGTTTAAAAGGCTCAGTTAGCATCTGTGAATATTAAACGCAAAAAGACTGTTTAAATATAAATCCTGATGCAACATGACGCAAGACTGTTTAGACAAGATTTATTTGGCCTGTTTTCGTTTTGTATAAATCTTAATTTTAATCAATGTTTTTAATATAGTTGCTTCTTATTTTATAAGAAGTCAATATAACAGACAATAGCCTTAGCTCACGCGTCTCATAAATGAACTTTAGATGGAAATTATATTTGAGTATTAATTGCCTTTTTTTACAGTGAATTTTGTTTTGTATAAATTGTATCTTAATTTTAATCAATGTTTTTAAAACGAATTTTGCTTCATATTGATGTTTAAAATAGTATACCCTATGTTGTTGTTTTTTTGTTTGTTATTTAGAAAGTTAATTGCTTTCTTTAAACTGAATTTTGTTTTGTATAAATTGTATCTTAATTTTAATCAATGTTTTTAAAACGAATTTTGCTTCATATTGATGTTTAAATATTATACCCTATGTTGTTGTTTTTTTGTTTGTTTTTTAGAAAGTTAATTGCTTTCTTTAAACTGAATTTCGTTTTGTATAAATTGTATCTTAATATTAATCAATGTTTTTAAAACGAATTTTGCTTCATATTGATGTTTAAATATTATACCCTATATTGTTGTTTTTTGTTTGTTTTTTAGAAAGTTAATTGCTTTCTTTAAACTGAATTTTGTTTTGTATAAATTGTATCTTAATTTTAATCAATGTTTTTAATATATTTGATATAATATAACAGACTGGTATAATACATATATTAGTATATTTGATACCAATATAGCAGACAATAGCCTTAGCGCTGGCTCATGCATTTCACATGTTTCTGACTGAAGCTCGGAATGATATTTGAGTATTGTGTGTATTTGATCGTTTACAAATGATTCAGAAAATATTTGCCATTGAAATGACAGGGAAAAAGTGTCCCAATCAACCTAAAGTCACCAGATACTATTTGAAATCATAATTGCATTGCATTATGTTGTTTTAAATCCCAAATATTTTACTTATAACATTCATCATTACCAATTGTCAATATTACTGTTTTTTTTTAGCTCTTCTTTCAAAAACATTTCTGATTGAAATCTTGTTTCTTTTTTGGCAGATAATTTAGCTTGCTTTAAGTAAAAAAAATATTTTTTTTTAACTGTTACTGTACTTATCTAGTGAACCTAAAATCTAGTAGGCATACCTAAAGCTCATTTATTATGCAGCTCATTATTATGCAGGTCTTTGTTTCTCAGGAATTATCATATTATTATTCATGAATCGTTCATGCCTACTCGCATAAGGCCTGAGTACAGAAAAAGTGTTTTACAAAATGTAAATGAATATATTGTTTTATGTGAATGAGTAGGCTCAATGATTCTCACATCAGTTTAAAGCAAAAACTCTAAACAAAAACACCCAATAATCAAAGGGCTTGTGAACACATATTTATTGTGTGTTTTGAAGCCTGTTTTTTTTGTTTTTTCAAAAATTATGCATAAACATTATTCTCTCAAAAATACAAGCATGTACATACATGTTGCTCACATATTATGGTAGCCCAGTTTGTGCTGAATGCAGTGTAATTACACTTTTGCCATTAATATGTTTATAAGCAACTGAAAAATGCACAAATGTCAGAGCATGTCAAAACTTCTAAAGGGCCCCAAAACAGCTCAGACTCCAAGGGGTTAAGCTGGAACAGTATGAAAAGATTAATTGGAATTAATCTCTTGTTTTTCTCCCCAAATCCTCAAGTCTTTTTCCAGGTTTGTTTTCAGATGGATGCTTTAAAATGTAATTGTCTCGCCTTTTCACTTCTAATTCCTCGAAGCAGTGTCTACTGGAATGTTTCTAAAGCAGGTATATACAATATTTATTGTCTGTCACAATTGAACCGTGTGCTTCCATTTTAGACACTTTGTTCACTTTGTGAACATTGTTTTTGCTCCGTCCATGCAATATATGCACATCCTTGAATAAGTGTGGTTTTACTTCATCTGCTCACGTAATGTCAATGGTATGACCCATCTCATGGGCAGCCAAAATTACAATTTAAAAAATCATGGAAATATATCTTCATATTACAAGTAAAGCACAACATCCATTAATTTGCGCATGTAATAATTGTTGCTTATATATTTTAAAGCATTGAATCACCATCTATCTATAGATTAATTCGATTCTTAGCATTTTAAACTGACTACTGACCGAGAAAAACGAATCACGATGCACGATATGCGTCAGGATTTGTAATTGATTAATTGAGAAAACGAGATAATTGTTACCCCCCTACATTGAGGTGAGTCTACAGCACAGATCTTTTTATTGTGACTGAGTGAAATCAAAAGCATCGCTTATAATAACTGAAGCGCAGACGTGTGAATATGGGTAAAAAATATCAGATAACCTGAATCTCAGTTAATCTCCAAATAAGTTTGCCATACCTTGAGTCGTGGGAAGAAGCAAACATTCATAAATGTGTGCACAAACTCCAGGTCTTTATCGATGTAAAGAGCTGCAATGAATGCTGGGGAGTAGGGAAAAAAACATAAGAAATTTAGATGGATATAAAATGAATGAGTATATTAGGAA
The DNA here is from genome assembly GCF_949357685.1 of Gobio gobio. NCBI lineage: Eukaryota > Metazoa > Chordata > Actinopteri > Cypriniformes > Gobionidae > Gobio > Gobio gobio. Next base: position 33,393,713 of record NC_137113.1, read on the forward strand.
TAAATAAATAACAACACATTCTGTAGGACCTCTGGGATTTGTAATGATTTAACTTGTAATTTTAATAACTTTTCGTTCCTCCGATAAATATTATATTATTTATAGTCAAATGTTTTTTGCCATTTTTGTAAATGTTGAATGCAGATAATTGCAAGGGAGATTTGATTTTAGTGTCATACTTACACTCCAGTAGATCGGCTAAAGTCTTGGTCCGCAGGGCAACAGGTCGCTTGGTCTTGTCATTGGTGATGGCAAATTCCTGCATGCCCAATTCCTCTGCAACCTTTGCCTGAGTCCGGTTATTCACCAAAGAGCTGCGCAGGAGCTACAATCACACAACACACTTGTTGAACACTTGTACTGACTAAACAGATCCCATCCTTTTGATTATATCATTCCCTCATTTGTCCAATTTATTTTCCTAATGATTAAAAATAAAATACAAAAAATTGCTATTATCAATGTGAAACTAAACAAAACTATTAATCAGGGGTTCTCAATTCTGGCCCTCAACAAGAAACGTTTTCACCTCTGAACGCAATTCCTAGAGGGGATGTAAAACCCAACCTCTGGAGAGCCAGCTGGGGTTTTTTTTTAATGCAGAGCGGGTTATTTCATGTTTAACCATTACAGAGACATCCGAGCTAGTGGTAAATGTCAAAAGGACTTGCCGAGATCAGACATTTCTTATGGGGTACATGAGTGCCCAGTGAACGCCCAGACTTCACAACTCCAAAAGCATCAGAGCAAATTATTCTAAAAGGCTTTATCTTTATAAATAAACTACAGATTTGAGGTTTAAACAACTACCTTCTCATCTGAAAAACATGACAGTATTTTGAAAATTATAGTGGGTTTTCTCCTCCGCCATACAATATGCTTCTATATCAGCATCTGTGATTTGACCATAGTGAAATGTATTTCCCAGAAATGTATATCCCAGGTGGCCACCCAATAGAGAAAAGATTTGTTCAGCAAGAAAAAAAAGAGGTAATATTGATCCCGATTGCTCACCTTATTCAACTATCCTTAAAATAAAAGTCACACTAAAGCTGAATGTACTTTCTATAGGAATACCCAGTGAATATATACCGTTTAAATGTCCAGTACGATACACAGATATATATTTGCACTTATGGAAGGTAAATTACAACAAATACATGAGTAATTCCAGATCTCCTAGAAAACAAAACACATGACATTCTAGAGGATCTTTCATCAGCCATGCTGAATTTATGTTCTAATATTGATGACGTTCAAGGGCGGCTCTCATGATAGTTTGGTACTACAGTCAAACCCTGAAGGGTTAAAATAGTTTTTAAGGATCCCTGTAGGTGAACACTGAATCATACAAAATAGAAACCAATGTTGGGATAAAATGAAGACCAGATGATGGATATACTTACTGTCAAATGTCCTTCATGATGGTCTGGGAAGTGGATGAACAGATATTCAGTTGCCACCAGCTGCATGATAGAATCTCCCAGGAACTCCATCCTCTGGTTGTGGCCTCTGCAGACAGATAAATGGGCTGCATGAGGTTTCATCATTGGATGAATCAATGTTTGTGAATGAATCTTGAATGAATGACTCAATGACAAACACTTTTTTTGCTTGTTGCCACCACCTGGCGTAGTAAGCGATGATTTGTATTTATTAATACTTTAAAAGGTAGGGCTGGACAATAATTAAATATCAATATATATCGCAATATAATTTTTTTCAATAACGGTGATATGATTTTTAAACACATTTCCGATATATACATTACAGCCTTTCTCACTGACTTGACGTTCAGGGCGCAGCCGTCAGAAACAGCAGAACACGATTGGCTACTATATAATATAATCTTAGATTCCGAAGATTATTTTCATAACAATACAATAATGTATTTCCTTGCAGATATAGTGATAGAGAATGCGTTATAGGCTACTCATAGCTCAACAGCGGCTGGTTGGACAGCCAGCCAAGCGTCAGTAAGTGATCATGTTCATTTGACTGCTTTAATTGTGAGAAACACCCCTAAAACGTTTATCATACAAAAGAATAGAGTCCTAAGATTATATTAACAATACAATAATGCATTTCCTTGCAGATACAGTTATAAAGAATGCGTTATACTCGTAGCTCAACAGCGGCTGGCTGAACTGCGGCATGAGTTGCATTGGAGTGACGTAAACTTCCCTCTTCGATTGATTGGCTAGAGGATGAGCTGTCAATCTAGAACTAGTGGGCCAATGGTGATGCTAAGACATGCCCTAATTTACATGAAGCTCTAACGGCAACATTTGGAAACGCAAGCGCAGAATGTGGAAACAAGAGCAAAGGAGAAAAGAGCACGGACATAATTGTCACGGTTATAATGATCTCATTGATTTAAAAATGTTATTACATTATTACATATGTTAAGCTTTACAGGGTTGAGAGATCTGGAGAGGTATTCTAACCTAGTTAAGTGTTGCAGGTCAGCTCACTCAGCTGTATTACACACACTTTTCACAAAGGAATAATGTGTTGGAATTATCTGGTGAATTTAGGTCACATCCTATATTTTACATTATAATATACACTCACTGGCTACTTTATAAGATACCTGTTCAACTGCTTATTACCAAAAATATCTAATCAGCCAATCAAATGGCAGCAACTCAATGCATTTATACATTTAGACATGGTAAAGATGATCTGCCGAAGTTCAAACTGAGCATTAGAATTGGGAAGAAAGGTGATTTAAGGCAAAAATGCCTTGTTGATGCCAGAGGGCAGAGGAGAATGGCCAGACTGGTACGAGCTGATAGAAAGTCAACAGTAACTCATTACCTATATAAACACTCATTACAATCGAGTATACAGAAGAGCATTTCTGAACGGACAACACGATGAACCTTGAAGCAGATGGGCTACAGCAGCAGAAGACCACACCGGGTGGAACTCCTGTCAGCCAAGAACAGGAAACTGAGGCTATGGTTTGCACGGACTCACCAAAAATGGACAATAGAAGATTGGAAAAACATTTCCTGGTCTGATGAGTCTGGGTTTCGGTTGCAACACTCAGATGGTAAGGTCAGAATTTGGCATAAACAGTATGAAAGCATGGATCCATCCTGCCTTCTATCCTGGTGTAATGGTGTGGGAGATATTTTCTTGCCACACTTTGGGCCCCTTAGGTAGGCTGTGGCATTTAAATGCTCAATTGGTACTGAGTATTGGTGCTGACCATGTCTATCTCTTTAAGACCACAGTGTACCCATCTTCTGATGGCTACTTCCAGCAGGATATTGCGCCATGTCACAAAGGTCAAATCATCTCAAGCTGGTTTCTAGAACATGACAATGAGTTCATTATACTCAAATAGCCTCCACAGTTGCCAGATCTCAATCCAGCAGATCTCAAAGCAGCTTTGGGATGTGGTGGAATGGGAGATTTGCATCATGGATGTGCAGCCAACAAATCTGCCGCAACTGTGTGATGCTATCATGTCCATATGGACCAAAATCTCTGAGGAATGTTTCCAGCACCTTGCTAAATCTATGCCATAAAGAATTAAGGTCGTTTTGAAGCCAAAAGAGGGTCCCAAACCAGTATTTGTAAGGTTTACCTAATAAAGTGGCCAGGTGAGTGTACATTACATACATTATATCATTACAATGTCACAGACACATTGATGCACTTACAGGGTGAGGTGGTTGAAGCCCACTGTTCGCAGAGTGAAGGCCCGTGCAAGGAGACGGACATGAGTGAACAGCACTCCAATGGTGTCCTCAAAATTAGTGAGTTTCTGCAGAACTGGAGATGACTCAATCAACTGTCTGTCTGTCAGTGACTCCTGCACCTAAACATACAGCAAAAAATGTAGTGTATGCATTAAATAAACTGAAATACTTTATTAATACAATGAATATTACAGAAATGTTTCTTTAATAAAACAAAAACTGCTGGAATGTCAGTAGTTTATAATAAAACTTATAATAAAGCAACAGTTCACCCAAAAAGGAAAATTTGGTCCTAATTCATGTTGTTCCAAAACCATAAGACTTTCCTGCATCTAATATTTTCTCTTTTGTCCATCCATTAAAAGTCTAGGCAATCAACATTTTCATGCTTTAAAAAGTTTGTAAAGAAAATATAAATTAGGCATTTCTATTTCAAACACCCTGTTATATCTCTGTGCGTCAAGCACATACGTTTGAGCTTCCATTTGTGTCTCCTCAAAAGATTTGGATTACACCGCTCAATATATATGGACTCCTTGTACGGTGTCTTTATGTACTTTTTGAAGCTTGAAAATGTTGCCTGCATGGATTTTCAATGGATTGACAAGCATTATGAGAGAATAAAAAAAATTTCTGCATTTGTGTTTCAAAGATGAACAAAAGACTTATGAGTTTAGAGTAACATGAGGGCGAATAAATGATGACAATTTAAATTTTTGGGTAAACTGTGCCTTTAAATTGCCCTGCACCAATGAAAATTAGCACATTTTTTAAACAATATTTATAAACATTATTTTTATTTTGATCTTCTTGTTTTAGCCACTTCCAGTTATTTTACCGGTACAAACAAGAATGCATTATGCTGCTTAATTTGGCAAAGTCTTATTTATTATCATGGTTTAATTTATTATCTAAAACAAACACACTGGTTTGTAGCACAAAAAGTTTTACCATTTACTGCACTTTGTTATTCTTCTACACATTTAAGTGTCTGATGAATGTGTATGTATGCGTTTGTCTTACACCGGTGCATGACAAATATTCAAAATCAAATCTGCTCACACCTGTAAAGGATGAGGTGGGTAGTTGAGCCAAACATCCCTCAGGTCCTGAAAGATGAAGAGATTTGACAATTAACTGAATAAAAGATGACAGTCCACTTGAGAAGGGACAATTCAGACTTCAAATGCTAGAATAAGGATTGACTCATGGACTTTTCGTGGTATGGTACCTAATGCCAAGGGCATTTTTTTCAGCCAACAGTCAATTAACTGATTTGATGACACCAATAGAGCTACTTTCAGATCATATTAATTTACATTTGTGCTCTTCGAGCAGTCACCCTGCTGTGCTTCTCACTTCCATCATAAAACAGAAACTCTGCTGAAAAAAACTGTTCTCTAACATGTCAGTCATGGCAGCAGTATCAGGGACAAAATAATTGCTTTAAAAAAAATCTGTAAGCTGCGAACACTAAATGGTCTTTTTTTATCTTCTGAAATGTACTTTAACACTTTACAAATTATACTGCGGAAGTTCAAGTGTCTGGGTAAAAGAAAAACCCAAACTTCTGATATAGAAGACAAATATTTTAGAGAGACAATAAAGGTTTAAAAAACGATTATAAACTATCCTTCAAAAAATTGATTTTTTAAGCTCCCCGTAAAAAAAACAAAAAAAAGTATATATCTTTATATTGGTTCACAACACCAAAGATGACGACACCATTTGTCTAACAGGCTCAATGTAATAAATCCATAAAGTTTACAAATGTTTGCTTTAAATGCAAACCAATTTAGTCCTACAAACACAGACACAAAAACTCACCTCACTGTTGAACAGCAGTCTCCCAAAGAGTAGCTTGGCTTCCTCTAAACCACCTTCTAGGTAAACGGCCCCTAAACAATTAATAAATTAATTAATTAAAAACAACCCAAGGAGGAATACTCAATTACACAAAAAGTCTAATTTTGCACTAAAGCAAATCAAATTTAAGATCAAAGAGAGTTCAAATTATACACTACGGTTCAAAAGTTTGGGATCATTATAGTTTTTTGAAAGAAAGCAAGAACACATTAAATTGATCAAAATGACAATAGAGACTCTTATGATGTTAAGATTTCTATTTCAAATAAATTATCCTGGTCATTTCTGAAGGATCATGTGACACTGAAAATTGGCGTAGCTTTTTTCAAATTGAAATCATATTTTACTGTTTACAAAAATACTGTTTTTGACCAAATAAATACATTTGTGAACATTTGTGTCTACTTTGTAAACACTCAGTATACATCTAATACCTAGATTTTTTTTAATTCTGTGAAAAGTGAATATTCGTTTGTTCCGGATATGACCTTATTATCTTCAAAAAGATAAATCCAATAAAGACTGTTTGTCACTCATCCAAACTTACACAGGAGTTCTGTGTATATATAATGTGTAGAATACAAATTGAACCAAGAAGTGCTGTTAACCTAATGCATGTTAACTAACATACACACCATCTAATGTTAAGAAATTAGCCAATGCATAAACAAATGTTAACGAATACAACCATACTGTAAAGGGTTACTAAAACTTTTAGGCTTAAATTAAATACCACATTTGCTGTAATGAATAATTAATCATTTATAGAAGAAAGGTCTGCTACTACTAATAGGATAACATTATATTAGAAGTTCCCATCAGGTTTTAGTAGAAATATGTAGGCTGGCTGTGGTATAATCAGTCATGACTTTGTTGTTATATTTTCTCAACCTGTCTAGCTGGCACTTCAATTATCCACTAGTGAAATGGTTTTCAATCCTGGTTCTGGAGGCCCACAGCTCTGCACATTTTGTATGTCTCTCTTATTTAACACACCTTATTCAAATTATCAGGGTATTAGGTAAGAGCTCCATGGACTGAACTAAGGCTTTTCTTTTCATTTTCATCTTTTCAATTCTGATTTGGGCCACTTCCATATGGGAACAGGTTTGATGTTTTGGAATGCTAGCTCAGTCTGAACAGTCATATCGGAAATTCATGCAACTTTTACATCACTATTGATCAACATTTGACACAATTCTGTGCAGATTTTATATACGGTAGTTCTTTAAATCACTCAAGATGGCAGCAAAGTTAGTCAGTGGAGGGACAGTAAGCTATAATATTCATAGATATTACAGTGACAACTCGTGAGGAAAAACTGTATGAGAAAAACGTTGCTCTCTTTCTCCTCATTTTCATCTGCGCCCTCCTTATCGCCTGCGCACAAATCAGCTGGCTTCCACGGCACATCAACTTATTAATGAACGTGTAAATGTTGATGTCAGTAAACTTAATTTACTTCTTTTGTGATTGCAGGTTAATTCAGGATCGTGACCTGTTCAGACTCAAACCTGATATTGGCAACATTTATAAAAAAAATTAAATTAAAAACATTGGATTATAGCTGATGTCAAATAAGAGAAACAAACAAAATGTGCAGAATGGTGGGTCCCAAGGTCCAGGATTGAAAACCACTACACTAATGCTTTGAATTCACAGAACCACAGATACATGTGTAACTAGCATTCCTTAACTCTTTTTAACAAACACATCAAGTACTTTTAGTGGCTTCATGTCAAGAGCAAAATCTTGACATCAGTGTGTTGAAATGCAGTATGAAACACAGACAGTCATTATACTTGAGAAAGCACTCACCTATCAGGGCTTCAAAACAGTTTGCCATGGCATGTCGGAGGTCTGATTCTCTGCACAGGTCAGGGCCGTGAGCATATAACATGAACCGATCCAATTCCAATTTCTGGGGATCCAAAACAATGATAAAGATTAACAAACACAAATATGAAATTTGTGGGACGGATGAGTAGTCCAGTTCTGTCACAAGGTTCCTACATATTTTCCATTTCAAAATTCCATACTTTTCCAGAGACAAATTCCCAGACTCCCAGACTGAAATTTTTCAGACCATATTTATAATTTCTGATAAATGTAAAAAAAAAAAAAAAAACTGTTAACATTACATTCTGACTATGTATGCAATTATGTTGACAAATAATTGGTGGAATATTGTAGCTCATAAAAATCAATTTCAATAAAAGGTTTCAATACAATCTCATATAATTTCAATGTGCAGCATTTTATTGAAACTGCAATGCTAAAATACGGGATTACAAATAATACTGTAACTTATCACATTTATTTAGAAAATGTAATTTTTTAGTAGGATATGCTATCCAGTATAATAATGTTTGCTATAATATAAATTAGGTAAATTAATAATCTTTTTTGGGTAGCATTTTTGCTGTCTCTGTTAGCTGTTTCTGATCAAGAAAATGTAAAGAGCATACTTTCTAGTACATACTAATGTATAGTATAGACTTTCACAGAGATCATTTAGAGCGTTTTAGAGAGAGGCTTAATGGCCACACTTACACTTTCTTTCAAATGCACACCTTTGAACATCTAGTAAACATTCACCTTAGCAAGCATCGCAAGATGCTGATTCTGAACGATTGCTGTGCGATATGTGGCGAGTCCTCCCTCCTCCAGACTTGGGAACAGGTAGTAGAGATGCACACTGAAAAAGAAAGTATGACAAATATAAGACTTACAATAGGCAGACAAATGAAAGTTTGAGAGAACAACAGACTGCGATTGCTGTGCAACAGCTCTAAAATCTTCAAAAGCCAAACTCAGTGAGACATGCTCTATGTAGCGACATATTTATAGAAGTGATGAAACGTCATAGATCTCACCTGGTCAGGAACTCAACAACTGCATCACCCAGAAACTCTAAGCGCTCATTATGATTGATTCTGTTAAAGAGACAGGGATCGCACCTTTTCAAAATCCACCTATTTGTTTGTTTGATTTGTTATAACGATTTGTTATAACATTTTGTCTTTTCATGGATGAAATGTAAAAATTGCATAAATGAACACTAAATGTACAAAGTTACAACAAACAAATTACTTTCACTGAAAAAAAGCACAAACCTGGAGGGTGATGGGTCATCCTGGCCCAATCGTGACATAATATTGATTAAGGTGTTAATTCCTAGTGGAAAAGGGACAGAACCGTCAGCAGAGTAGGACTTCTTCAAAAATGCTCTCACAGCTCTACATGTAAATTAACTTAGAGATTTGCTAACCTTTTTTCCTCATGTACATATGGTGCACTTTCCGGTCTCCATATTTGGGCTGGCGTATGCCACAATTGGACAGAGAGTTGCGAGCATGGTCAGGATTCATTCCAAAATTAAGATGATGACTGGGGTGAGTCATTGCCAACTGAGTAAGAAAGAAAAGCAAAAGATAAACCAAGTGAAAATTATAATTCATAATGTGAATCACGGCACTTGCTGTTGAACACAGTATGCTATAATGATCTTTTATGACCATTACATACTTTAAAGCAAGGCTACATGCTAACACAAAGTTGTAGTTACATTGAACTAATGCAAAACTAATGTGTCTGCATGCGAAAAACAGAAAGGAAAAACTTTTCTGTTTTTAGTATATAGTTGTCATGTAAATGTAGTTTACTTTTTAATTAGCATTCCCCTCAACACCATTTTGTAGGAGGATATAATGCCTGAGAACTATGAAGAACACAAAACACAATATTCCAGGAATAAAAACAACCCTACAAAAGTCTTTACACTTTCTCTCACCTGCAGCAGGCATCGTTCCTTGAACATGTAGCCGATTAGCTTGTCCAAATGCATCAGGCACTGGTGGTAGCGGATGTGGTGGGTGAGAACTGGCAGCATCATGGCGTGCTGCAAAACAGCAAAACCTAAGTCCTCTGAACACTCTTAAGACAACAGCATGTGTGAGAAGGTGTTTTGTAGACCTAAAGCAGCCATATGTGTCATGCAAAGTGTGCTTTATAGAATATAAATACTTTTGTTGTACAAACCAGGTGTTGCATAAAACAACATACTATAGCTCAACACACAGTAGCTAGGCCAGATCAGATTTCTCTTGGCCTCTGCTGACAGTGATTCATCTTGAATCAATATTTAAATTATATAATATTATTTGTGTTATATTATATTATTAACATGTTTACAGTCTTGATTAAGAACATATCAAATATTTACAATAAAATGGAATACAAATATTTGGTTATACAGAAATTGCACATCCATATCATTATTTATGTGCTTTGATTTAAATATTTAGTGCACTCATTTATATATTACTCAAATCATAGTTAACAATTACAAAAACTTGAATAACGAATCATTTGTCCTTTTTCATGCATATTTATTACCCAGTCTGCAATTGCAGGACACAGGTGTAGCGTAGGTTGCGGTGATGAATGCAGAAACAAAATAAAACTTGGTTCTCATGAGAACTAGCATATTCTCACCGGAGTGTCCTACGTCATTGCCATTATAAAGCTTGGAAGACCCAGAACATTTTTTAATATAACTCTGATTGTATTCGTCTGAAAGAAGAATGTCATATACACCTAGGATGACTTACGGGTGAGTAAATCATGGGCTAATTTTCATTTTTCATTATTTTTGGGTGAACAATTCCATTAAAACAGGTTTTAATTTTGAGACGCAATGATAAGACATGACTAAGTGAACTTATTTTTCACATTTAGCTATTTTGCAGATTTTCACAACAATCTACACTCCATGTGATGTGAAATAATAATAATTTAAATCATTTTAGAATAGAGCTGCAACAGAACAAAATGTGAAGAAAAAAATTCTAAATCTGAATCGTTTCGGTTACTAACGTAACCTCGGTTCCCTAAGATGAGGGAACGAGTATTGCGTTTTGCTAAAACGCTATGGGGGAATTCCTTTCCTCGAGATATTGAAGCAAATTTTTATCCAAAAATACCTTTTATACGCAGTGCCGCTGCACAACTCTCAGCAGGAAGCAGCTGCGTGCTGATTGGCTGTGCCGCTGCAACTGCAGCAACCTATAGCGAGACCGTGGGGCGGGACGGACCAATCAGGTCCTTCCAAATTCCAGCCACAAGGGGCAACAGAATTTGCATAGCCTAGGGTATATAAGACCCACTCTCGCAAGGTTAGTCAGGTTAATCGACTGAAGCGACTCCTGAGCAAGTGAGCAAGCACGGCAAGCAAAACGCAATACTCGTTCCCTCATCTTAGGGAACCGAGGTTACGTTAGTAACCGAAACGTTCCCTTACGAGAGTACTCTCATATTGCGTTTTGCTAAAACGCTATGGGGGACCAATGCAAAACGCCGCGCTTGCTTAACGGCTCTAAAGCCGACGACACCAAACCCAGGCCAACCTAGGTGGGCCCGTAGTATGATATCAATAATTCAGAATGAGCCAGACCTGAGTCGGGCCCTCATGAGAATGAACACGATATTCGTGCAATAAAAAGTATAGACCAGACATAATCGGGTCAGGAATAATGAGTGGCCAGATACTTCGGGCCGTATAAGGAATATGCTTATGACTTAAACAATATTCAACCCAGGCCGGACTTATCGAGCCTTAAGGGGTTAAATATGTTCATACAGCAAGAAGCCCAGCTTGTAAAGCCGGAACATCTAAATTATAGAATCTGATAAAAGTGGACGGGGAGGCCCAGCCTGCAGCGCGCACAGATATCATTCAGAGAAATGCCAGTAGACCAAGCCCACGAAGAGGCCATGCCTCTAGTAGAATGGGCTTTAATGCCTAAGGGGCAACTGAGATCTTTAGACTCATAGGCCAGTGAGATAGCATCCACTATCCACCGTGACAGGGTCTGCTTTGTAACCGCGCACCCTCGGGTGCGGCCGCCAAAGCATACAAAGAGCTGTTCAGTTTGCCTGTAAGCAGCAGAACGCTCTATGTATATTCTCAGCGCTCTGACAGGACAGAGCAAATTAGCATCTATTTCATCTGACTGTGATGAAAGTGCCGAAAGTGAAATGACCTGTGCTCTGAACGGAGTTGAAAGCACTTTAGGTACATATCCATGTCTTGGTTTGAGGACGACTTTGGAGTCGTTTGGCCCAAATTCCAGACACGAGGCGCTCACAGAGAGCGCGTGCAGATCACCCACTCGCTTAACTGATGCAATCGCTAGCAGAAAAGCGGTCTTTAGTGACAGGAGCTTTAATCTCACAGAATGCAGAGGCTCAAATGCAGAGCTCTTCATGGCATCCAGGACCGTGGACAGGTCCCATATAGGGACTGAAGGGGGGCGAGGTTGGTGAAGCCTTCTAGCCCCTTTAAGGAAGCGAACAATGAGATCGCTCTTTCCTAGTGACAGTCCGTTCACTTGAATGTGATACGCTGCTATAGCAGCCACATAAACTTTGAGCGTGGAGGGGGAGCGACCCGCGTCCAGAAGCTCTTGTAAAAATGTAAGCACCTCTGACACTGCACAATCATGTGGGGTCAGACTTTGCGCTTTACACAAGTCTGAAAAGACTGACCATTTGCCTGAATAGAGCCGCCTAGTTGTGGGGGCTCTAGCTTGAGTAATAGTATTCATTACGCTTTCAGAAAGGTTCTCATGTACCCGTTGATGGGCCAAACATGAAGCGCCCATAGATCGGGACGGGGATGTCAGATCTGCCGTTCCGCCTGCATGAGGAGGTCTCTCCTCAGCGGGATCGGCCACGGAGCTGTATCTGACATCTGACTCAGCAGTGAGAACCAAGGTTGATTTCTCCAAAGCGGGGCTATTAAAAGCACAGCGCATTTGCTCTCCCTGATCCTCTCTATGACCTGAGGTAACATTGAGATTGGGGGAAACGCATAAAGAGGAAGGTTGGGCCATTCGTGGGCCAACGCATCCTCGTGCTTGGAGAAATATATTCGGCATTGAGCATTGTGTTGTGAGGCAAAAAGATCCACTTTTGCCTCTCCAATCTTGCCCCAAATTATCTGAATTATATTTGGGTGAAGAGACCACTCTGCTGGGGACACTTTGCCCCTGGACAGCATGTCCGGACCCAAATTCAGAATGCCTGGCACGTGAGTCGCTCTCAGCAAGCTCAGATTGTGCTCTGCCCATATTAGGGCTTCTTCCGCCATTGAGTGCAGATCGATAGATCTCAGACCGCCTTGGCGATTTATATAGGCTACCACCGACCTGCTGTCCGTTCGGATCAGGACATGGTGGTATTTTATGTACGGAAGGAAAGCTCTTAGCGATATCGTGACCGCTTTCATCTCTAGACAGTTTATATGAAGGCTCTTCTCCGAGTCTGACCAGAGACCGGAGATCGGCCTGCCCTCGTGAAGGGCTCCCCAACCTAGGTTGGATGCATCTGTCGAGATAACTTTCCACTTCGTAACAGTGCCCAAACTCACGCCCGTCTTGTACCAGACAGGATTTTTCCAAGGAGCCAGAGCCAACACACAGCTGTGGTCTACCTTGATTTGCAATCGGCCCGAAAGCCATGCGTGAGCTGGAACGCGGCGATTCAGCCAGTGCTGTAGGGGGCGCATGTGCAACAGACCCAGTCTGAGAACTGGCGCCACCGAGGCCATGAAACCCAACATCCTCTGAAAGTGTTTGAGAGGAATGTGTGCACCGGACCTGAGGGAAACCGCTCGGTTCCGAACAGAGGTTTGCATCTGCATCTGCATTGAGTCCAATACTGTTCCCAGAAACAAAACTTTCTGTGTGGGAGACAATAAACTCTTTGCCACGTTGATTCTGAGTCCCAAGCATTGTAAATGGTTGAGAAGCCAAGATCTGTGGTTTAATAACTGTATCTCTGACTGAGCTATTATGAGCCAGTCGTCGAGATAGTTGAGAATTCTCATTCCCCGAAGCCTCAGCGGGGTTAGCGCCGCTTCCATGCACTTTGTAAACGTGCGAGGGGCTAGAGATAGACCAAAAGGTAGCACCTTGTATTGGTATGCTTTCCCCTCGAAGGCGAATCTCAAGAATGGCCTGTGATGGGGGGCTATTTGTATGTGGAAATAGGCATCCTCTAGATCCACAGTGAAAAACCAAATCTCCCGGGCGAATGTGCGCGAGGATTTGTTTCATTCTCAACATTCTGAACGGGCGCTTCATAAGGGCTTTGTTCAAATGTCTGAGGTCTAGGATGGGTCTTAGACCACCATCCTTTTTTGGTACAAGGAAGTAACGGCTGTAAAAGCCTGACTCGCTCTGAGGGGTGTACGGCTTCTACCGCTCCCTTTATTAACAGTTTTGATATCTCGGTTCGAAGCACGCGACTTTTGTCGCTTCTCACCGTTGTCTCTTCCACGGCGCGAAAGCGCGGTGGTCTGCGAGCAAACTGTAGCGAGTAACCTCGTTCTATTATGTTCAACACCCATTTCGAAATGCCGGGAATGGCCCGCCAGGCCTCGGTCTTCGAAGCCAGGGGCTGAATTAATCTGTGGGGCGAGTCGCTGAGTAACAGGGACTCGGTGGCCCAATAACCTTGCGCTAAGTTGGCGCTTATGAGGGAATTGTTTCCCGCCGCCTGAGTGCAGGGGGCCGGGGGACATAGAGTATTGGTGCTTGTGTACAGGCGAGCGCGCTTGAGTGCGGGCTCGTTGACTGTGAGAATAATGTTTCCAGCCACCTGAGTGCAGGGGGCTGGGGAACATGGGGGAGTGCTTGAGTGTAGGGGTACATGCTTTAATGCTGGCACACTGCCTACAGAGAAAAAGCTCTTTTTGCGACTCATTTGGGTCGCCGTGAAAACGGCATTTGTGTACAGGCGAGCGCGCTTGCTTGCGGGCTCGTTGGCTGTGAATGTGGCGTTCCCAGCCGCCTTGAAGGGAGCTGGGGAACGTTTTAGAAGAGAGCGAGGCGGTGCACCGGCCGAAGCGGGCACTATGCGCCTTCTATTCATACCTCTGGCTAGGACGGCTTCGGAGGTTCAGGTTTCGACACATTGCTGGGTCGTGGACCTCGACGCTCCGGCGGTCTGCTGCGGCTCGTAGAGCGGGAGCGCTGACCGGGCTTGGAAGCCGCGTGACGCTGGCGAGCTGAAGGCGGCGCCTTGGTGGGCTGGGCTGGTCCAGCTTTAGCTTGACGGCTAGCGGAGGAGCTGGAACGCTTGGGCAGGAAATGTCGCATTGCCTGCGAAGCCTTCTGTGCCTCAGTGAAGCGCTCCGTGAACCCAACCACGGCGGAACCAAACAATCCTGAAGGCGAAATGGGCGCGTCCAGGAAAGCGGTCTTGTCCGTGTCCTTCATCTCCGTTAAGTTAAGCCACAAATGGCGCTCCAACACCGTCAGGCTGGCCATGCATCTGCCGATCGCCTGAGCATTGGCCTTCGTGGCGCGCAGGGCCAAGTCAGTGGCGCCGCGCAGATCCTTCAGAGCCTCGTTATCAGGAACAGACTCGTCCAGGGAACGGAGGAGTTTGGCCTGGAAGACTTGAAGCACCGCCATGGAGTGTAGCGCTGACGCCGCCTGGCCGACGGAGGCGAATGCTCGACCGGCGAGGCTGGACGTAGTGCGGCAGGTCTTGGAAGAGTGCACAGCCTTTGACTGCCATCCTCTGGCGGAGGGCGGGCAAAGGTGTGCAGCGACAGCTTCCTCGAGGGGAGGAAGGGCTTGATATCCTTTTTTCTGAGCGCCATCGACTACCGAGAGCGCTGGAGAAAAAGAGGATTTGGCGCGAGAAGAGAATGGAGCCTTCCACGATTTTGTTAGCTCCTCGTGGACTTCTGGAAAGAAGGGAGCGGGTCTTTGAGCGGTCGGTTGACGGCGGTTCTCGAAATACCACTCATCCAGTCGGCTTCTCGTGGGCTCCTCGGGCTGAGACCAGTCAATGCCGAGGTCGTCCACGGCCTTGGTGAGCAAGCGCATAAGCTCAGTGTCAACTGAGGTTATGACGCCGCTAGCCGTCCGCGTCGAAGTGGCGTGCTCCGAGGCGGCGTCCGACCACCCGCTCCCGGATGCAGTAAGGGAAAGGCTGTCATCCTCTTCCTCCTCCGGTCCGCCGAACGAAACAGCAGCAGCCGCCATGCGAGGGGAGCTGTGCTGCTCGTCGACGAACAACACGGGCGATGGCGAGGCACGCGGGGACATGCCCGGCGTGTGCTCGTCAGAGCGCTCCGGTGGCCTCTGGTCGCGACGTTTTTTCTTCCGTGGCTCTAGAGGCTGGGAGCACGGGACGGGATCCGAGTCGAAGCTGGCGAGCCAAGCCCGAAGGGTCTGCAGCGCCAGCTCGTCGCACTCAGGGCAGCCGCCCTGGTTGAGTGCAGCCTGCGTGTGGTCTCGTCCGAGACATGACACGCAGATGATGTGCCGATCCTCGTCCGTGATGAAACCTCTGCACGAGGCGCAGGAACGAGACATTTGCAACAACGTCTCGGCTCTTTTTGAATGTTTGAAAAACAGAAGGTATGAAAGGATATGGTGCCGGATGGCGCAGCTGGAAGGCAGGCTGAAGGCGGAGAATCCGACGTCCTCAGGCTGCGTGTTCCGCTGGGTGCGTGTCGACGGCAGGCTTCGATCCGGAGCTCAACGATTGCAAGTCGCTGAAGAAGAATTAATCTGACTAACCTTGCGAGAGTGGGTCTTATATACCCTAGGCTATGCAAATTCTGTTGCCCCTTGTGGCGGGAATTTGGAAGGACCTGATTGGTCCGTCCCGCCCCACGGTCTCGCTATAGGTTGCTGCAGTTGCAGCGGCACAGCCAATCAGCACGCAGCTGCTTCCTGCTGAGAGTTGTGCAGCTGCACTGCGTATAAAAGGTATTTTTGGATAAAAATTTGCTTCAATATCTCGAGGAAAGGAATTCCCCCATAGCGTTTTAGCAAAACGCAATACGAGAGTACTCTCGTAAGGGAAACACTGTTTTTTATTAAAATCGGTGCTAATCAGTGCTCGCCACACATCTTAAACTCAAATTAACATTAACAACTCAAGTTTTACATTCAAATGTGCATGTTTATCTGGAAAAATAGATCAAAGTTTGATTTGACAGCCCTAGCTCACACTGTGTGTGTGTGTGTGTGTGTGTGTGTGTGTGTGTGTGTGTGTGTGTGTGTGTGTGTGTGTGTGTGTGTGTGTGTGTGTGTGTGTGTGTGTGTGTGTGTGTGTGTGTGTACCTGGCAGACATCAGAGCGGATACCAGTTTTCCAGAAACCCTGACTGCTGAGCTCCACTGTGACCTCCCTTCTCATCGTATTCTTCTGCCTGATCTTCTGCAGAGCTTCCTGTAAATCACAGTTTTTGGACACAGTATTCACACCATTAAGACAATGTACTTTTCCATGTAATAGTTCCTCCCTCTAAGATCAATGGTGAATAGTAGAGAGGGTCTCAATCTTTAAATATTTGGGAGTTAAAATCCATTCCAAACTAACTTTTAATGAATGTGCACTGAACAAAACTAAGAAAATGCACCAGCGGATGTATTTCCTTAAGAAATTATATCATTTTAATTTGGACACATTCTTATAATGTTTTATAAAAGTCTCCTCCAGAGTGTCTTGTCCTTTGGCCTTATCTGCGCGTTTGGCAACATGCATGTTAAGGACAAAAAGAGACTGCAGCGCATGATTAAGATGCCCGGTAAGATCATTGGACTTAACCAGGTGTCGGCAGCTCTTAAAATGTGTCTTAAAATGACCCTACTAATCCTCTTTATCATAAATTTATAAGAAGTAATAGGTCAACTTATAGAATTTTACAACAGAGAATTAGAACAGAAAGGTACAATAAATAATTTGTCCCTCCAGCGATCAGATTGTATAATGATCAAGTACATCGCAAACTACCACATTTTTAATGACATGATAATATTAGTTATTTTTAATGTCAGATGCTGGATTGTAACTGTTAATTTCTGCTATTGTCTTAAAACTGTTTATTAATTGTTATTGTTTTTCATATTTTTATATCTATGTGTATTAGGGCTGTAACGATTTGACCAAAAATAAAAACCTCGATTAATTGAACATTTTACCTCGATTACGATTAATGAACGATTATTTTTCTTTTTTTTTCTTTTAATTTTTTGCCCTCATAAGGTTTTTGAGTAAGTTCCTGATAAGGTTTGTACTGTAAATATGTTCTACTATTAAAGGTGGAATTTTTTTTTTCTAATGAAAAAGTGCATTTCTTTGTGATTTTAAAACACTTGAAGGAAACAGTTCTCTTTCAGCAGTTATTGTCTATGGGGCAGATTTCTGTTTGTTGTACATCAGATACAGATAAATTGACACAGTAGGCCTACATTACATTTATTTGAATGCATTAATGAGAGAGTGATTGTGAGTGTGAATTACTCATACTGTCTCTATTCATTATGAAGCTGTGGTTTGTACTTACTTCAAAGGTATTCAAATATATGCTATAACGGTTAAGTTTCTAAGCTACTTTAGTGACTTTAGTTTAGTCACAGGACAGCGTTGACACTGCGTTTCTGCGCTGCTCTCTGCGCGCGATCTTCACGTGATGTGCGAGCTACTGTATGAGTGTTCGTTTGTCACAATATATCAGGCATTAGTTCAACATAATACACATCTGATGGTCTAAACTCGCTTTAATGTTCAAAATGGCAGGGCTTAAAACACATACAAATGACAAAGCTTTGTGAGGCCGCAGGTGAAAGAGGTCTGCCTTCAGGGCGCGCGCGTTGTCAGAGACGCGACACGGCTCAGCTCAGCTCTCTGTGTCACAGAAAGAAGCTGAGCACTGAACGGATACGTATTGTTGTTTTTGAATAGTGCAGAAACTGGCAAGCCTTTAAACGCATGTACTTGACAAACTTTATGAGCACGAAAGTGAAAGCGATCTGGCTTTGCGGCTTGCGCGAGCCATCTGTGTGTGTGTGTGTCGGTGGCAGCGCGTATAGGCAATAAGAACGGCGATTAACTGACCTGTATATAAACTGTGTAAAACATGCAGTTACTATAGTGATTGTGGGCATCTATAAACACAGATAACTGCTCTTGCATCTCTCTGTGTGCCTGCAAACTGCACTTGATGTGACTGACGGGGCGGAGTCACGTGAAAACCGAAATAACCGACATGGGAAAAATACGAGGTTCTGAATGTCGGTTTCGGTTATTTTTCGATTAATCGTACAGCCCTAATGTGTATTGGTTAGATTGGGGTGTCTATGTTTTTAGAGAATATGTTGTGACAAGGGCGCGTAATGAATGACTACATGAATTTCCCCTTGTGGGATAATAAAGTTCACCTTGACCTTTCCCAAATTTCAAGAATAAAAACTCTTGCCACTCTTCAAACTGCTCATGTACTTATGCACAGCCTTGATGTGCTACCCTTCCATCATGGCCATATTTGTCATTTTAATGTGTCTGTCACATTAGCTATTTCTAACTACATAAACAACATATGCAGACACTTACCTCCCTTTGTGTTAACTTCTGTTTGTCAATTTGTTTAACCTTCGGGCTGTTGGCCAGCAGGTGCCGCAATTTCACATAACTCTTCCACAACTTTTGATACCTGTAATGAAAGCAGTATTTTATTCATTTCATTATATTATTATTAAAATCCTTATTCATGACACACAAAAAAGGGCCAATCCCATATATAGAATTCAAACTAACAAATATGCGGGTGTAAAACTTTTTCAAAAATAGCTGGGATATTGGCTTAAATATGAAGAAGTGGCGAGTGCTCTGTCACACTTACTGTGGGTCTCCAGCGTAGCTAAGCTGAGCAGGTCGGATACCAAAATGCACAATGATGGGGAAAGTGATGACACTGGAGTTGAATTGCTCACGGTCTAACTGGTCAATCCTCACAGAGCTGGGTTTCTGTGCGAGTACAGGCACACACATAAAAACACATTTAAAGGTGCAGTCGTGTTTCAATCTTTGAACTTGTAGACTGCAACAGTCAGGTTGCAAATTGAGCCAATAGAGCACTGCAGTAAACACCTTCTGCCATTAAAATTTCACCATCACCATTTTAATTCGATTACCATTTGCAATGCGTGGGGTTGTACTTCATTCCCTTACTGAAGTAGTAATTTTTGTATTACTTGTTTTACTTCGAAAGTTTGAAATGTTTTGATCCACCTCGTCGCTGGTTGGCATGGTTGATAGCTCATAATGCTTTAACAAAGGGTGCGTCTTAATCAGCTTCCTAGGTCATGAATCAGTATATCGTGTTCACGAATTCGGGCACTGGTAAGGACAGCAAGGACTCTGGCTCACTACACAGTGGGACCGCAGTGACTCTATTTCCAGCAACATGACAACGCCCTCACATTGTACAACATCTCTACTGGTATTTATGAAAAATATCTTTCTGACAGTTTTTTAATGTTGTTTTAAGTACAATATGAGAAATACTTTGCTTGTTACATGCAACATTTCAGCCATAAATTATAAATGTTAGCTAGATTACGTTCATTAACTGTCTAGCGATGTGCGTTTGTGCTGAAAAATAATTAAATAATGGCTTAAATAATTAAACTCTTGCGTCATTATGTGTAGAACTTCCGTTAAGGGAACATAGTGAGCATCGCACCCCATGGTTTTCATGGTGCATTGTGGGACTTTTTAGGGAGCAAACATTTCAGTGCACTGGTAGGATTTTGCAATTGAGACAGTCCTTAAAATGGCCGACTTCCTCATCAGTGCCCTGACTACTGAACTGCTGAGCTGATTGAGATGCACCCAAAGAAAAATACTTCCCAGACCAACTAAACTGAAAAAGTGGACAGGCATTAAAGCACATTTTGACACGCAGAATTACACAAAAGCAAATATTTTTAGCTACTGATGTCAGTGTAGAAAGACTATTCTCACAGGCGCATCTCACCCATTTCTTATTTTATTCCACAATATTTCATCACATTAAAAAAAGGTTAATTGACTTGCTCTGTGCCATTATCTCACAGAGGCATTTAAATATTCAGTCTGCTCCTGACCTGACATCATGCCATGTTTGTGTAAATGTGCTTTACCATGCCAGGGTTGGTGACAATCATGCCCTTGCACTCCTCAGCATATTTCTGCCACTCCAGTTCCTCCCACTGTAGCATATTTGCGATCTCCTCTTCGGGAACCAGAGCCGTGCTGCTGCGCAGCAGATACAGCAGCACCTGGTGCATTGACAGCACCTCCTTTCCTCCATCTGACACACATGAGCAGACAGGAAAACCAATGTAAAATGGATGAAAATTGTATAAAAATGATTTTAAAATACCTTGTGCGTGGACATACACATATTAAGCTGAACTGACTTTCCTCATCAGCATTCAAAAGGAGATAATACAATGAATATGCTGTTGGGTGAATTTAGTACATTGGCATCATGACTCACTGTAACGCTATATAAAGCAGAGAGTGTCAGCCAAAAACTGCATGCAGCTCGCTGATCAATCATCACATTCATTTTCAATCATATTCTTCTTCTGGCACAGAATGGCAATTGCACACCACCCTAAAAGGTTAATCTCCACCACAATGAATTTATTGTAAAACGTCTTAAATATAGTTTAATTTACAACTTTAACTTAACTTTCACCTAACACTTCACTTAAACTGGCCATTCATTAGATTATCTTCTTTTGTGTTCTGCGTAATAAAGAGTCATCCGGATTGTGGGCTCCTTTGGGCCACGTACACACTGCAGATAAATTTGGTTGTCAATTCATGTTTTAGAGCTTAATCCTGTCCTAATCACAGTTAAGTAATTTATGGGTGTGACCACCATCGCATTCTACAACCGAATTAACTGTCACAGGTAGTGACAACTGCAACAAAATTTCTATGCGATATGAGAAAATATGACCATATCACACCAGTCCTCAGGTCTTTACACTGGCTTCCAGTTACATTTAGGATCGATTTTAAAGTACTATTACTTGTATATAAATCACTCAATGACCTAGGACCTCAATACATTGCAGATATGCTGATTAAATACAAACCCAACAGATCACTCAGATCATCAGGATCAAGTCAATTAGAAATACCAAGGGTTCACTCAAAGCAAGGAGAGTCTGCTTTTAGCTATTATGCCAGCCGTAGCTGGAACCAGCTTCCTGAACAGATCAGATGTGAACAGTAGCCACTTTCAAATCCAGACTCAAAACACATCTGTTCAGCTGTGCATTTACTGAATGAGCTATGCCACTGTTCGTCCGACTGATTGCACCTTATCTTATGCAATTACTCAATGAGCTCTGTGCTTTGTCCGAACTGCTTGTACTTTAATTGTGTTTCAATTTAACCCTGTTTTATTTGTAGTTTTTAATTATACTTTTTATTTTTTATAATTTTTTCTTTATTTTTATTTCCTTTTAATTCCTATTACATATATTTTTATTTTATTCACTTATGACTATTTTAACTGCACCTATAAGCCTGTATCCTATTTTTCCTATTTTCTGGCGGGTAGGTTTTTCCCGCGCTGTCTGCGGATGTGACGTCACCACCGCTGCGAGAGCGAGCAGAAAATAAGAGCAGTTCTATTTTTTGGCCACAGGTGTCAGTCACGAGTTTAAATTTCAGAAAAACGCATATAGCCCCTTTAACACTCGATGGCACTGTACAAAATTCCCTGCCTCGCGCATGTGCGCGTCAACTTGTTCAGACTTGTCTGGTGCATTCGCAGAGAGTTTTCATCTCAGCAGCGTCCAGTAACAGTGTTATACGGAGTTTTCCTGGCTTGTTTATTCCTCAAAAGTCTGTTTTTCCTTGTGTGGTATTTCTGTGCGTTAATAACTCCGTAAGTAATAATAGTTATTGTCATTGTAGATGTGTTTCAGAGTGTGTCATCGCGTAATTCAGTTGATGTCACCTCAGAAGTATTTTTGTGTCAACATACAATAGCGTAATGCTCACCTATTTGAATAATCATTCAGTTATTTTGTTATCAACAATTTTTATTCGTTTATAGAAAATATTTGCTTGTAATGTATGTTGATGGAAATATGTATCAGGTCTGATCGGCATATTAACAATTGTTATACAGAGAGCACTGCAGTGCTAAAACTGCGCACACACTTTTGTAACCCGACCTCGCTTGTTAGCAGCAGCAGCAGCAGCAGCTCCGCTCCTTTTAATGCAGCTGCATTTAGCATCTATATATGGTACAATAAGCTCTGGTTTACAGTTACATTATACAAATGTAACTTATAAGTATAGTTATACAGTTCTTAACTGTGTATCTTCTGTCATGTCATTATCATGTATATTTACCATCCTTATTTGTTCTCTCAAGAAACCACATTTATGTACATATCCACGCAAACCTGTTTATGCCTTGCAATTGGATGACTGAATAAACGTTACTATCATCAAAGTTCACTCTGGATTAGCTGCAGTTCTTTCTAGCCGAATAATTAGGCCAGTTGAGTTCCAACCATCCCACTGCGCACAGAATATCCCACAGGCACCGTGTCGAATGTGGACGAGGTCGAACTGGAAGCCATGTTAATCTTTGACTAAATTGGCCACCGTAGGAGTTGAAACGAAATCGGAATTGAGAGGAACAGAAACTAAAATTCACTGGATGGTCATATACCTTTTCACCGCTAGATGGGGGAAAATATCACACAGTGTAGCTTTAAATAACACAAAAAATACTGCGCTATTGACTTTAGAGTTTTTGTTGGTTAATGGTAGTCTATTTCAGTTGCCTCAAAATAGCAATGCGCCAACAGTACGCCTGAACACACCGCATTTTCGGACCAGCACGCCCATAGGCAAACAGATGCGTGCGAGTGCATTTGCTATTTAAAGGTCCCGTTTTTCGTGTTTTTTTGAAGCTTTGATTGTGTTTACAGTGTGCAATATAACATGTGTTCATGTTTCATGTGTAAAAAAACAGTATTTTTCACACAATTTACTTATCTGTATACCACTGTTTTCACTGTCCTCAAAACGGCCTGAGAATTTCCTCGTTCTATGAAGTCCCTCCTTCAGAAATACGTAACGAGTTCTGATTGTGCCAGCGATTCCCGTGTTGTGATTCGACAGCAGCTTAGCTCACGTTGCCCGGAAAGGTCACGCCTCTTACCATAACGGGGAGATGAACGCGCTCAAACTACAGCCCCTGAAGGCCAAACAAAGGTGATTTGACTCCGGGATGAAAATAACAGCGTCTGAACGACATGGCGACAAACGCAACCGAACCGAACCGAACGCAACACTTCCTCTTCTCCACGAGGGAGCAACAAGACCACGCCCCCTTTTTTGCGTATTCTTGTGGGCGGCGGTTAGTCGACAAACTGCTCTACTGACGTAATTAAAGCAGGATGTACATGGATGTAGTCCAAACCGGCCGTTCGCTGTAGGCTTTGAAAGGGAACTTCTGTCAAATAAAATATCTCGCTTGGCATTGAACTTTGAGCTTTATAATTTTACAGGTATTATTTATGCTCTAACAGCAACATTACACACTAACTAAAGTTTGAAAAATGGGATCACGAAGAACAGGACCTTTAAACAACGTGGCGCTGGACGTGAAAATGATAACTGTGTTGGGCGGAAACTAGCAAACTAGCTAAATATTTGCATTGTGCTGGGTGTATGATAGGGCCCTTTACCGCTGTTGACAGTGATACGGTTATAACTGCCAAACATAATGATTCTCTGGTAGCTGTAATAGTACTTGGTCAAAAACAGTAGATTCCAAATACACAAGACACCAGTGCGTTGTATAGTTGCTTGCTTCCTTGTATTTACTAGTTTTTATTACATCCAACTTCACCCAATTGACAGTTTTGACACTGTATAATAAATAAAATTGAAGCTGCTTTAATAGTGTTTTCCTTAATGTGCTGACATTACCTATTGAAACAAAGTCAGATGGGGCATAATCAAAGGACTAGTCCCATTTTTTTTTATAATGCAATGCAATTTAATGATGATTGAATGTTCCTCAAAAGCCTGTTTTATTATATTTGATACTTACAATTTAAAAAGATTTTTCTAAAACTGATTTATGGATAATCAAATAAATATATTCTTATGTTTACTTTATAAAAATCAGTAAACATTTCACAGGCTTTTTTGTTATCAATCAGACAACAGAAGGTATGTAGTAGATTGTTTTGTAGTTTAGATCATGTTGATCCTTTAGAGGCCTTAGGAATTGGTGTATCAAATATGATACAGTACACTTTGTAGGGTTATAATAAAATGTATAATATTTTTACACAAAAACTTTTATCTGATATAAAAAGAAAGATTAATTTTACAGTGGATAGCAGCTTTAACTTGCTTGTGTCATTAGTAAACCCACTCCATTCATATGTTCACCCAAATAAAGTATTAGCCAGTAATTAGAAAAAAATGAAATCAATCAAAATGTCTTTTAACTGGTTAGCAAAATTACATTTTGTTCTTTAAGATTTTTTAAATCAGCCATCTAGCAATCATTTGGCATCTGCATATGAGGAAATGTTCACTTTCACCTGCAGTGTATTTGTCTGCTATCACAGCTGTATGGCTGACAAAATCACAAAACAACATCAATCAAATGTAGAAACTCACCCGGAAGGAACCGAACAAACCGTGGCATGAAATGAAACCTCTGACAACCTAAGGGGCCAGTTTCTTCAGGACCTGTATGACAGCAAAACTATATTACTATGGATATATGCTTATAGCAAAACTCCGTTGTATCACAAAATGAGTTGATGAACCCACAAAACGCACCCCTAGCTTATAGTGTTTGTTAGCTGCGTGTGCATGTGCACGTTACCTGTGAGGTTCCAATCGTACAACTCCAAGATGTCTTTAAAGAGGTACGAGGAAAACAGCTCCAGGCCTTTAACGCAGTAGTTCTGGTCAAACACAACAGATTACAATAGCAGAGCATTTGGGTCACTTCACCGGTGCTAGAAACAACCAAGATGTCTAAACTAGCTCACAAAATAATATTAATTGCAAAGGAAAATGCAATTGCCAATTCATTTTCATGAATAATTGTTAACAGTTAAAAGTGTCAAGATATGTTTGTCTCATTATGAGAATGTTAATTGAATATGCAAATTATAACAAATTATAACCATTTGAACTGGAGAAGATGTGGACAGTGTCAAATGTGATAATGTGGAGTGCCACAGACCTCAGGTGACATCTCTTCTATAAAGTGGATGGTGTAATCGATGTTAAAGCGAATAACCCGACACAAAGGGATCTAAAACGGGGAGGAAAACACGTGTCTGCATGTTAAAACTCATCAGTACTCACCCCCATTGATACTGATTTTACTCCATAAGCACTTGAGTAAATTAACTTAAATACAACTGATGATCTACAGTATCAGTAACATCCTTTTTGCACATCCTTCGATCAAAATCCACAATAATGCACTCACAAGGGAAGTATATTAGGTGAGACATTCACAAAAGTTTAAAATCAGATATCTACAGAACATATGTCAGATAAAGAATTGTTCAAGGCATGCAAGAACCAAAAAGAAGCGCAAAAATTCTGCTAAACATTTTCTTTTGAGCTCCACAGATGAAAACAAGTCATACAAGTTTGAAATAGCATATAGATGAGTGAATGATTAACTAGAACATCAAAAGTTATTTTAGCTGTTGGACTACAGTTATAAGCAGGAAAAACTTAAACCTTGTGTATATGATGTTTAAGTAAACACAGACAAGGTTAGATTCTTTTTTTAACTGATACATTAACCACATAAGTAGATAATGTGGTTATCTAGTTATATAGTTTAAACGCAACCACGCAGCAGTCGTATGCTTACATTAGTAAGTGGTGTGTGAGAAAAGCAGGAAAAGCCCTCAAACAGGTACTCATGATCGTCATACTCAATAACCGTGGGTCTATCTGTCTGAAAGAGAGAGCAAGAGTTAAATTGAATGGTAGAAACAATATGAAACAAAAAAAATAATAATTTGATGAATTTGTTTGTTTAAGACAGCACAGAAACCTACCAGGAAGTTGGTAGGTGGGGACACAGTTATTCTGTAGTGGAACAGCTTGCCAGCATTGTTATTCATCGGCCGACACTCTTTCACTGGCTGTAAGAACGAGAGAGCGAGAGCGAGTGAGGGAGAGCGAGAGCGAGAGAGAGAGAGAGAGAGAAAAATCACCAATCCAATCAGCTTGATATTTGATATCCCAGACTGATGACTGACATTCATGACATTTAAAATGCTTGGTTTAAACTTTTCAGATACAACAAAATGCAACATATTATTCTCAGAATAAAACTGAATACCAAGAACTGCACAATCACCATTATGTCTAGAATTAACATAAAAACGCAAACAAATTGTATACAACATGAAAATCAACATAAGGCAACAATGTCTTACATCAGAGGAAAAAAAAAGAAGAGCTAAAATTCTGTAAAATATCCTACAAATAAATCGACATCAGTGAAATCTGACTCTTGCTCTGTGCTGCGATTCTGTAGCTAAGTTTATAATTGTCGCTTCTGTTTATGAACTGAACTAAATGGTTTTTATTTCTATAAAAAAGCAAAAGGACAGGACAGTGGGGGCGGTGTCCAATAATGTAATCGGTGTACGGCCGGTAACACTGACTACCGCAGCAAGCTTAGTTGTCAGGAACAGTTTCATGAATGTGACCTCCAAATTCCTCTTTACTCTATTGTCTGGCTTTCATCCATGCCTGCAGTTCCTGTGGGTCTCTTCTTCTTGAGCTATGTTGAACCTAAAGGGTTAGTTCACCCAAAAATGAAAATTCTGTCATTAATTACTCACCCTCATGCCGTTCAAAACCCGTAAGATCTTTGTTAATCTTATTTTTTCATCAATATTTTTTAAGATATTTTTGATGAAGAAATTGTTGAATAAAGAAATTATTTTTGTTTGTTTTTTGCACAACAAAAAGTATACTCGTAGCTACATAAAATTAAGGTTGAACCACTGGAGTCACATGGACAATTTTTTAACAATGTCTTTACTACCTTTCTGGGCCTTGAACGTGTTCATTAAATAGCTATCTATGGAGGGGTCAGAGGATTTCATCAAAAATATCTTAATTTGTGTTCCATGATGAACAAAGGTCTCACGGGTTTGGAACGACATGAGGGTGAGCAATTAATGACAGAATTTTTATTTTTGGGTGAACTAACCCTTTAAAGCAATATCGGTATACATCAGCATTACTTTCAAAATGTTCCAAGAATGCTCTCTTTAAGTAGTCATAATTAAAAGCCTTCTGACCCCATGGCAACAAAGGCTTGCCAATTAGAGAAGCTTTGAACGCTGAGTGCGGGTACGGATTGAAAGATACTGATGTGTGCACATTAATCGGGAGAATGAAATGACAGACTCTTGTAAAACACAACCAATCAGTTATTTGGGTTACACTTTAATAGTCCACTTTAGACATTCTACTAACTATAAGTAACTTTGCAACTACATGTCAACTAACTCTTATAGTACTGTTAGCTTAGGTTAAGTAGAATAAGTTCACATGTACTTGCAAAGTTACTTATGGTCAGTAATGTCTGTTAGGGGACCATCAAAATAAAGTGTTAGCAGATATTAAGCAGACAGTCTACTAATACAGTTAGTAGAACATCTAAAGTGAACTATCAAAATAAAGGTTTATTCATTATTTGAATAGTCATTATTTGTGTTATTCATTTATGGCAGAAAAAGTTTACAGATGACAAGGACATGGTTAGATATTCTTAATTTTTTTTGATTGAATGGAACGGTGAGGGAAAGCACCTTCCTTTTGCCTGCTGTGAGAAATGCAACATGGTGCTAATATACAACACTCACAAGTCTGGCACTTAAGATCTACATTGTGTTTTGTCCAATTAAATGCGGTTCATCTTTGAAAAATGCATACTGAGGTTCCCAGATTTACTTCCATTACTTCACATTCTGTGTCCTGTGTGAATGGACACCCAATGCAACACTAGTTGGCTCAGATATCAGATTCAGAGTCCAACCAAAGTAACACGTGAGAATATTTAGTACCAAGTGCTCGCAATCATAGATCCATCAGAGTCCTGCAATCATTTAGCCCATTATGTAAAAATCTAGCTCATTATTAAGGGTTCCCATCTGTATAATTTCAGAATATAACATCTTTATCGAACTCCTCAGCATAAGCTTCTAAAGCTTCTGTCCTGTACCCCTATTGTCTGTGCTTTCTCTCCAGCTATCTCATTAATTCTAAACTTCAGAAACTTTTACATTTCATATGTTTGCATAAGAGAGATGAGGTGATTGCATGAAGGCATATATACCTGTTCACCAGGGTAAATACTGTGTCGAATTCCAGTTCGTCTGGCTTTGGCACTGCACTTGCATAATGGTCCATCATTCATCTGAGATTTAAGCATATGATCAAGAAAATAAGAATAAATGTAACTTACCGTAACCATAACAATACATACATTAAACTTACAGTTGTACTTTCAATTCAATTCACATTTTTAGTATAGCGCTTTTCACAATACATATCATTTCAAAGGAGCTTTACAGAAAATGCATGCGTCTACATAAAAATTTTGAGTGATCTGTTATCAGAGGTGACTGTGTCCAAGTTATGTATTTTAGAAATGTACATATCCAAATCACGCAGTTAGCTAACAATGTATTAATTTAAGGCAGAAACAATGAGCTAATTGAAGTAAATAATACATGTTAACAAATGATTAGGATATATAGAAAGTTAAGCATTGGTGCATGTTGACATAGAGATGTTGACACAAATGTCATGAATTTATAATTAGGGATTATATTTACTCTCCAGATTTGAAATCGGTACTGAGCGAACATCACTGGCTGTGGCATAGATGTGTACTAATGCTTAAAGAGAAGCTTGCAGAGCAAGTCAGTTAAAAGTGTCAGAGGCTCAACCAAACCTGCTATGGCACGTGAGAACAAACCTCTTGCAGAAGCTCAAATGTGCTTTGTAACACACGAGAATGAGCCTCATTGGTTCTCGCACGTCGAACATGCTTGAGCTTCCGTTTACCTGATGTGTGCACTGATGAATGTTTATGTGTGAAAAGACTAAATTAATTTCTCTTCAGAATATTTGGACTAAACCGCTCAATTCATATGGATTAGTTTTATGATCTCTTTATGAACTTTTTGAAGCATCAAAGTGGTAGTTTGAGTAGCTGTCAATTTTTTTAATCAAAAAGATTTAATCAAGATTTAATCAAAAATATCTTCATTAATGTTCAGAAGATGAACGGAAGTCTTACAGGTTTGGAACGACATGCGAGTGAGACAGTGAGTTAATGATGACAGGATTTTTTGGAGGTGAACTAACAAATTAATACAAATATAATATTAATAGGATTTGTTTATGCATTTGAAAAGTTAAATTAGTATTTCTGGATTCGTTTTCTGGCCTCTAGTGTCTAGAATTGACTGGTTTCAGTGATATTAATTTTGGTGCATCACTAGTTTAAAGGGGTCATAAGCTGCATTTTTTTAAATACTTATAATGTTCTTTGAGGTCAACTTATAATGTTAGCAAGATTACATTAAAACTAATTTAGAATTAAATTGTTATTTTCTATCCCGTTTTTGACCCTGTCTTTGAAACACTCCGTTTTGATGCCACATTCAAGACTTGAAAGTAAACACTCACTGCTATGATTGGGTAACAGTAATATTTGTATATTAAAATTATTTTCAACGTTCTCACCATAACACGTGAAATTGTTTTGAAAACTTCCGATGCTGAAAAGGACAACCACCAGAGCCTGATCATGAATCGGAAGACAAAGAACCTACACTTCAAATACTAAGAATACTCCAGTCTGTGACAGTGCAGTAATTAATCATCTTTTTAAAAAATGTATTCCTTATGTATTTGTGAGGTAGTTATTATATTAATGTTAAAACAAAGACAATACAGAAAGGTGTTTAATTTGTTACATAGTTGACACATTTGCGAACTGTGATACATTTATGCATATTTCATATCTTACAGTCTTGGTTGTGGCAAATAAAGTTTAAGTACTGTTACTACAGTTATAGTTGACAGGATGTACAGTGCCATGTATGAATGAAAATGTATGAATGCATATTTGTCATTTTAACAGAACTTAGGGCTGGTAGTGCTTGCGATTTTGGTCATTCAACGTTTCTGTAAAAAAAACGAACAATAATACTATACTGATGGGACAATACTACTACTAATAACAATATAAAGCATGCTAAGATCTGCGTTAATGAATATTAATCAAGTTGTCTGCGTTCGCTAGAACTGATTTGCTGAAATCAAAACAGGGATGCTGCGACAGTAAAGGCTGAGTAATTCCAAATGAACAGTTTTGACAAGAAAACACAACAAAGAATATCATTCACAAGTAGCACACCAATTCTACGTAGTATGTAAGACTCTCTCGCTCTCTCTTTGCGTGTGTGGTGACTCGTGTGAGAGAAACACAGAGCGATCTCAGCTAAGCAGTCAAATTAAGCAAACAAACAGTGTCTCACTAATGTGATCTGGAACTTTCTCTATCGGTAAATCAAATATCTATCGTTTTGTTGCCCGAGTAATCCTGTGTTTGTGTCTCTCTCGTATTTACTACTACATGACATGCGCAAATCGGTGGGCTGGGCTAAAGAGGCAATGATGTAGAAGTAGGTGTTGATCATCTTCAGCAGAGGCGGTCTTTCATTGCAAGGAAGTTTTGAGTTCTGAAACGTATATATTTTATATATATTTTTATAGTACAATGACCTCTTATTAGGGGTGTAACAATACATTGTTATATTTTTATATCGTGATATAAAAATGTGACTATATGTATCTAACATATGTTGCGATACAGAGTTGTTTTATCCAAGGCTCAGCTTCCTGTATTTATGAGGTATAATTCACCCAAAAATGTAAATTCTGTCATCTCGTCATGTACTCACTCTCATGCCGTTTTGTTTAACTTCCAAACACAAATGAAGATATTTTTTATGAAACCTGAGAAAATTTCTGTTAAAAATAACTTATCAAGTGGTCAAATCCTTGGATAAAACAACTCTATATCATCGCGAATCATATCGTTTGCATCATAGTCTTCACTACCTTCCAGCCTGCGCAGTAGTGACCTCGGGAAGAGCAGGAAGTAGAGCCGTGATATCAAAAGCCCGCCCACACTCTCGCAGATGCAGAACAATTCATTATGTTGGTGTGAAATAAACAGTTATGAAAATGTAGAAATTAAAGCTTAAGCTCCAATCTCCTCCCGAAAAAAGTCAATCTCCTCCCGCTCAATCTCAGCTGTCAATCATGACGTCACACCCCACGTTTTTATAGCATCAAATAACCAACTAAAACCAAACTAATTTAAAAAACAAACACTTGAAATTAAATCATTGTGATAAAAACTGCCTAAAATGACAGAAGCCATCTTTGGGAAAAACGTTTTTGAAGTGTAATTTGATAGTTTAGTTTGTCTCGCGTCCATTAGAATACATGGAGGGGCGGGGGTCATGAGCTATAATGGGACCAACCACCTGGGGACGATCGAGACGGTTTGGCTTCAGTTTTTAACACAAGTGCGGCAGGCTTGGTTTACATCAACGATACATATCGTCACATTTTTTTATCGCGATATCTCGTTACACCCCTAGTCAAAAGATCAGGGAAATTTTATTTTTCCAATTTATGACCCCTTTAAAATGCATTTGAGCAAAACATAAAATAAAAGCAAAATTTCGCAGCACAAAGAGGCTACAGTGAAGGTGAAGCATACCTGTCCGGGGTCATTGTACCACAGCTCCTCATGGAGGCGGTCAGGGTGAGCTTTCTTCCTCTTGATCTCAGCGATGACATCAAACACATCCGAGTCAGAGCTACTGGAGCAGCTGCTACCACCTCCATCAGACTCACACTCTGATTCGCTGGAGCTCTCTTCTGCACAATTATAAAATATTTTTATATACATTTATACTTTTAAAACAAACTGACAATCATCTTTTACAGCATGTCATTTTTGATTGTATAAAATCTCTTCTTGTCTTAAACATCTGCTTAAACATTGATGACATTCTTTAAGGTCTTAAAGGGATAGTTCACCCAAAAATGAAAATTAGCCCATAATTTACTCACCCTCAAGTCATCCTAGGTGTATATGACATTCTTCTTTCAGACGAATAAAATCGGAGTTATATTACAAAAATCCAGGCTAATCCAAGCATTAGAATTGGATTAATAGTTGCACTGTTTTTGAAGTCCATAAAAAGTGCATCTGCCCATCAAAAAACGTGCTCCACGCGGCTCTGGGGTGTTAATAAAGGCCTTCTGAAGCAAATTGATGCGTTTGTGTAAGAAAAATATCCATATTTAAAACTTTATAAAGTAAACTTTCGTCTGACCGCCTTCCCTGTTCAATGTATGGAAAAATTGTTGAAAGTTCCCCTGCCGATCGAAAGACTAACGTGACTAGGTAGGCTTGTCATGACGTCACGTACGCATCTGGAGTTTCACTTTCAACTTTCAACACTATATTTTTCGAACACAAATCGCTTCAGAAGGCCTTTATTAACACCCCGGAGCCGCGTGGAGCACGTTATTTGACGGACAGATGCACTTTTTACAGACTTCAAAAACAGAGCAACTTTTAATCCAAATCTAATGCTTGGATTAGCCTGGATTTTTGTAATACAACTCTGATTGTGTTCGTCTGAAAGAAGAATGTCATATACACCTAGGATGACTTGAGGGTGAGTAAAATATGGGCTAATTTTCATTTTTGGGTGAACTATCCCTTTAAGGTGTCATGATTTTAATAGGGGTATATGTGTTGCACATCATTTGTTCCGTTATTTTCTAATTGTAGGAGAAAACTGGTTCATTTTAAAGCTAGGCTAGGCCCCATCTCTTAGTACAGTGGTTCGCAAACTTTTTAGATTGGAGTACCCCCTGAGGCATTTACCATCCTTCTGCATACCCCCTCTCTTCCACTTAGACTGCAGTCACACCTTTTCCATTAAGGGACAGTATTTGTCCCCTAAATTGACTTACCAGTGCATTTTTTATCTTTAAAAAATATTTTACAACATTAATAATGTTTATAAAAAATAAAATAAAAAGTTAAATAGAGAAATATTCTATGATAAAAACGTGAAAAGTGATTCTTTTAAATACTAAAACCACTAATAGGTGGCGGTAAGTCACTGTCTTAATGCGCGAGTTGAGCCATCATTCATTCAGTAACGAATCATTGTTCACAACGATTAGTTCAAAGATGCAGATTCGTTCACAAAACACAGCTGTGTTTTGTAGTTCTGCTGTGGCTTTTGTTGGAACTATTATTTTGTTGCAAAATAGAGAAAATACTGACAATACTGTGTTTAAAATGAACCATTTTGTTTGTTGAACTGTTGTATACTCATGTGGATATTTGGACTTTTGCATTCATGCACATACAGTGAGGAAAATAGTTAAAAAAATCATACATTGTGATTTCTGGATTTTTTTTTTTTAGATCATGTCTCTCACAGTGGACATGCACCTACGATGACAATTTCAGACCCCTCCATGATTTCTAAGTGGGAGAACTTGCAAAATAACAGGGTGTTCAAATACGTATTTTCCTCACTGTATAATAGTATCAACATTAAAAACAAGAACTCACAAAGGGTGTGTTTCGTATCAAAGAGAATTTGAGTCTTAAATCGATCTCTATGCACCTTCTATGCCAGGCTATTTGTTCTTCATGCTAGTAAGTGCTAAATCTACAGGTACATTGTCGAGAATGGCAGTAATGTATCGCAAAAGGCAGCAGACTCTGCACGCAACCTATATGCACGCTGCTTGTGTGGAAATGGATGCAGTCCGTTTTGATGTGGTATTTTGATGTGGTATTTAGATTGGATGTCATGTATTTACGGCATTGTGCCTGTTAGAAATACATGTTCGGTTTTAATGTTATTTTAAGGCAGGGAAGAATTAAATGAACAGCAAAACTCAGCATTCTGTTCATGTACCCTCTCTGTATCCTCACGTACCCCAGTTTGGGAACCACAGTCTTATAGAGGTCTGCTACCCGACCCAAGCCCAACGGGTCCCGAAAAACTTGCGGGTTTTGGGTCTGGTTGGGGCTAATGTTTAATGAACAGCCTCGGGTTCGGTTTTGTAACTAAGAAAAAATAAATCGGCTATATATAGTTTTATATCTCAATTTTTATTTTATCATTATAATAGGCTATATCATTGATATCACAAAACTGTTTTGCGCATGTGCTACCACTCTCGCGCCATTTCGGTCACAACACAGCAGACGACAGAAAGCAAATATTAACCATGAGTACGATAACACAAAAAATACTGAGGGAAAACTTATCACAGTTCGAAATGATGCAGGAAAAGCTGCACTCTGGAAGAATTATTATCAACTCACGATGCCATTCTCTTCCTTCATAACTTATAGGCTACTGAGAAGGATATATTTGTGTAAATAGTTTAGCAACACTGCAAGAACTTTTTGAAGTTTAAAGTTTGAGTTCTAGAGAAATTTGTGACTGTTACAACTGTTCGACCACAGCAAAGTTAATTACGTATGGACGTAATTGGTAAGTCCATGCCTTTTCTCTTACTGCTGTGCTGATGGGGCCCCTGTGCCTGTGTTTGCTTGCAATGGTAAACAAATACATTTACAATCTTTAAATACAACATATTGCAAAAATGGTATTTGCAGTGAGAAATGGACCTTGGGTTTGGGCTTAACATGTAAATGTAATGGTCGGGTGGGGTTAAACGATCTTGGGTATGGACCAAGTTCAGGTTTCAGTTTAAAGCCCGTGTTAGTATAACAGCGTGGGATGTTTTATTCCACTCGACTGTGCTTGTGGCTTTCAAATGACTCTTATTACATTTCCAATTCAAGAGAAAATAAATGTGTAGCTTTTTTAGCTTTATTTTACATACAGATTGAAATAAAAATGGAATAACCAATATTATGAATTATAAAGTTATAAGTTTTGTTTAAAAAGGGACTCATGTAGACTTGAACCATATTATGTTGGTAAATATTTTAGAGTATGTGCATATTTAAAATCTTGGGATACGGTACCCTGATCCTGGTCCAGTTTGGTCTTGGGTGGTTCCCATTTAGGCCTGGTGGATTTGGCCCGCTCCTGCCTCCGGCCAAGCTCTTCCTCAAAGCGTTCGTACAGATCCCTCAACTTACTGGTTCCCACAACTGTAGAGTCACCCTACAGATGAGTAATAACACATGGAAAATAAGTAACAACTCCTGAAGTCAAAGTATCTGATTTACACAATATTTGGTACAAATCTCTTCTGGATCATATATATACTGCACATTTTAAAGGCGTAGAGTGTAATTATTGTTCAGAGTCTCTACAAGAAAATCATTGTTATTTTGACTTCTTAAAGTTTGTAACAGGATAAATCTCTCAAAACATGAAACTATTTGAGCAGCCCGACATGTCAACTTCTGTTAAGTTTGTCAGCTGTTTGTGTTCACTACGGTGATTACCACTTGGTCCATTGGGTCATTGGAGTAGTAGTTCTCAGCATGTGTGCAGCGGTTCCAGGCAGGTTTGAGTAACTCATCCTCTCCTTTCTCCTCCTCGTGGCGGTCAGTGGACGTCTCCTCTGCCTCTCTATTCCTGCTCAAGTTCCCAGGTCTCTCTCGACTGCTAGAGCCTCCATCAGTTCTCCTATCCTTATCCTCCTCCACACGCCTGCGCTTTCTCTCTCGACTGCCTGAGCGACTGTGAATGTGTTTCCGGTGTCTGTCTGAGGGGGGCGAACCTGGCTCGTCTCTATGCCGATATCGTTCTCTGGTGGATGAACGCAATATTAGTGTTGTAAAAATAATAAATATATACATGTAAAAAAAAAAAAAAATTCCAATAGTTTTTGATATGGTACCCAAATTGGTACCAAGAATCGAGAAATTTAACTCATATTGGTACAGACTACTGAAATGTTGGTATCATGACAAGTTACAAGAGTGACGTATAATATATTCATAATTTTTTTTATCAGGACAGATATACATCGATCAGGCATAACATTATGACCTAATATAGTGTTGGTCCCACTTTTGCTGCCAAAACAGCCCTGACCTGTTGAGGCATGGACTCCACTAGACCCCTGAAGGTGTGCTGTGGTATCTCTGGCACCAAGATGTTGGCACTTTCGGCGGTGGAAAGGGGTCAACATGGGCACCCTGATTGATCAGCGGATATTGCAGCCCCATATGAAACAAACTGCGATGCACTGTGTATTCTGACAGCTTTCTATTAGAACCAGCATTAACTTCGAGCAATCTGAGCTACAGTAGCTCGTCTATTTGATCGGACCACACGGGCCAGCCTTTGCTCCCCACGTGCATCAATGAGCCTTGGCCGCCCATGATCCTGTCTCCGGTTCACCACTGTTCCTTCCTTGGACCACTTTTGATAGATACTGACCACTGTAGACCAGGAACAGCCCACAAGAGCTGAAGTTTTGGAGACGCACTGAACCAGTCGTCTAGCCATCACAATTTGGCCCTAATCAAACTCTCTCAAATCCTTACACTTGCCCATTTTTCCTGCTTCTAACACATTCACTTGCTGCCTAATAAATCCCACCCACTACTAACAGGTGCCATGATGAGGAGATAATCAGTGTTGTTCACTTGGTAATAATGTTATGCCTGATCATGTATGTGTTGTGTTTGATGTTAAAGCTTTCTTTTAATGACTCATAACTGGTGTTAAACTTAAAAACACACTCTTGGGTGGCTCGACTGTCCCAAAGCATCACATTTTGGCTGTGTTCACACTGCAGGGCTTAATGCTCAATTCCGATTTTTTGAAAAAATGCGATTTTTTTGCAAGGCCGTTCACATTTCCAATTAAATGCGACCTTTTGTGATCTCCTGTGTGAACGTGAAATGACCCAGAAGTGACCCGCATGCGCAGAAGAGTACTCAACGGTCAACGACGTCACTTGTTGTTTACGGAAGTAGCCAAATATGGGTGTCAGCATTGGAGTTCGTTTAGCTTTATTAAAGTTATTTTCGCAACGGAGCCAGCACCATTACAACCTTCTCATGTTAAGAAGAAAATTAAAAAAGAGGAGGAGAGCAAGGTTTTTGGCCATGGCGTTTTGTGGAGCAGTGGTAGCAACGTCGGTACAGAGAAACGTGTGTGTGCGGAGTCGCAGCCAGGAGTGGTGGGATACTGATGTGAGTGGCTTTACTGATACCGAATTCGCCAGTAACTTCAGAATGACCAGATCCACCTTCAATTATGTTTGCGAGCGCCTTCAACTAACTTTGTCACGGGAAGAGACACGTCTGCGGCGGCCCATAACAGTGCAGAAACGCGTTGGAGTTGGAGTGTATTGGCTAGCAACAGGTGCGTACTTCTTTTATTGGCGGTTAGCAACTATTTATTGTGCATTACCGCCACCACTGGACTGGAGTAAGGAACGGGAGTTACAATGATGACGTTTGTTGCGTATCAACGACGTGCGGGTCGGATACATGTGACCTGGCAGTTCAGACTGAAGACGCATTTCAAAAGATCGGATATGTATCGGATTTGGACCACATACCCAAGTGGCCTGGGTCGCATTTGAAAAGATCGGATCTGTGTCGTTCAGACTGTCATGAAAAGATCAGATACAGGTCGCATAAGGGCAAAAAAATCGGAATTGGGTCGTTTCAGCCTGCAGTGTGAACGCAGCCTTTGTGTCACTTACTGTTGTGAGCAATTTGCAAAATGAAAGGCAAAAGGCTAAATATTAGTAGTGAGCAGTGAAGTGAATTACCTGCTGCGATGTCTAGATGGCACACGCCCTCTATCGTAGTCCGCTTTACAACGCGGACTGTCTGACCGCCTGCGCTCTGAACTGCCCCCTCTATCCCGCTTTTCTCCTCCAAACTCACGGTTATGTCGGCTTCCATAACCTCCGTAGCTCCTGTGCCGGTGGTCGTCATGGTGACGAAGTCTCTCAGGCGAGCGGGAACATGTCTCCGTCTTGTATTGCAGAGTGTTTGGGCGGGAGCGTTCGGATTTGAAGGAACCTCCGGGCTGCACATATGCTGGGTTGAAACTGGGTGGAGGGGGGAGCTGTGGCTGTGGAGGGTAGCTCATGGGATATGATGGCGAGTAGGGCATGGAGGGTGGCACTGATGGGGGCACAGGTGGCAACGGTGGGGGTGGGACATTGGGCATCATGTAGGGGTAAGAGCTCTGAACCGGAATGGGAGCCGAGCCGTCTGAGCTGTGAGGAGCAGGTGGAGGAAAAGGGGGAGGCTCTGGGAAGACCGGTGGGCGTAAGGGACATTGGGGCAGAATGTTAGAACCCTGTGATGGTGGAGGGAAGTGGAAAGGCATGAAGTCAGGATAAGGTGGCATGTAGCCACTGCCGCCCTGAGGGTTATAGACAGGACCGGGAGCAGCCGGAGGGTCGTAGTGATACCGTGGCGGAGTGGGCCGGTACATTGGGCCTGGAGCGGCTGGTCTTCCCCTCGGGCATCCGCGGCCAGCGTGGAAAGACATCTGTAAAGAAAACATGGGCATAAGAAATATATAGATATAGAAGATTTTTGTACAAGGATGGGTTACACTTTATTGCAATGGTCCAATTAAGACTATAAGTAACTTTACAACTACATGTCATTGGAGTAGATTTATTAGTAGACAGTTAGGTTAGGGTTAGGGTTAGGTGTTAGGCTTCGGGTTAATAGAATAAGTTGACATGTAGTTGCAATGTGTTACTTATAGTCTGTAGAATGTCTATTAGGGAACCATGAAAATAAATTGTTGGCAGATATTAAGCATACAGTCTACTAATAATCTAACGAGAGTTAGATTATATGTAGTTACAAAGTTACTTAGTAGAATGTTTAAAGTGGAACATTAAAAAATGTGTTATCCAAGGATGTACTTGAACTAATCAGTCAGAACTGGAGGAAACCACATCTGAATTTTAAAATGTATTATTATACTATTATCATCATTTACTTGACTTCAATAAATTCTTGGTCATTTTATTAGTATGGTGTATTACATTACTTAACCTATAATTTATTTTGCAGCGTTATCGAAGTTGGTACCAAGAATTGTCAAGTTTCATGAAAAATGTAAATATCGAAACAATTTGCAGCAAAAATAACTACTGTGATATAGCCTTATCATGAGATAAAATTACTTATAGTGTGATATTTTAGTAATCTTGACCTTCCCATACATTACATGCTTTCGGGTTTCTACTACTTTAATGGATGTTGTGAATAATACCATTGCTTTAAAGGGATAGTTCATCAAAAAATTAAAATTCTGTCATCATTTACTCACCCTCATTCCTTTCAAAACCTTATGACTTTGTTTTTCTTTTGTGGAATATAAAACATAAAGTGGAAGTCAATGGTAATCAACATTTCAACAGGGTTTGATTACCAACATTCTTCATAATAGAATAATGTCATATCTGTTAGGAACGACGTGAGGGTGAGTAAATAACAGAATTTTCATTTGAATGTGAACTTTCCGTTAATAAAATAAGCTGCTAACGAGTAGAGTGAAAAGACATTTCTTTCGACATAGTGGCATTTTCTAATTATGAGGCCAAAAGAAAACGACGTTTCTAGCGTCTTGGATGCAGCAATTTACAAGGGCCCAGTTTTTTTGTTCGTTTTTGTGGTTGAGACAGTAACATTTTTGACAGGGCAAAGGAAAATTAAGTTAAGCCCGCTTCGTGATACAGGTCTTTTGTCGAGTCTCGAAACAATGTATTATCCCTCTCAAATGCATCTTTTCTAAGGCATTTTCACCTGGTGTTTTAACACTGAAAAATATATCTAACGTTACACTACAGCAGTTTCAGCATCTCCTATGATTCTATAACAGAACAGCACTTTAATAATGAAGCCGAAAAACTTCCTGAAGAATAAAACTCACCTTTAGACGTCTTTAGCTAAAGCTTAGGAACTAAATCAGTAGTGCTGTTTATAATGTTTTATGTTGACAGAGGTAAAAATGCTCAGGCTGAGATGCTATCCTTCGCTCGTTGGTAACGCGGTGTGTGCTGCTGCAACCAATCAGATTTAGGCTGTATGACAAGTGACCAATGAGAACGCGAGAAATGACTCCTCGCGGAAATAGTCTTATTCTTGTTCTTTTGGTGCATCACTGCCACCAACTGAACTGGAGTGTGCAGAGTCGATGCAGAAAGGCAACTCTTCATTTACAAGGGGAAAGAAACAATCTTTCCCTATAAGTACATTGAAGGATAGCTTTTTGTTCAACCATGCTCCCAAACATTACACATCCATAATGCCACCTTGGAATGATATGGTTATATCTGCATTCTGAGCAGTTTTGAAATATTGAGCTTCAAAGTTTTTCTATTCCATTCGACTTTGTAGATAGAACCATTTTGTTTTCTAAATAAAAAGTCCCAAAATGTTCACAACATTGTGTAGAATAAGAATATTTTTTGGGGGGGGAGTCAGATAGAACCTTATAACACATATTTTAAGGAAGTATTTTTGTTTTCTCTTTCTAGAGAAACACACCACTTCTGTCTTTGCTATTCATAATCATGAACCTGATGTATTTCTAGCTGACCTTTCTCTTAATGTATGTAATGGTCTGCTCTCTCTTCCACAGTGTTACGTCCTCAGCATATATTAATCATCCAATCATTAGCCATTGGTAAATCATTAAGTTAAATAATAGAGGATGGCATACACTCCCTCACGGTGATCCATTTTCATATCTTTTGGAGCACTGAAACTTTTACATATGACAGAAAAAAGTAAACAAAAATAAGAAAACTGAATCATTTGCACTGCTATATAACTATTATTATACCAATACTTCTTTTATAACAAATTAAAATGTAGATGCGCTTCATGTGTATAGTTTAACGTTTTGTATTAAATATTTTGTGTAAATGTAAAAATTACAGTACATTACCGTTTCAGAAGATCAGTCTCTAATCAGGTTCCTCTGCAACACTAGCCAGTCTAGCCATGATCACAAGTGGATGTTTGGATGCTTGAGCAAACACCAGGGTAAACAATTCATAATTGGATTTTATTCAAGTTTGTATTGATTGTAATGTTTCAAAAGAACCAGACCATGTGTGTAGAACTATAGAAGCATTTCATTTCAGAGTGATAAACTTAATTGAAAAACTAACATGAATTTCAGTATTGTATGTGATGTGTTTCTTTTGATTTAATGACAGCAGCCCTAATTATTACCCCAGCTAACAAAATATGTTCTAAGAATGTTCTAAGACACTGTTATTTCGGAATATTCTCTGAACGTTCAAAAAGTCTAGTTAAAAAAAATAAAAAAAAAACATTTTTATTGGTTATGGAAATGTTAAGAGATGTCCATTTTTTCATTTTGAAAACATTATGAGAACAATACTTTTAAATGTTCACTAAACATTCAGCAATTAATACAATTTTTAAAAATGTTAGACAAACATCCAACCAAGTTCCATGAACAATCTATTATAATGTTTTTGTGCTAACATTTTGAGAACATTATTAAAGACCTTACTTTCTATTAATGTTACTGGAAGAATGTTTGTTCATAACTTTAAGAGAATATTGCCAGAACATTAGCCAAAGTTCTGAAAACATTCCATTAGCTATGACATTTCTTGTCTTATCTTTATTTTAAAGTTTAAAAATCCTAAAACTTTCCAGGTTTAAATGGAAAAAAACAAAAGTTCATTGTCCCATAACAGTACAATATCTATTTTCAAGATAATTGAAAACTGTGCACAGCCATGCCATATGTGTAAAGGATTACATTTATTCATTTCTTCAAGTGTACCCTCTGCAGCTAACAAAACATTCTAAGAACACATTCACAGCGTCCATGTTTTAAGAAAGTTGAATGTTTTAAGAATGTTTAAGGGAACATTCCATTTGATCACTTTGCAAACATTATGGAAATGTTACTTTTGAATGTTCTCTGAACGCTCTAAAACAATTAGTAACGTTTAAAAACACGTTAAATGAACGTCCAACTAACATGTTTCAGGAAAAAAAAATTCCATGATGAATGATGTAATATTTTTGTGCTAAGGTAGCCTACAAGGAATGAGGAACATTATTTAAGACCAGATAAATCTTAACAAATGTTCTATTAATTTTAGCATTTGTTCAGAACTTGGAGAGAGCTTTGAATGTTAGCCAAAGTTCTGAGAATTGTCCCTGTGTCAGCTGGGATGCTGATTCACCACATAGCAGAAACTTATTTCATCAAGTGCGACATGTTTCTGGGTCAACATCTTTGTTGATCTTTGAACAACATTCCAATCAACCAATCTGATTTGAGGGACACGTTTACAGTTCATGTCAACCTTAGGCTTACAACCGGGGTTAGGTTCTATACATTTCCCTTTGATTTTAAGGATAACAAAATATGTTGACCTGTTGAAATATGTTGTCTAACTCGGCACTATCAGGGTGTGCTTTCAACTTGTAAGTATTTGAAGAAACTGGATGTATTATTGATATTAAAAGCTGTCCTTAGCTGTTCAAATGAGGCACATTTCCTGTCTATACTGCAGTTGTGTGAATTTATAGACCTACAAATTCCATGTATTCTCTATTGATATTTCAAAATGTAATGTAGTCATAATGCAGGGTTCCTCAAATCCGGCCCCTGCCGGAGATTCATTTATCTGTAATTTTATAGTTACTGTGAAGACCTTGATTAGCTTGCCTAGTTGTTTTGGTGCTTTTGTTAAGGGGTATGGCCCTCCACGGCCAGATTTGAGAAACCCTGCTATATTATAAAGAATGCAAATAATATTAACAAGAAAAAAGGCAACCTGCTATGTTGGGAGTATGTCTGCTAATGGCTGTCTACTGTCTTCTGTCTGAACGACGAACGCAAACTGCGGAAAAGCAGCAGCACCTCCTGCTGGTGTGTGTGTGGTACAAGCGCGTTTCAAATCTGGCATCGATTTCTCGTGTCTGTCATAAGTTTCCGGTGACCGATTGTTCAGGTCTATTATCAAAATGGCGGCAATAGCAGCTACAAATCCTTCGCAGCTTTTACCTCTCGGTATGTGCGACTTTTGTTTTAATGCTTTATTTGTTTAACATTTTTAGTTGTTGTAGTAGGGAGCATAACGTTCCCTGTAAGTCACATCCAAATCTCAGTAACGTTACTCTTTTTATTGGACACACGTGTACATTATCGGCACATAGGCCTAATCGTTTAAATAGTTGAATTAATTCAAATTAATCGTACCTAAGATATAAACTAAAATCAGTCCCTACCGTCAGTATGGGTGAATTCTGTAAAAATGCGAGCACCACTGTGTCTGTGTGCTAATACACTCATTCACTATTAGGCTAGTTCATAATGTAAGTTATGTGCCCTCCAAGAAAAGTCGCAAATAGCGCACGAGTTACAATTACATGAATGACCAAGTGTCGTTACCAAGTCATTTTATAAGTGGGTAAGCTCAGAATATTAGATGATAGACCTTTGACAGTCTATGTGATAGACCAGCTGCCGAGTTTTTACGTTGAAAGGGGCGTGTCGAATTGAAACATTGCAGCAATTCTGTATTCTGGGTGGTAATAAATGATTTAGCAAATTATTCATCAGTCATTTATAATGATGTGATGTACGAAAAAAAAGAAAGAAATACAAAGTATCACAGATTTTTTTGCCAGGAAAAACAGTTTTTAATCGTTGACACAAAATTTTA
The DNA here is from genome assembly GCF_949357685.1 of Gobio gobio. Lineage (NCBI taxonomy): Eukaryota > Metazoa > Chordata > Actinopteri > Cypriniformes > Gobionidae > Gobio > Gobio gobio. The sequence goes on from NC_137113.1 coordinate 33,437,979, forward strand.
ATTTTTGTTGCAAACTCCAAATACAATTGACTCTAAAATTAGTATTTAATGTCAAACTTGTTTGAATTTCATTATTGTGTGAACTATCCCTTTAAATCATACATTTGCAGTTCATGAACCCTTAAAACTACAGGCATAACCGTGACAGCCGATATCACTGCTTTATTATTCACCCTGTTTTGGAAGGTCAAACATTGTGTTGTTGGATAATGTATGTATTTTAGTAGTAGGTTTTAGACATACTGCAAACATCACACAGCCTCAGTCTCACACTGCTTCAATTGTCTTTGATTGTGTTTTTCCGTGACTCGTATGATGTCTTTCAGAGCTGGTGGATAAATGCATTGGCTCTCGGATTCACATCGTAATGAAGAACGACAAAGAGATTGTGGGAACTCTGCTCGGGTTCGACGACTTTGTCAGTATCCTTTAACTGCTGGAACTGCTGACACATATTTGTGATGGTTAATGGTTTAGATTTAACTTAATTTTGCAAAATAAAAGTAGCCTATAATACAGGTCACTTATTCATTTATTTGTCCTGTAAATGAAGAGTCTCTTACATTTGTTTTAATGCCATTGTAGTTACTGTTTTAATGAAGTGAAATAAATGGCAAATTACAGCTGCAGCTGTAATGATGGAAAGACAGAGATAATGCATTGAATTCAAAAAGTGTGGCAGGAATGTACTAAAGATTCTCATTTCATATTGTAATGCATTCTTTGTGATGTTTTACATTTATTTTCTTAATTGTTTGAATCAGACATGGTCCTTGAGGATGTGACAGAGTTGTAAGTAGATGTTCCTACCCAAAACATGTAAAATATATGCTGTTATATTTACCCTATATACCCTATTTATGCATTTTATTTGACTTAAACATACAACTAAATATATACATGATATAAAAATGAATATGGGCTAGATGTTTCTCTGGGATATTTAAGGTCAGACACTATGGCATTCTTATTAACAGGGTTCAGAGTCAGACAGAGTTTAATTTAATTTGTCATCTTAAACATTATTTGTTATTGAGCCATAACAAAAGTGTTTTTGTGTCATAGTGAAATCACTCCAGAGGGAAGAAGAATAACAAAACTGGATCAGATTCTGCTTAATGGCAATAACATCACAATGGTATGATCATGGAGTTCATTTTTAAATATCAATCCACATTTCACACTTCACGAATTGACAGCATTTGCTTTGTGATGGATTTAGTGTATGAATATGCACGCAAACGGGTAATATGAGTGAAGCTCTAATGCAAGTTTATTTTTGTCATAGCCTGTGTTATGGTATTTTGTTTACTTTTATTACATTTTATTTGTAACCTGAATTTATCAAATTTATAAGCTCTAAAGGAAGCTGTCTCTTTAATTTACTGATTTGTAATTCCAATTTAATTTGTTAATTAGTCACTTGATAAATTACCATCAGTGTGGAAGATAAAGATAGTCGCAATGCATCAAATTTAAACTGACAACCAACTGTTAGGATTCAGTCCATATAGACTTTTTTTCAGTCTTTGACAGTTTTGTTTCAGTTTATCAGTTTTCACTAAATGAAAATCCATTTTTATGTGCATTTTGGGATATCGCATAAAAAATTGAAAAGATAAGATGTGCATAAATTCTAAAAATGTACATTTAAAAACTTGCGTAGTCAATTTACCCTTCTCCGGGAGTTTGATTGACAGGCGATCTGACCAATCATAACACAGAATCTGCCATTTTGTCCAATAAATAAACCAGACAGGCAAGTTAGTAGATTAATGCCGGTGGTTCTGATGTTCATTAATGTTCACGTGCCGCTTGAAGTGAGGCGCAACAGCTATCTGTCATGACACATTAAAGAGCTGAGACTTTCATACTAAAAATTAACCTGCTCTGTGTTGTCTGTCAGCGTGTTGTCAGTGTCCTCTTTGTTCCATGATGTATTTTAAACTGCATGAGAACATATGTGGCATGAGAGCACCATGGCTTGTCAGAAGTAGCAGTAACTAAGGGAGGGCAGGTCTTTGTGAAGGGTCAATTGAGGTAGATACATTTTGTCCGTTAAGACCATAGACCGTAAAAAAATATGGATGACGCGACTTCATTGACTTCCGCTGACCAGAGTTGAAGCTTTCGTAGGCCCGCACACTTGCGCAGTAGAGGCGCGATTATCAAAAGCCCGCCCACACTCTCACAGATGCAGAACAATTCATTATGTTGGTGTGAAATAAACAGTTATAGAAATGTAGAAATAAAAGCTAAAGCTCCAATCTCCTCCCAAAAACCTTGAAAAAAGTCTGTTAGTGCCTCAGTGACAACTTAGAGAAGCCGTCAATCTCAGCTGTCAATCATGACGTCACACCCTCCGTTTTTATAGTATCAAATAACTAAATAAAACTAAACTTATTTAAGAAACGAACACTTGAAATGAAATCATTTTGATAAAAACTGCCTAAAATGAGAGAAACCATCTTCAGGAAACAGTTATTTGAAGTGTAATTTAATTGTTTAGTGTGTCTCGCCAGAGAATAGTAAATATGCTAAATCCGCCTGCACGTTGACATGATTGATTACAGGGTAGTTTGTGACGTAAGAAACACTGACGATTTCAAATTGCATTTTTGAGACTGGCTTTTTTTCACTAGAGTTTTAAGGAGAAAATTCTCTGCAATGTTGACGTAAGAATTTTTACAGAACAAGAACAACATTACAAACTTGATTTTCACCACAGGGGGTCTTTAACAGAAATACTTGCCTACATCTAAATTTTACTGAAACAAAAAGTCACACGTTGATGATGCAAGCAGATCAGTGTTTTGACCTGAGTGAAAATCGATTATGCAAATCTTAGATTTTTGATTTTGTTTAAAGTAGAGACTCTTGACATTTCTCAGTGCTCTCAAACAGGTAAACCAAGAGACTAGGAGAAAGCCCACCAATCTATAAACATGCCTTAACACATCACTGTGGCACACGTTATGAAGACTAGTTATTGGCCCATTATATTTCATGTTGTTTGATCTGTTACATCTGTTGAAATGAAATTAATCGGACCATATATTCCATTTCATAACTTTACCAAAACTCAACACAATTAAAAATGATGATGAATAGATGAACGCTAATCAACATGAAACATTTTTTCTGTTTTCCAGTTGATTCCAGGAGGAGAAGGACCAGAAGTTTGAAAAACGTGTAGCACCTTCCAGAAAATAAATATACCATTTATGTTCCTGTTTCATGAAAGAATTGACCTATACTTTTTTTTTTAAAAGATGCATTTTCATTTCATGAGGGGAGTTTTTCCACATTAGTTCTTTTATTCTTTGTGATTCAAAATGGTTTTGTAAACATTTGTTGGTTGGTACAATAAAACAAATAAAATGACTTCATTGTATCTTCAAGGAATTCAATGTATGTTATAACAGCATTTTTTGTTACATATTCAATTTACAAGTGGAATATATAGATAAATAAACTGATGATATTTTGTAAAATTGTTGGTTTTAATGTGGTTCTGTGCTTTAAGAATATGTCCTACGGGTGAATTTGCTATTAGGGTTTTCTTATGTAACTGTTCACTGTGACTAATTGAACAAGTTTAGTTACAAACCACTTCAAAGGATGTATCTACTGTATCTAGAATGTCAAAAATGATGAAAAGAAATGAGAAGTTCTGAAAACTGGTCTAGTTGTACAACTACACGGTATATTTGGGTTCCAGTAAGCATCTGGCTCAGTACATGGATGGCTTCTCTTCTCCTTTGGGATTTGTCACCTTCTCCAGGTTCTTGCTGATGACATCATACAGTTCAGCCTGAGTACAAACAACAGATATGTCCACAATTATCGTGATTCATTCGGCCATATCTTTCACTTGTGTTGTAGCATTTCTCATTTAGAAGCTGTTTGCTAAATGAATAAATGTAAACAACTCACATAGAAACCGCGTATGTCAAGCAAAATCACTCTGATCTCAGAATATGCTGCTTCGTCCTTCTCGTGCACCAGAGAACGATAATCCATCTGTCAAAAAAGCATGTCCTTTATTATTACACAAAAAGAGTATGAAAGTGACTTGAAACTATGAGGTCAACATGTAAATCTAAGGCCTGTTATACAAGACAAGTTTGAGCAAACCGTTTTTTGGGCTCAAGAAAGGCGGTAGATTGGTTTTTAGTGGTGTTCATTACCATGATGAAGCTCCGGAGCAGGTTTTATTCTGGGTTAAAGACTGCAAACCAAAACTGGACCTATCAGCTGTGAGTAAAGTGACATATATCTGAAGCAATAAGGCCACTCCCTCAACATCAGCAGTTTACGGTGAGTACATTTTTGAGAAAAAAATTGCCCATCTTTTGCTACTAATTATTTATATTTACATAACATGAATTATGATTTATTTGTATGATTCTATGAATGAACAATTCATATTAAACTTTGTATTTAAATTAAAATAAATAAATACATACAAATACTATCATATAAATAAAATATCAATCTTTTTAACTTACTAAGCTTCTTTTGAGCTCTTTCTGAACATATATAAGTTATAGTTGGTAACACTTTACAATAAGGTTGTATTAGTTAACATAAGTTAATGCAATAGTTAACATGAACAACACATCTGTTCAGCATTAGTTAATCTTTGTTAACGTTAGTTAATAAAAATACAGCTCTTCATGGTTTGTTCGTGTTAGTTCAGAGTGCATTAACTAATGTTAACAAGATTTTAATAATGCATTAGTAAATGTCGAAATTAACATTAACAAAGATAAATAAATGCTTTATAAGTGCAGTTCATTATTAGTTCATGTTAACTAATGTAGTTAACTAATGTTAACTAATGAACCTTATTGTAAAGTCTTACCAAGTTATTTATATTTTAATTATTTAAACTTGCTTTTTATGATATAGTCAGATATTTTCTTTCAGTAGCCTCTCTCAAACTTTTGCTGCAGCAGCAGTGTTTATTCCTGCCTTGTAAATGCATTTATCATAATGATCTTCAACAGAGAAGTGGATTGTGTCGACTTGTGATAAGTGAATCAAACTGACACAGATTTAAATTGAATCAAACTGACACTCCATGATCCATGTGGTTGGCTGTTTGCTGCACATCACACTCCAGTTTATTAAAAACTGAGTTTGAAGAGTTGAATGTATAACCAATGTTGTAAGACCACTGAACCTGATCTAAACCAGGGCTGTGAAATCACCCTCTATTCCCTTAAAGAGCTCTATTTAGGGCTCTCTAATAGGGCTCTACCATTTGTAGTGGTGTCTGAAACCCCACTGAACGTTATTGAGTGCACTCATTCAATCCCATAATGCACGGGAATAACAAGTGTACAACTGATGTACACTCAACGGCTATAGAATACCCAAAATGCACTGTGAGGGTCCTGCTGAATGAATTCCCGCGTCTCGCCAGAAGATGGCGCCCACAGCTGTATCATCCATCCTTTTTCCAAACCACATGGGTACAGCCAATATTAACACTGGCCATAAGAGTTCAAGACAAATCTTTTCATTACTACTGGAGCTGCCAGTTTGCTAAGCTCCAAATGAACAGCAAGCACAAACTATACAAAGGGTACAGTCAGTGTCTGCAATTCCCTTCTTCAAGTGGACTATATAAGTGGAGTAATGTAGAGAATAGTGAATACTCTAAACCTATTCTAAAAACTTTGCTTTAGCTAGCTTCATGTAACAGGCCACTGGTGATTTACCCCCAAACAGTTCGATATGCAAATCAGGGAATCATGTATTATTTTAAAGCAAACTTCAGATAAAACTACAGATTAAGTGAAATAAATAATATGCTTTTTGAATAATCAAATTAGTTTAATTGCTGTGTATACATGCCTTTTCATATTCTTAAAATGTGGGGGAAGGAATGTTTAATGTGTGTGAAAATACAAAAAATTCCTTTCAGAGTACTCATTCCATCCTGACTCATCAAAGGGAAAAAAAGGAAACCAAAAATGAAAACGACCGAATGATTTACTCACCCTTAAGCCATCCTAGGTGCATATGTCATTCTTCTTTCAGAAAAATACAATCGGAGTTAAATTAAAAAATATCTTGCTTCCGGTGGACCGCCTTCCGTATTCAACTTACCGAAAAAGCGTAACTGGCATTACGATGACGTCAGACGTAGCATAAGTGTTTTGAACTGCGAGAGGTGTTACACTTTCTGCGTAAGCTGAATTTAAAAAGTTTTAAATATGGATATTTTTCTTACACAATCGCATCGCTTCACTTCAGCAGGCCTTTATTAACCCCCTGGAGCTGTATGGATTACTTTTATAATGGATGGATTCCCCTTTATGGGCTTCAATTCACTGCCATTATAATGCTTGGAAGAGCCAGGGCATTTTTTAATATAACTCAGTTTGTATTCGCCTGAAAGACCGTTATATACACCCAGGATGGCTTGAGGGTGAGTTAATCATAGGGTATTTCTTTTTATTTTTGGGTGAACTATTCCTTTAAATGGCAAAAAAACTGAGAATATGATACTGAATGCCCTATTTAATAAGTGTAGCTAAGCAAAAAAGTTTACACTAATAAGTTGATTGGATAGGTCACTCACCACATGGGTGTCTTTGGAAGCTTTGGCCACTGCATCACCTCTCTCTGAGAAGTACCTGCAGATAAACACTTTGATTACCAACATGACAACATCAATGAATGAATGAAGACAGAGTAAAAGATGTAATCTTGTTTCCACCACAGAATAAAAAATTAAAAAGCTAATTGCGACTTTTTTCTTTGTTTTTTGTGAGTTTTAATCTCACAATTCTGAGAAAAATATTGTGAGATAGAAACTTGCAATTGCAAGAAAAAAAGTCACAATTGAAAGATAAAAATCGCAATTGTAAGATAAAAAGTCGCTATTACCTTTTTTATTTTGTGCCTGAAACAAGCTTCCATAGTATGCTTAATCAATGAACTGAAATAGTTAGGAACCGCACATACTTGTTAATGTTGGTCTGAAAACCCTCCACCTTGGTCTTCACAGCAGTAATTCTCTCAAGGATTTTTTCCTAAAATTTCAACCAGTCATGTTAACCGCCACTTATCTTTAATATTCGGAAACAAAAACATTATGTGCCACAGTCGATCACAGTCTATAACACTGTCTATAAACCAGCCATCTGCATTGAAGAATTAAGGGTTAATTACCTGAATTGCAACTCCAAAATCATTTCCATCTTCTATTTTTGGAATCAGATGAGCAATCCAGCAAGAGACCTGAAGAAAAGTAAAGAACAATGCTGCCAAACTACAGTCTGGGAAAATGCTGAAAACTGATCTAGGAGTCAATTTTGCCCACTTACAGTGATGCAGGTCTCCTTCAGAGCCATTATCTCCGGTTTTACAATATCCAGCAACTTCACAATCCGCTCATTTCCTTTGATGAAGCCACACTTGGGAGCTGACACAAGAAAATCTAACGTTACAACAATGTTCCACATAACAGTTATTTTATCTACATTTTATCTTACATCATAACACTTTTACCTGCTTTTTCAGTAGATTTTCCAGTCACACTTTTTTGTTGATTACCAGGTTATGTTGTGCTGTTAACCTCACCAGTGTGTTTTCCTTCTAAACCAGCATTTAATGTTATCAAACCAGTTGGACTACGATTGATTTTTGAGGCAGCTGCTTCAGTAATCTACCATCAAGAATAAATATGCTTTTCATTATTTATATTCACTTACTTATTTTCTGTCACTCTTCACAAAGAGGTGCACAAAGTTATTTTACTGTGGTATAAAAAAAATCCCCCAAAGTACTCTACCTACGCCAGAGTTTGGCAGCACTCCAACATGTAGCTCGGAAAACCCCCCCGCCAAATATTAAATGTTAAAATAAGTACTCCACCTAGTCCATAATGCATCAATGGCTGCATTAAGAGTAAACAAAAGACTTGTAAGTACAGCAAAGTGTACTGACAACCACACGCCCGTCTGTGTATAATGCTTAGCTAATGAGGTACTAAACCCATGGGGAAAGCCTCAGGTCTCAAGAATTTGTTTAAAACAAAAAGAAAGAATACCAGAATCATAAACAACAAATTGACTTGTGTGACTGATTCCAGACAACAACAAAAAAATCTTCTGACAGGATCGGGTGTGGATATTGGTTAAAAAAGGGCGGGAACCCTGAAAAACATTCACTTCCTATTTTAATATATATATATATATATATTTTACTCTTTTAATTTACAGAGACTAGCCCCCGGTTTCACAGACAAGGCTTAAGTTAGTCCCAGACTAAAATGCATGTTTGAGCTGTTTTAACGGAAAAAAAACTTGCACTGATATATCTTAAAATATGTCACTGCCATTGTTTTGTCTCAAGATGCACACCAGTGAATGTTTTTTTTTTCTTTTCCCAAATCCCATTTATAAAAGGAACTTAAATGCTCTAACTGAACTGAGGCCTAATCCTGGCTTAATCTAAACCCTGTCTGTGAAACCAGGGGTCCGAGTATCCATGCACAGATTAAAATTCATATGGATTAATTTTCCGATCTCTTTATGAACTTTTTGAAGCGTCAAAGTTGCAATTGTGTCTGTCTATATGGAGTGGTCAGAGAGCTCTCAGATTTCATCAAAAAGGTCTTCATTTGAGTTCTGAAGATGAACAACAGTCTTACGGGTTTGGAGCGACATTCTACATTCATTTTTATGTGAACTAGCCCTTTAATCATGTGCTCTGAACTCATAATTGCATAATTTTTCTCTACTTGAAGGACACATACCTTTCTGTAAAGTTCAGCTATTCTTATTAAACACACTTAAACTAGATAATTAAGATTTTCAAGAACACTTGATATTTACAGATGTGTGTTAAAGCAGGTTGGAACTGAACAGGAAGGAGGATCTACATGAATAGGTCAAGACAAAGGGTGTATCTAAATCAGCTCCCTAATTCATGATTCATGATTTCAGGAGTTAGGGCACTGATCAGGGAGTCAGACATTTTAAGGGCTGTCTCAATCGCAAAATCAATTCAGGGCACTGAAACGTTTACTCTCTAAAAAGTCCCACAATGCACCATGAAAACCAGGGAGCATCGATGCTCCCTATGTTCCCTTAACAGAAGTTCTGAAAAGCAAAAACTTAAAATACAAAACACAAACCATTATTTTATTATATTCCAGCACTAGGCAGGTAACAAACATAATCTAACATTTATAATTTATTTACGGCTGAAATGTTGCATGTATACATAACAATGTGTAATTTATCATAATGTACTTTAAATAACATTACAAGGAATGTCAGAAAGATATCAGCTCTGCTACTGTTCATAAATACTCAAAGTGATGTTGTACAATGAGGACGGTTTCACCGGTTTCATTGGTGTCCCTATGTTTAGTGAGCCAGCGTCCTTTACTGTTCTTACCAGTGCCCGAATTTGTGTACACCATAAACTTATTCACGAGCTCGGGAGCTGATTGAGATGTACCCAAAGCCTTTATTCTCCACCCTCATCGACGAGATCACATGACTAGCCAGATAAACTGTGTGTGTGCAAAATTACCTTTCTTCTTTTTCTCATCATCGTCATTTTTATCTGTCTCCATCTCCTATTAAAATATTTTAATATATGTTAGGTTTAGGGACAGGGTAATCTATTTCTAGTATCAATATGAATCCTGAGTCGGATGCAAACCTCATCCTCCGCAGCAGGGGGGTCAGGAATGGGAATGTCCAGGGGTGCATGGAGAGACGAGAGGTCAGTGATACTGAGCTCACCCCCCTAAAACCATAAAAGAGAAGTATTTTTATTTCAATTGTAGCTGGAGTCAAAGTAAATTTCCTCAACTGGTTACCATGGGCAGCAAAACCAAGGTCATTAGTAAATTTCCCAAGGACACACATACAGTAGGCTACTGACACATGAATACCTAAAGATACAGGTCGAAATAAAATGTACCTTCAGCAGGTTGTCGAGCTGTGAGATCTTCAAAGGTATGTGATTGGAGAATAGCTCTTCTGCCTGCCAATACAATGACTATTTTAAGCACAAAGAGCCATAGTGCAACGATCCCAAATAGCCTATGTGTGTATTATTTGAAGTGAATTCATACCTGTTTATATAGTGACTGACGGTAGTTTTCTATCTGGATGAAGGAAACACAGATGAACAATTACAATAGAAAAATTTAGGCTATCTTTGTCCATGAAAATGATCGCGCCTTCAGGTAATGTCCGTGTTTACTTTCATTTTCAACATTCGCGGATGAGGAAGTGTGACTCAGGATTTTTTTTGTTTTTACATATAAAAAAGTGGTTTCCAATAGTATTTTATATTCAACAATCAAACTAAAAAACTAAACAAAAACCCTTTAAATCTTTGTAGGAGCTGTAGGCTACTATCATAGTTTAAAAAGACGCAAACGCGTTTACTTAATATGTTTGACTCTGTTGACAGTGGAAATACCGAGATGAACTTACCCTCACTGCATTATCAGAGTTTATCTTCAGTACTTTAGCTCTGGACATAATGAAAGCAATTTGTTGGTATTTTAAGAGGAAAAGATCACGGTCCACTAGCAGCAGACGTTCAGGTGGCTCGTGCAATTCACTTTCACTTCCAGATACTTTCGGTTTGATAATGACGCCCACAATCCACTAAAGGATACAGTAAAGTGGGCTACAATTTTATTTATCATTATTATTATTGTTTTAACGTTTTTAGATTACTGTGTGTAGCATTGCATATTTTACTTAGCCTACATATTTATCATTACATTATTGTTTTTCAAGGGGGTGCACAGTACACACCGTAGCCTATGCAAGGCATATGGGTCCACCAGGACGCTAGGGGGGGCCAAAACATCACTTTAGAATTAATCAAATAGTTTATTTCTGTATCTTATGGAAGAGGCTCTTTTTAACAGTGAGTAGATGAAGCTGTATTTCTAAACAAGCCTTTATGCGCTTATATAATTATTATTACTCCATCCATCACACACACACACACACGAACACACACACACGCACAAGCACACGCACACGCACACAGGTTTGTTTTTCTAAGTGAGGACATTCCATAGGCGCAGCCAAATGGTTTTTATACTGCACAAACTGTACATAGATCCTCCTACACTACCCCAAACCATACCCATTTCAGGAAACATTCTGCATTTTTACATTTTTAATTAAACATTGTTTAGTAGGTTTTAAAGCTATTTTAAATATGAGGACATATGAAATGTCCTCATATTTAATGTTTATGTCGAAATACCAGTGTAATAGCCTACCCGTGTCATACAAATTGGTGTCCTCATAAATCACAAAAACAAACACCACATCCAAAATAAATGTTTGTGTATAAATAATATATGCGTGTATATAATTATTTTGTACATAATAAATACACACTCATTCATGTATATATTTAAGAAATATTTGCATGTACTGTATATTTATACAATTTATATTATATATAAATATAAATATTTTATATATTAATAATAATAAACATTTATTTGTAGAAATTGGCAATACGTCACCTCAATATCAATAGGAAAAAATGTATATATATATTTTTTTTTTCTCTTAAATATATACTTGAATGAGTGTGTTATACATAATAATTATACACACTACACACATTAAAACATTAACTTTTATTTTGGATGCGATTAATCGATTTGACAGCACTACATTATACACATTTGTACATATACAGGCTAACTAATAAACCTGGACTTGTATACAATGACTTTTGTTGACTCTGATATATTAGGCTACTTCCTCTGAGTCTGTGTGTTGCTTAGGTTAAAAGCGTCTGCTAGTAATGATGCTGAAAAAGGACTGGAGTAATGATGCTGAAAATACAGATTTGATCACAGGAATAAATTACATTTTAAAACATATTCATATAGAATTTTTTAAGTTAATAATTTTACAATGTAAATGTACTTACTTTTAACTTTTCAGTAATATCTTGGCATTTGTCTTTATGCATAAAGATATATTAAAATACAAACAGACAACAGAAATAAAACTCAGAAAATGTCAACTTGAATAAAATGTACATTTTTATTTTTTTCTCACCTATGCAACAACATACTGAAAGCACAGGGTTACGCTGTTTTAGTTTAGCCCTAGTTTAGTGTTTTATACTATTTTAGTTTTTCAGTACAAATTGTTTATATTTTAGTTTTAGTAAAGCTTTGTTTGTGTACAATTTGGATGCACATTTATGCATGTAAGTTTGTTACACAGCTCCTGCTTTAATAAACTCTGGTTTATGTGATCATGTTCCTAAATTTAGAAACAATTCACCACACGCATACTTGCATTTAAGAAATGATCAAATATAAAATAATTCCCGGCCCTCAAATGTGAATAGTTGAACGTGGTTACAAGAGTGCAGATGAAGGAATGCAGCCTTCTCGTACACATACTAATATCAAACCATTCTGTTTTTCCTCATTCTGTTCGAACAGTTGCTTCCAATGATCCATTGATGACTTTCCTCATATATAATAAGTCTGAAGTTTCAACCATTCAGGTAATTCTGGTGTTGTAGCTCTGGTCACAAGATTGTGATCTTCTTCCAGGAACATCAGGCCAATCTACGCTGTCCAGAATCAAGTGGTTTGTCCTCGTCTGGCATCTCAGCTGAGACCTGTCCACTATGGGTGACCCTCTTTTAGTGCATGTCATTATGGGCTGTTTGAGACTGACACCTGCAGACTGTTTTAACAACTTTTTATTTAATTATAATTGCCTGGGGTAATTACAGTAAGGTAATGTTAAAGGAAAGTAATGGATCAAAAGTGGAAAGACATGTATAATGTTACAAAAGATTTCTATTTCAGATAAACGCTGTTCTTTTGAACTTTTTACTTATTAAAGAATCCTGAAAAAATGTACACAACTGTTTTCAACATATAATAATACAAAAAAATGAATAAAGTAAATGATAAACAGCAAATCATCATATTAGAATGATTTCTGAAGGACCATGTGACACTGAAGGACTGGAGTAATGATGCTGAAAATACAGATTTGATCACAGGAATAAATTACATTTTAAAACATATTCAAATAGAATTTTTTAAGTTAATAATTTTACAATGTTACAGTTTTTTTATGTATGTATGTAGGCTTGGTGAGCAAAAAAAAAATCCTACTGATAAACAAACTTTTGAGTGGTTGTGTGTATATTAATTATTGTCATATATTAATTAAAACAAAATTATATATACACAAATTATTACAATATTACAATTATTTTGTTTGTGTATATAGTGGCTTTACTGTCATGGTAAAAAACAAATATGTAAATGTGTACAGACAGATTTAACGGTGGATATGTATATTTGAGTAGAGTCTGCTGATGTGTAAAGTGTCTTTCTCTGTCCATCTAGACGCTGTTTTCTTCAGTCCTTCTGTAGCAGCCGTTGACATCAGTAATGACAGGTCAGTGATGCTGTTATAGATGTTTCCCTCAGTGAAGAGAGCTTGATGATTTCTACACACACATACACAAGTTTCCTCTTCTAAACTCTTTGACTGAACCTGTTCATTGGACAGTCTGTTCATAACCGGTAGATCACGACCCTGAAAATGGGCTGCAGGTCGATATCATGTTCAAAACGGAGCGCTGAATCCAGTTTGAGAGTCTAAAGCAGATCACTCTTTAAACTGGCCTTCAGGAAATCAAGCTCACAGTTCAGTCAAAAATGAAAATTGTCATAATTTACTCGCACACGTCGTACCAAACCTGCAAGAAGATATTTTGAAGAATGTTTCAAATGTTTGTGTCCAGACAATGAAGTCAGTGAGGTCCAAAAAACATTAGACCACATTGACTTAAAATGGACAGAAAAAAACGCCACATTTTTCAGTATATCTTCTTTTATGTCTGGTGAAAGATCCCTTTAATAGATCAGAATAATATATTGCCTTTTGTCTTTATATATATTAAAACATAATCAGACATTAAAAATGAAACTCAGACAAATGATAACTTCAATAAAATGTATTTATTGTAATTGTTTTGTAACATTTTGAGAGTTTTGAGATTTGATTGTTGATTAGATTGAAAAAACTAAAGCAATGTTTGATATATAGTTTTTCAGTATGTTTCATTTTTATTTTAGTAAGGCTTTGTTTGAAAAATGTTAAAACTTTGTTACATATTTTGGTTTCTTAAATGCGTTTAGACACAGAAGTAAATATAGATTAATTTCAGCACTTTCTAAATGTGTGATTTTGCGTAATTACATATTTTAATCAACTCACAGCTCTAGTTTTTATGTTTAACATGCAGATTTTGATTATTGAAACACAAATAAGTGCATTACAGAGCTTCTTTTTTATTAATCTCTGGTTTATGAAGTTCAGATTACTGTGACAGTGTTTACATGTTATGAATAGTAATGGTTGTATTTAAAAATGTAATAATTTTCTCTGCTCTAATCGCCAGTGTTTACATGATCATGATTTATTTTATGCATACAAACATTTAAGAAATTATATTATATTAAATTGTCATGTTATATATATTATATAATATTATATAATATTATATTATATTTATTATATTATATTATATTATATTATATTATATTATATTATATTATATTATATTATATTATATTATATTATATTATATTATATTATATTATTTCATAATCTTCTGCTGCTTCCCTCTACGGTCCAGTCCTCAAGTCTTCAGTTCTCCAACCCTGTCTGCAAAATAGAGAATAGTTAACCTCCAGCTAAGTCATCTACCCTAGTATATTTCTTGCTGGATCAGGCAGGCCGTCATGTCCTCATTCAGTCCCACAACGCTGAGACAGTTTTTCACCAGAACCATCAAGGTGGCACAAAGTAGCTCTCGTCACTGCATCTCTCCTGTTGGGGCAGGACGCTCTATCTCACGAGTGGTCACACTGTCTACAATGGCCAGCCAGGCCTTGTTTTACAATGCTTCTGTCACTATTGGTGGGCAGGCTGTGACCGCTTCCGTGAAACTGAAACTGTGGTTTTACCGAACTCAACAGCTCTGGCCGAGCTGTGATATAAACAAAAGGCTATTGGCCATTTTAAAAAAGGGGAGGAGCTGCTCGATATGTCCTGCCCCGTCTTCCTGTTTCAGTGGAAATACGTCAACACATTGAATAATGTTGCGCGTTTCAAGGCACTTCAGTGAGCCTTTAACGTATAAACAGAAAAATTCAAGTTGTTTTGTTTTGTTGTGATATACTACACACATTTTCGTCATGTATTTCATATTAAGTTTAAAAAAGGTTCATAAAGAAATGTGTTTTTGCTTAACTTGTGAAGTTAAGGGCAGATCGGGAACACACACACACACACACAAAGCATATTTTAAAATCTTCATGTAAATGTGCATTTATATTAACATCAAAAATAAGATATTCCTGTTGTCGCTGCCTAGAGTTGTCATGGTATCATTCCATGTGAAGCTTATGAGGAAATTATGTGGTTTTTCATTGCTCCTATCGCCGAGTGCGTTCCAAATGGCTTCACAAAGGACACACAAGCGCCCTTGCTCTCGACAAAATCCCCACTTCAAGGGTTCTGCCCTTCAGAGTGGATATGGCGTACGGATGTTCACAGCCAATTGGAATTTGCCCTACATTTTGCATGGCACCTAACTTTTTCTGCAGCAGTTTATTTTTGCTACAAAAGAAGTGATATTGCCCTCTACAGGCAGGGTTTTTCCTGCATTGAAAATTGTTTGGCGGCCGCCAAAACAAAACAAAATTTTGTCCCGCCAAAGCCTTATTTGATGAGTTATATTATTATTATAAATTGATGTAGATGGCTGATGCGCTTGTGACAGGGTGCATGTTAACTGAGTGACAGAGAGAATGAGCACTCCTCCCCCACGCGCGCACTCTCTCTTCAAACTAAGCACTGTCTTCTTAGCCCTTCTCATTTGCACATATCAATCAAAATCAACTGAACTGACACAATGGTAAAAGGTCGGAAGACCGAATCCATGTTGCACGTGGCGCATTGGGTAAATGTTTTCCCTGAATTACCGCTGTGTATGAATTGCGCTCAAAAAACGTTGCCTCTTCTCTGACAGGCATTTCGCACATGCAGCTGACATAAACTAGCCTGGTTAAAACCAGACCATTCTCAGTAGTAACTGAGTTATGGTCTGGCAAAGCTGCATAGACAAATCATTTCCAAAGGGACGTCACCAATGGGCGTCGCTCAAATGCCGCAATTGGATAGACCTAAAACCAATCAGAGCGATGAGGGAGATGACGTATGCAGAGCGACGGAGAAACATCTGAGACTCTGGCCGACCTCCGGGCGTTCAGCATTCAAACAGCGCGTCACGTTCGGTTGGTTACGACAGGCAGCACATGATAAATGCCCATTATTATACCTGATCTGTAGATAAAGGGCTGTGGGTTTGCGTAAAGTGACTTTATCTGGCTGGAGTTTATCTACGTTAGCTGTTTCTGAACGATGTTGTAACCTACTCGCTACTACTCGGTGACGGTGACAACACATGGACTATTAATTACCATCACACGCACAATAACTGGAATTTAAAACTGTGAAGAAACAAATAATCAGTGAACTGGTGGACAGATATACATTATAGACTAGGATTTGTGCGCTCAACATCTCTTCTCTGGGTGCCGTGAACTTTTCAATGCACACTCGCGCTGCACACTCTGACTCTTTTCATTTTCAGAAGCTTTTCATATAATGGTTTTGTGCACTGAAATATTATTAAAACCCAGTCTTGTTCTCTCGTATCTATCATATCTTTGTTGCCCCATTAAAAAGCTGTTCATTACGTTTACAATAAACATTTTGTAATTTTATATTTGTAGGCATCTATATAATTTTTCAAATTCATATATAAATCTAATATTATAAATTGTTTTTCATAAATGCATTTGATAAGAACACAATGTAATCTGTACCTTTTTATTAACATGTTTAGATTTTATACATTTAGTCCAAAGATATATTTCAAGAATTACTTTGTGTAATTGTAATTTTTGTAACTATCCACTCATATTTTTGTCATAGCTTATGATTAGGCCTATATATGTTTATTCATTTATTTTCTCTATAATGAAGTAGTGTGTACAGCAAACTGCTGTAACTGTTGGACAGTGTTCCTTTATAAAAAAAGAGTGATTTTTATACATTTTAATGCTTATATATATATTTTTTTTTGAAGAGACACTGCCCATCTTGCCTCCTTCTTGACAGCCTACATTTCGAATAATAGCTTTGATTAATGATGAAAATTAAGGTTTCAAAATCGTGATAGTTTGGATTGTTTTTTTCTGCCATCGAGCCAAAGGCGTTCACTGAATGGCATAAGACACGCACCATAGCAACACGTCATGGCAACGACATTTCAGACTGACAGATAACACTACGTAAAAGATAAACGGGACATTTGAGCGCTTTGTTACTGTTTTGTACGCGCTGTTATATTAATTATAATTCAAATTCTGTTTTATTGGTCACAATATTATTGATGATTGATGAGAGGGGCACTTTTGATAGGCTACATTTTTAAAAAGGGCAGGGGCTCGAGCCCCCAAAGCCCTCCCCTCTGCACTTGCCTGGTGTGTGTGTGTGTGTGTCCTGTCACAAAATGCGGCGAAAACTCCTACATGGCGTTAATAGTTAGATAAAGGTGTGTACATGTCTACAATGCACTTTGATAATGCGACTAAAATAGGCATACTCCACATTGGATTTTTGTTTAATTCGAGTATGGCTTTAACCGGATTAAGGTAATTAGAAATAGCTGTTTACATGGTAGTTTCTTAACCAGAGTATGGTCTTAATCAGATTAATATCGGAGTATTGTTGTCCATGTAAACGTACTGACTGATTTTCCTTGGCAAAGAAATTACACTTTTATCCAAATGTACTGATTTATGGTGACTCAAGTAAAAAAAAAAAACTGAATTATTGAATCATAATTCAATATTGTATAATTCAACTATTACCTAAAATGTTTCAGATTGAATCAACGTTATATATTTTTTTCAGTGTAGAGCATCAAACAGATGGAATGCAATGCATTTGAACTCATTATCATTTCATTTTGGTGCAAATTATAAAAAAGCTATTTCAGTGAAAGTGAAATAAGACTGCATTGCTTTTCACTGCAAACGTTTTTTTTTATTATATCATATAGAGAAAAGACAGATGGTGGAAGTTAAAATGGATTCAGGTTTTCGGGGAGTGGCAGTCTCAGAGACATTGGATGTCTGAGAAGTAGTAGCTGTATCATATCCAGTGGCAGTGGATAGGCAGTGGCAGTGGCAGTGGCAGTGGCAGCGTCGACCTGAGAGGCAGCGTCGACCTGAGAGGCAGCGTCGACCTCAGAGGCAGCGTCGACCTGAGAGCCTGCGTCGACCTGTGAGGCAGCGTCAACCTGTGAGGCAGCGTAGACCTGTGAGGCAGCGTCAACCTTTGAGGCAGCGTAGACCTGAGAGGCAGCATCAACCTTTGAGGCAGCGTCAACCTGTGAGGCAGCGTCGACCTGAGGGGCAGCGTCGACCTGTGAGGCAGCGTCAACCTGTGAGGCAGCGTAGACCTGAGAGGCAGCATCAACCTTTGAGGCAGCGTCAACCTGTGAGGCAGCGTCAACCTGTGAGGCAGCGTAGACCTGTGAGGCAGAATCAACCTTTGAGGCAGCGTCGACCTGAGAGGCAGCATCAACCTTTGAGGCAGCGTCAACCTGTGAGGCAGCGTCAACCTGTGAGGCAGCGTCGACCTGAGGGGCAGCGTCGACCTGTGAGGCAGCGTCAACCTGTGAGGCAGCGTCGACCTGAGAGGCAGCATCAACCTTTGAGGCAGCGTCAACCTGTGAGGCAGCGTCAACCTGTGAGGCAGCGTAGACCTGTGAGGCAGAATCAACCTTTGAGGCAGCGTCGACCTGAGAGGCAGCATCAACCTTTGAGGCAGCGTCAACCTTTGAGGCAGCGTCAACCTGTGAGGCAGCGTCAACCTGTGAGGCAGCGTCGACCTGAGAGGCAGCATCAACCTTTGAGGCAGCGTCGACCTGAGAGGCAGCATCAACCTTTGAGGCAGCGTCGACCTGAGAGGCAGCGTCAACCTGTGAGGCAGCGTCGACCTGTGAGGCAGCATCAACCTTTGAGGCAGCGTCGACCTGAGAGGCAGCATCAACCTTTGAGGCAGCGTCGACCTGAGAGGCAGCATCAACCTTTGAGGCAGCGTTGACCTGTGAGGCAGCGTCAACCTGTGAGGCAGCGTCGACCTGAGAGGCAGCATCAACCTGTGAGGCAGCGTAGACCTGTGAGGCAGCGTCAACCTGTGAGGCAGCGTCGACCTGAGAGGCAGCGTCAACCTGTGGGGCAGCGTCGACCTGAGGGGCGGCGTCGACCTGTGAGGCAGCGTCAACCTTTGAGGCAGCGTCAACCTGTGAGGCAGCGTCAACCTGTGAGGCAGCGTCAACCTTTGAGGCAGCGTCAACCTGTGAGGCAGCGTCGACCTGAGGGGCGGCGTCGACCTGTGAGGCAGCGTCAACCTTTGAGGCAGCGTCAACCTGTGAGGCTGCGTAGACCTGTGAGGCAGCAAAGACCTGTGAGGCTGCGTAGACCTGTGAGGCAGCGTCGACCTGTGAGGCAGCGTAGACCTGAGAGGCAGCGTAGACCTGAGAGGCAGCGTAGACCTGAGAGGCAGCGTCGACCTGTGAGGCAGCGTAGACCTGAGAGGCAGCGTAGACCTCTGAGGCAGCGTAGACCTGAGAGGCAGCGTAGACCTGTGAGGCAGCGTAGACCTGTGAGGCAGCGTAGACCTGAGAGGCAGCGTAGACCTGAGAGGCAGCGTCGACCTGTGAGGCAGCGTAGACCTGAGAGGCAGCGTAGACCTGAGAGGCAGCGTAGACCTGAGAGGCAGCGTCAACCTCAGAGGCAGCGTCGACCTGTGAGTTAGCGTCAACTTCAGAGGCAGCGTCGACCTGTGAGGCAGCGTCGACTTCAGAGGCAGCGTCAGTCTGAAAGTTAGTGGGAGTCTCAGACACTGTGGAAAAAGAAGAAAGCAGAAACTATTATCATTTTAAATTTACTTCATTTTTAGGGGCCAAGCACCGAAAGTTGCGGAGGCACCTATTGAAATTGTTTGCGTTCCTATTAGGGCTGGGTATTGACACAAATTTCACAATTCGATTAGATTTCGATTCACAAGCTTTCGATTTGATACGATTTTTGATTCAATTCAATATCGCTTACTTTAGATATATATCAGGTACAATACATGGCAAATTTTCTGAAGGAAAACAAATCTCTGAACTATGTTATAAACTATGGTAGTCATTTATACTACATTAGCCTACTAATATTGAAGGTAAAAAATTAACTGATTTATATACAAACACTTAAATTACTCTAAATGATGTTTTATTATAAAATAATAATAGTTATAATATTAATCTTACAATTAATATTACATAATCATATTTATACTCCAATTAGTTTTTGGAAATATAAACATTTGGCTGTCATAAAAACTTGCCAGATTTATTCATAGGCATACATGCATTAAATTGAAGAACATTAAAAATGACAATGAATATGTAATGTGGTGCATATAATTATCAAAATACTCCTCTCTAGAGTTATTTTTTTCTAGCTGAATAAAGCTTACTAACGAGTTTATGGACACTGGATATGGTTTTTCTGGGGTAAATGTCACATTACATGACATTGTTTACTTATTAGCCATTTTGCTTAAGTCTTTCTGCGGTTGAAACTTGAGCTATTCCATGTGACATGATACGGATTTCAGTAAGTTATCCTGTAATCTTTTAACACACTTTCAGATGCTTATTCTTGTTTACTTTGCGCTGTAACTGGTATTAAGGCGGAAGAGAATATCCGTTCATGTTTGCTCCGCGCTGCCGGTTCTCTTGAGCTGAGCTGCGGCAGAGCGATTTCGTGCCACAGCGCCAAAGCGGTATTTATGCTTTTGAATTTCGTAAAAAAATAGACCTAATTTGAAATCTGAGACTTTGTTCTATATCAATAGTAATAAAGCACAAAGATTATAGCGATTTATTGGATGGGAGGTGCGCTACAATGTTTATTTCATTCATTAAAGGAGCTGTATGTAGGACTGTGGCCAAAACTGGTACTGCAATCACTTTCAAATGACTGTAGAGCGGTGGATCCCCTCTCCCCCTCCCCTGACTCGAGGCTGCCAGATAGGCTGCAGGATCCAGCAGGAACGTAGGCTGCTACACGGAGCTTTCAATGGCAAGTGACGAGTCCTACACAGTACGTTTTTTTCTTTCTGTTAATTATGTTTATGCTTCAAGAGCGATGTTTTGTGAAGTAATTATGAATCGCAATTTACTTATGGCGATTAGCCAAATATAATCGTAAATATGAACGCTCGTACATTCCCACATGAAAAAATACTATAGTATATTATAGTAAAATTACAGCAAAGCTAAATAACATTAGCAATGGTCTTACAGGTCAACTTGCAGCATGTTTTGTCCACTATATATGCGAAGAACGAATGAGGAATATGAGGTAACGTTAGGCTGCGGTCTCAAATACGTTTTCACATTGCCATAATAGGCGTGCTAATGTTGTTTTCCTCAGCGTCTCAGCATAATGACAGAGAAACGGGCTCTGATAATGCATTACTAATGTTAGCAATGACGACTCGCCGTTTTTATTTACCAAACAATTCCTTAACGTTACCTTTTCAATTCAATGACCCACCTCCTCCATCTGCGCTAACCTAACGTTACTTTGCACGAACATGCATATCTTTGTTCGACTGTCATGAATATTTGAAATGTCCATTTACATTAAGTAACGTTACAAGTTAGCCAAACATAGATGAACCTTAACGTTACCTGTCCAGGAGAAAATTAGCAACGTTGGCATTAGTCTTCAAATTATTCTCCGTTTTCAGCCGTCTACATCTTTCAAAGGCATCTCCTATACAAATCCTTGTTTTATTTCGGACACTGTCACAACGTTTTTCTGATTCATAACGAGGTCGTTTAGGTTTCGTAAAGTTAGACATTGTTTATCCAAAAAGTTTGTAGCTGCAGCTGTGGTAACTAGAGCAGAGCTGGCAACCCGAATGCAGAAACACTACTGACTTCGTGATTGGTAGATAGGTGGAGGGTGGGGCTTCAGGCATGACACAACATGTCAACATCAACATCAGTTGACGGCTGCAACTTCACTTTTAAAATGACAATATCTTGGCCGGACAACCGTTGTCAGTGATATAAATATTTGAAATTAACATGATTTCTTAATGTCTAGTGACATATCAGGGCCATTTTATGATTAATTGAAATACATTTCTTACATACAGTTCCTTTAACTGAAAACAGGATGACTAATCGATTCTTGGGATTTAAGAATCAATATTGTTTTGTAAAAGTGAGAATCGATTAAAATCGAGAAATCAATATTTTATACCCAGCCCCAGTTCCTATTATTATTATTATTATTATTATTATTCTGTATTGGAGTCTATGGCAGCCCATAGAACCGCTTGCGGGAAAGTTATGAAATTTGGCACATAGATAGAGAACAGTCTCAACTGTCACCACAGCACATTTGGAGTCTCTAACTCAATCACTCTAGTGCCACCAACTGTCCAAAGTTGCACTCACGTTTATGCTAATAACTTTTGAACCGTAAGAGTTAGAAACAAAATGCTTTTGTCGTCTGATTCTGTGGCTCAAGCTAATTCGATTGATCACAATCACAATTCCTGTTATTTTCTATAGTGGTAATTTTCCTGCTAAAAATCCAACTTTTTCAAACTCCTCCTAGATGGTTTATCCGATTTGCACAAATATTTAACAAGATCATCTTCAGACAATGATGACAAAAAGTTTGATTAATCAAACTGTTTTCAGATAACATGAATTGTACGTAGTACTTGCGAAAATAGACACAAGACTGTATCTCCGCAATGCTTTATCGTATTCAAACCAAACATGGTACATTTGCAAGCACAACCTGAGGCAATATGCTGCGTTTCAGGGCAGCGCCACCTACTGGTCCAGAGATACAAAAATAGCTATTTTTGCTTATAACTTCTGATAGGTTTATCCAAAGTGCTGAGTGCTGAGTCCAACGATACCAGACATGCCAGGTTTCAGCGTATGGTTTGTGCAGCGTTGTAACTTAGCGCTAAGTTAGGAAACATATGTCGATAGCTAAATAATAATGCCCAAATGTCAAAATATTGATAGTAAGGGGTATTGTGCCTCTTGGTGGCGCTATTATAGAACAAAACATGAAATTGATTACAATGTTGTATTATGATATAAAATGCTAATGCTATACTTTACGAATGCATTAGCGTATCGTTACAAAACTCTATGTGTCTTCTGCACCATGCACTGAAGGTACTCAAAAGGTTTCGAGGCAGCGACAACTTGTGGTCAAAAGTTATAGCAAAATTTACAAAAATGCTAATAACTTTTGACTAAATTAGCATATTGTAATTAAACTGATCATAATACATTCCTTGGCTCATGCCGTGAACATAGATACCAATTTTGCCATTTTTGGCAAACCTTCCTGTCCTCCATCTTGTTATTTGTTAAAAACCTTCTTTTTCAAACGCGTACTAGACCACTTGATCTTCAGATCGTGCCGACAAAAAGTTATGGATTTTGCGCTGATAGACGAAACCATTTTTGTATCCACCTGTTTCCGGGGGCGCTACTGTAAAAAAGAATGTGGGTACAACTTCCGGTGAGGCGGCAGAAGTAGTATTCCAATGGTATTTTGTGTGCTAGTTAGTGGAGAGGCTAAGTGTTTTTCGGATCATTGGCAAGGTTTCAAAATTATAAGCAACATATGTGAAGCAACATTTGCAGAATGACACGCACTAAATTTAATTTAGTACATTCATTAGTTAATTGATAATATTACAATACAATTTTCGTGTCCTTAATTGTCCTTCCTTACTTTACTGACCTTCCACCAAAGTGCTGCTGCATGACTACAACAGCGTCCTGGCCCTAATTCATGAACAACCCGCTGTCTGTACTTCACCTGTCACTGAAGCTAGAACCCATGCCTTGTGATGGGATACGTGTAGGCTCGGCTCAATGTCCGCTTTTAGATCGTTTCCGACAGATACTGATATGCCTCTGAGCTTTTCAAATTGCTCATCGCCTTACCATCACAGCCTACTGAATCTAGAAAATAGCTAAAAATGCTACCGTACTTGATACGAGGCCTCTTCTTCAGTCATCCTCCCAACCAACTACCGCGGAGGGTAAAGGTACTGTTTTCACCCTTTTGGAAGTTTGTTGAGGTTGTCTTCCCACATCGTTAGCCAATTTGGATAGCTTGAATGACTGTTGAATGTTGAATGTCAATAAGCTATGTTTCCATCCACCTATTTTTATGCACATTTTGGGATAACGATATTGCATCAAAAAAAAAAAATGCTGAATAGAAACGCCAAGATGCGCATGAATTCTATAAATGCACAAAAAAATGTATGCGCTCGTTTTAGTCGGATACATTTTCTATCCGATACGAAAACGTGCGCATAAACTACGATGGAAATGCATAAAGTCCCGCTTGTTTAATTTGAACCGGAAGACGTTCCCACTTTTGACGCAAGGCTTCATGGGGCGTAGGAAAATTGTGGATAGCGCTGCAACGAATTTGAGGCATGGTGCCAAAATGACTCTATATCTCTGCAATGCTTTGACTTATTGACACTAAACTTTGCATGTATCATTGTTCCCTTATTCTGACCACACCACATCAATTTCGGAACTGTGCCACCTATTGGTCAAAGCTGATAAACCATTAAATCATTATAATTGACTGTATTTATAATTTTACAGCTATTTTGCCTAAAATTATCTTAATATGTCTTCAATGGCTCCTTGACACTCCCAGACATGTTGGCAAGTCCTATTGTCTTTTTTGTGCTTGGCCCCGGTAACGGTTGCTTGCAGCTATATTTGAAGAGTTCAGATGCAAAAGCCTCTAAAAGCCACCTCGGTCAAAAATGAGATAACAATACTGAATGAATGCTCTCCGTATATAGAATACGTTCATAAAATACTTTCACTCCAAACCCACTAAATCCCAGCCTCAGCCCATTCAGAAGTACCGGTACTTAGGTAGAAACCTATACATAGAAGCCTGACAAAAATGCTTATTTTAAAGAAAAACATCAGACGGACTCAGAGGCTTTTGCATCTGAAGTCTTCATTTATCAGTATAATGGTTACTGTGATTTAAAGATGTTCATATTTGTTTGATTGCACTGTTGGGAAAAAGTAATTAAGCTATCTTTAAAGGTCAAAACCACCCTTTCATTACATCATAAACCAGAAGTTAAAGGATTTTGATGAAGTGTATCACCTTTCAAAGCTGGGCTCGCCCTAAACAAAGCATCTTCCTCCTTTTTAAGAATGACTCCAAGGCCTAGAGCAGCAAATAAAACAAAACATTCAAATTGTGCACACATCAAAGCACATTTGATAGATAATTTACTGCATAAATAATAATTTACTCAATTTACTTGAATATATGCTCAGATCGACAGATGGCACAGAGACAATGCACTTACCTGGATGTTTTGGGACATTCCACTCCAGTTGTCCCTTCTTTGTCCTGTTGATAATTTGTTTTTGCTTGGTGCCTTGGTGAAGCTGGCTTTTGTTTAGGTGTACCTTGGTGAAGCAGTACCGTAAAAGCAGCATACTAGCAGTGATCAGCATGGCTTGATTTTCGCAGAATATCGGCTGAACTGTATATTAACCAAGCAGAGTGCAACTCGCAGACTGAATTGTTAAAGCAGAACGAATCTTGCAATCGAGAAAACAGACTTGTCTTAAATGAAGCAGTACCGAGTAATGCAGACCGAGTGTTAGATAGTGTCTGAACATTCTAATTCTTTAAGCGGTGATGTCACAGTGAAGCCATTCTGGACATTCTATGAAGTTGTGCTGCAGCAGACATTTTGTAGATTCAGAGCTAAAGAAAAGACTTAAATCCCATCTAGGCCTTTATTTCTCTATTAATCACTCTGTCTGATCTGCTTTTAAAAAAGTAGCCTATACAAAGTAATACACCAGTCATTAATGAAAGGACAATGAGACTCTAAATAAGACATTTTAAGAGACTGCTAGAGATGTATACATACACTTAAAATGTCTTATTTAGAGTCTCTATAACTATATACAATATTTACATACGTAGGCCCCGCTGTGCGATACACCAGCCTCCATGTGACACTGGGATGACTCAGTGTCTGGGCTTCTTCAGGTATACCTGACCGCTGATATGCTCACCATTGACTCCATCTCCCGCTGTTCTCCAGAACCTGCAAATAAAGAACTGTTTTGCTACTCACCTTGTTTGTCCTCTTCTGTTACATGACTATTATATTATATTATTTCTGGGCCTCAAATTTGATTGGCTTAGCGCTGTAGAAAGAACGCAGTTTTGTCGCACACCTTCACTTTTATATATTAAACCAGTCTGTGTTTCCTCATTCTGTTCGTTCAGTTACTTCCACCGATCCTTCTGCGATTCCCACATATATAATCAGTGTGAAGTTTCTTCCATTCAGGTGAATGAGATGATGTTGCCGTTGTTGTTCATGAGACTGTGATCTTCTGCCAGGAACATCAGGCCAATCCGTCCAGAATCAGGTGGTTTGTCTTGGTCTGGCATCTCAGCTGAGACCTGTCCACTATGAGTGACCCTAGCAGGAGATCTGAAGTACCAGTGGTGTAGCTCTCAGCATCACTGATGCACACAAGCCCTCACAGCACGTCAAGCTGCAAACCATGTGAGGGACCCAAACCTACCCTAACCTTACTGTTTAACAGCAACCGCATATCAACCGACCAATCAAAACGTCCTGACAGCCATGTAGCAATGCACACAAAAAAACACTCCGAAAAGTCCAGCAACTGCACGGCAACGCGCTAACAACAGCTCAGAAAACCTTGGCAAATGCATTCCAACACACAGGAAACCACCAAAAACATCCTGACAGCCACTTAGCAACACATTAAAAACCACTTGGAACAACCTTGGAGGAGTCGCATAACAACACAATGACCAAAAGCATCTTAACAATCTTACAGCATTGTGCTAAAAATCACTCTGCAAACTATAAACGTACTATTTAAATATAAACTTACTCTAT
The DNA here is from genome assembly GCF_949357685.1 of Gobio gobio. NCBI lineage: Eukaryota > Metazoa > Chordata > Actinopteri > Cypriniformes > Gobionidae > Gobio > Gobio gobio. Next base: position 33,465,188 of record NC_137113.1, read on the forward strand.
AACTATATACAATATTTACATACGTAGGCTCCGCTGTGCGATACACCAGCCTCCATGTGACACTGGGATGACTCAGTGTCTGGGCTTCTTTCTTCGGGGTTCCTCGGGCAGCGGCTCTTCACTGATGTCCACGTGGATTTGTGGAGCCAAGCTTCTACCGGGTGTTGAGAAGCTCTCAGTGATGAGGATGCGTCCATCAGGCTGCTCTGTCTCCACCATCGAAGGGCAGCTGAGGGTCTCCCATAGGCGCTGCTTGATCTTCCTTCCCAGCGCAAGACTGTAGGGACGGCGGCGACCACAGCTTGTCTTCATCATGGGCTCCACCACAGAGCGGTAAATCTCCTTGTAACCCTCCACACTGTAGCCATGGATGGAGATAGGCTCTTCCTGCTGACACAGAGGTACCGGGCACACTTCCACCGAAGACACTGAGGCTGCTGGGAGGATGTCGGGAAGGACAGCGGCGTTCTTCAGGTAGCGCTCTTCCAAACCCCTGGGTCTTCGTACTTTCACAGAGATGGAGCTGTAAGTGTGGTCCAACCTGATTACAGCTGCCAGCTGTGAAAGCTCACTGGGGTCTTGAATGGAAGAGTCGCCCTCCACCAAGAATCCCCTCAGGTGTGCGGGAAGAGCCCTTGTTCTTCTCGAGCGACGCTGTTCCATGCTGATGACTGAAGAGCAACTTCTCAAATTAGACAAATTGATCAAACTTGGAGAGTTGTGAAGAGCTTGTAGCGAGTATGATCTTCAAGGCTTCAGCAAAAGTTGTGTTGATTTCAAAAAACAACAGTTGCTGTACTGACAATATTCAGGCTAATTTAAATGTAAACAACACTTGATATCAGCAGTATGAATATATATATATATATATATATATATATATATATATATATATATATATATATATATATATATATATACCTCACCAAACTGATTTCGAACAGGCTTCTTAGGCAGCGTAATAGTTTAATGATCTACAACAATATAGAGTGAGTTTTGGTGAAAACTAAGTGAATATTTAATACTACATTAGTAATTTCTTGCTAGAAATTGCATAAAAAATCATAAACGTTGGTCAAAAACTGGCACAGAATCACTGAAAAAAATAAAATCAGGTCTCCAATTGAAAATGTTCTATTGATCACATCTAAAATTTTTAGTTAGCCAATTTGAATTTCTTAATCAATTAAATTGCATCAATTCACAGAAATTCAGTTTGGCCAACTAAAAAATGTAGATGTGATCAGTCAATAGAAAATTTTCAATTGGAGACCTGAATTCTTTTTTACAGTGTTGGAATGCAGAGGATTGTGGGATATCAAAGACAGCGAAGGATAGATCTATGCTGCCTTTAAAAATCAATCAGATGAAGGTATCGCTGGAGATAGGAAGTGAAGGTATTTTGGATCCGGATGTTCCTTGATGCCTTCCTACCCTGGATTGCATTTCTGAAGACAGCATTTTTAAGTTTTCGGACGCAGCCGTGGTGTCTGTAATTTGTGATATCTGGCAAGTGGCAAACTTTCATCTGGAGCTTTAATAAGGAGAACATGCTCTCGTTTGAGGGAAGAATTCAGAAGAGAGAAGAAAGAGAGCAGCACATGTATGCAGACTAAGCAGCAGCTCCTGTTAATGCCAATTGTTCAGGAGTTATTAAAGTTTGGATTATACACACTAAACGCATTATTATTTTCTTTTATTAGCCTGGGACTGACAACGCAATATATCAATGCTGACTAATAGGGCTGTGAATCTTTCTGAACCTCACTGTAAGGGAACCCGCGGTGTATGTAGTTAGAAATGGCTTATTCTAAGGTAATAAAAACATAACGGTTCATTATGTAAGGTCTTTATACACCACTGAATACATTGTTATGTATATTATATTGTATTTCTGTCAATAGATCCTCATAAATATTACACACTGCACCTTTCAAGGAGCTTTTATAAACATACCTTAGAAGAAAAACATTACTGGTGTGCTTCTTGAGACAAAACAATAGCACTGACATATTTTAAGATATGTCAGTTCAAGTTGATTTCAGTTAAAACAGCTCAAACATGTATTTTATATCATAATTAATATTATAATTTTTAGAGGAATTAAAATATAAATAGTCTAGTGGGGTGGGGCATCTTACCCTGCCTTTTAAGCTACTTTTGTTAGGGTAGGCCTACACAGAGGCTGCACACAAGTAGGCTATGTGTAAAATAAATGTAGGCCTACAACAAGCGTCAACGCTAAAACAAGGCCTGCATCTCAATGCGCATACTATCCATCATAGTATGTGACATTAGTAATATTCAATACTATATTTAGGGCGGACTTGAATAAAATGTACATTTTTATTTTTTTCTCACCTATGCAACAACATACTGAAAGCACAGGGTTACGCTGTTTTAGTTTAGCGTTTATAGTTTTAGTTTTTCAGTACAAATTGTTTTTATTTTCGTTTTAGTAAAGCTTTGTTTGTGCACAATTTGGATGCACATTTGGATGCAAATAAGTTTGTTACACAGCTCCTGCTTTAATAAACTCTGGTTTATGTGATCATGTGCCTAAATTTAGTGAAAAGTTGAACTTGGTTACAAGAGTGCAGAAGAAGGAATGCAGCCTTCTCGTACACATACTAATATCAAACCATTCTGTTTTTCCTCATTCTGTTCGAACAGTTGCTTCCAATGATCCATTGATGACTTTCCTCATATATATTAAGTCTGAAGTTTCAACCATTCAGGTAATTCTGGTGTTGTAGCTCTAGTCACAAGATTGTGATCTTCTTCCAGGAACATCAGGCAAATCTACGCTGTCCAGAATCAAGTGGTTTGTCTTCGTCTGGCATCTCTGCTGAGACCTGTCCACTATGGGTGTTCTGCTTCAAGTTTACTTGTCACTTGTATTTTGTATATTTGTTCTAGTTTTGGCGCCACCTAGTGGCAGTTCGCTAGAAAAATAAGTGATCACATTTCACCAGTTAGCATCTCCTCAATCTTTGGATGTAATCCTTTGTTTTGCGTTTGAAAAAGCATCATCTGTAAGTTAATTCTTCATTATAAAATGCTTGATGTTACATATTAGCATATATTTGTGATAAGTTTATTCAAAGCTTTGATTGTGTAATTTTTGTGATAGCTTTTAGCTATTAGCTTAGCCTTTGTCTGATATAGCACTTGATGTGTTAATTTCAGTCTACTAAGATAAGATGACTACTCTTTGGCATGAATATCTGTATTTGTTGCTATTTTCTTGGTCATTTAGTCCCATTTATGTAAATTGATTACATTGGATTAATTTGGGGTATTTTCAGACAAGAGTTTGAGAACTACATGAATATTCTTTAGTCATTGGATAATTGTTCTGATTATTGTTTATTTGCTGTTTGTTTACAGTTTTACTCCTTATTCATAATGTACTTGGCATCTTATTAAACGACAAAGACTAAGATGAATCCTGACTCGTCTGTACTTTATGGCTGGCTGTTAAATTGCATCTGTACATGCAATAATTTGTTAATTTGTTACATTTATATAGCGCTTTTCTAGGCACTCAAAGCGCTTTACATAGAAAGGGGAATCTCCTCAACCACCACTAATGTGTAGCATCCACCTGGATGATGCGACGGCAGCCATATTGCGCCAGTACGCCCACCACACACCAGCTGATTGGTGGAGAGGACACAGAGTGATGATACCAATCGTATATATATGGGGATGATTAGGAGGCCATGATGGACAGGGGCCAATGGGCAAATTTGGCCATGATGCCGGGGTTACACCCCTACTCTTTACCGATGGGCATCCTGGGATTTTTAATGACCACAGAGAGTCAGGACCTCGGTTTAACGTCTCATCCGAAGGACGGAATGCAAGGACGGATGCAAGGAGAACAGTACAATGGGTGACCCTCTTTTAGCGCATGTCATTATGGGCTTTTTGAGACTGACACCTGCAGACTCTTTTAACAAATGTTTATTTAATTATAATTGCCTGGGGACAGTAAGGTAATGTTAAAGGAAAGTAATGGATCAAAAGTGGAAAGACACAAAAGATTTCTATTTCAGATAAATGCTGTTCTTTTGAACTTTCTATTTATTAAAGAAAAAAATGTTTAATAAAATAAACGGGAAACAGCAAATCATCATATTAGAATGATTTCTGAAGGATCATGTGACACTGAAGACTGGCGTAATGATGCTGAAAATACAGATTTGATCAATAAATTACATATTAAAACATTCAAATACAATTTTTTTTATTTAATCATTTTACAATGTTACAGTTTTTTTTATCTAATGTAGCCTTGGTGAGCAAAAAAAGACTTATTTAAAAAAAATACTACTGAACTTTTGAGTGGTTGTGTGTGTATTAATTATTGTCATATATTAATAAAAAAAATTATATATATGCACACAAATTATATAATTATTACAATTATTTTGATTGTGTATATAGTGGCTTTACTGTCATGGTAAAAAACAAATATGTAAATGTGTACAGACAGATTTAACGGTGCATATGTATATTTGAGTAGAGTCTGCTGATGTGTAAAGTGTCTTTCTCTGTCCATCTAGACGCTGTTTTCTTCAGTCCTTCTGTAGCAGCCGTTGACATCAGTAATGACAGGTCAGTGATGCTGTTATAGATGTTTCCCTCAGTGAAGAGAGCTTGATGATTTCTACACACACATACACAAGTTTCCTCTTCTAAACTCTTTGACTGAACCTGTTCATTGGACAGTCTGTTCATAACCGGTAGATCACGACCCTGAAAATGGGCTGCAGGTCGATATCATGTTCAAAACGGAGCGCTGAATCCAGTTTGAGAGTCTAAAGCAGATCACTCTTTAAACTGGCCTTCAGGAAATCAAGCTCACAGTTCAGTCAAAAATGAAAATTGTCATAATTTACTCGCACACGTCGTACCAAACCTGCAAGAAGATATTTTGAAGAATGTTTCAAATGTTTGTGTCCAGACAATGAAGTCAGTGAGGTCCAAAAAACATTAGACCACATTGACTTAAAATGGACAGAAAAAAACGCCACATTTTTCAGTATATCTTCTTTTATGTCTGGTGAAAGATCCCTTTAATAGATCAGAATAATATATTGCCTTTTGTCTTTATATATATTAAAACATAATCAGACATTAAAAATGAAACTCAGACAAATGATAACTTCAATAAAATGTATTTATTGTAATTGTATTGTAACATTTTGAGAGTTTTGAGATTTGATTGTTGATTAGATTGAAAAAACTAAAGCAATGTTTGATATATAGGTTTAGTTTTTCAGTATGTTTCATTTTAATTTTAGTAAGGCTTTGTTTGAAAAATGTTAAAACTTTGTTACATATTTTGGTTTCTTAAATGCGTTTAGACACAGAAGTAAATATAGATTAATTTCAGCACTTTCTAAATGTGTGATTTTGCGTAATTACATATTTTAATCAACTCACAGCTCTAGTTTTTATGTTTAACATGCAGATTTTGATTATTGAAACACAAATAAGTGCATTACAGAGCTTCTTTTTTATTAATCTCTGGTTTATGAAGTTCAGATTACTGTGACAGTGTTTACATGTTATGAATAGTAATGGTTGTATTTAAATAATTTAATAATTTTCTCTGCTCTAATCGCCAGTGTTTACATGATCATGATTTATTTTATGCATACAAACATTTAAGAAATTATATTATATTAAATTGTCATGTTATATATATATTATATAATATTATATAATATTATATTATATTATATTATATTATATTATATTATTTCATAATCTTCTGCTGCTTCCCTCTACGGTCCAGTCCTCAAGTCTTCTGTTCTCCAACCCTGTCTGCAAAATAGAGAATAGTTAACCTCCAGCTAAGTCATCTACCCTAGTATATTTCTTGCTGGATCAGGCAGGCCGTCATGTCCTCATTCAGTCCCACAACGCCTCGACAGTTTTTCACCAGAACCATCAAGGTGGCACAAAGTAGCTCTCGTCACTGCATCTCTCCTGTTGGGGCAGGACGCTCTATCTCACGAGTGGTCACACTGTCTACAATGTCCAGCCAGGCCTTGTTTTACAATGCTTCTGTCACTATTGGTGGGCAGGCTGTGACCGCTTCCGTGAAACTGAAACTGTGGTTTTACCGAACTCAACAGCTCTGGCCGAGCTGTGATATAAACAAAAGGCTATTGGCCAGTTTAAAAAAGGGGAGGAGCTGCTCGATATGTCCTGCCCCGTCTTCCTGTTTCAGTGGAAATACGTCAACACATTGAATAATGTTGCGCGTTTCAAGGCACTTCAGTGAGCCTTTAACGTATAAACAGAAAAATTCAAGTTGTTTTGTTTTGTTGTGATATACTACACACATTTTCGTCATGTATTTCATATTAAGTTTAAAAAAGGTTCATAAAGAAATGTGTTTTTGCTTAACTTATGAAGTTAAGGGCAGATCGGGAACACACACACACACACACACACACACAAAGCATATTTTAAAATCTTCATGTAAATGTGCATTTATATTAACATCAAAAATAAGATATTCCTGTTGTCGCTGCCTAGAGTTGTCATGGTATCATTCCATGTGAAGCTTATGAGGAAATTATGTGGTTTTTCATTGCTCCTATCGCCGAGTGCGTTCCAAATGGCTTCACAATGGACACACAAGCGCCCTTGCTCCCGACAAAATCCCCACTTCAAGGGTTCTGCCCTTCAGAGTGGATATGGCGTACGGATGTTCACAGCCAATTGGAATTTGCCCTACATTTTGCATGGCACCTAACTTTTTCTGCAGCAGTTTATTTTTGCTACAAAAGAAGTGATATTGCCCTCTACAGGCAGGGTTTTTCCTGCATTGAAAATTGTTTGGCGGCCGCCAAAACAAAACAAAATTTTGTCCCGCCAAAGCCTTATTTGATGAGTTATATTATTATTATAAATTGATGTAGATGGCTGATGCGCTTGTGACAGGGTGCATGTTAACTGAGTAACAGAGAGAATGAGCACTCCTCCCCCACGCGCGCACTCTCTCTTCAAACTTAGCACTGTCTTCTTAGCCCTTCTCATTTGCACATATCAATCAAAATCAACTGAACTGACACAATGGTAAAAGGTCGGAAGACCGAATCCATGTTGCACGTGGCGCATTGTGTAAATGTTTTCCCTGAATTACCGCTGTGTATGAATTGCGCTCAAAAAACGTTGCCTCTTCTCTGACAGGCATTTCGCACATGCAGCTGACATAAACTAGCCTGGTTAAAACCAGACCATTCTCAGTAGTAACTGAGTTATGGTCTGGCAAAGCTGCATAGACAAATCATTTCCAAAGGGACGTCACCAATGGGCGTCGCTCAAATGCCGCAATTGGATAGACCTAAAACCAATCAGAGCGATGAGGCAGATGACGTATGCAGAGCGACGGAGAAACATCTGAGACTCTGGCCGACCTCCGGGCGTTCAGCATTCAAACAGCGCGTCACGTTCGGTTGGTTACGACAGGCAGCACATGATAAATGCCCATTATTATACCTGATCTGTAGATAAAGGGCTGTGGGTTTGCGTAAAGTGACTTTATCTGGCTGGAGTTTATCTACGTTAGCTGTTTCTGAACGATGTTGTAACCTACTCGCTACTACTCGGTGACGGTGACAACACATGGACTATTAATTACCATCACACGCACAATAACTGGAATTTAAAACTGTGAAGAAACAAATAATCAGTGAACTGGTGGACAGATATACATTATAGACTAGGATTTGTGCGCTCAACATCTCTTCTCTGGGTGCCGTGAACTTTTCAATGCACACTCGCGCTGCACACTCTGACTCAATGTTGTTTTAAGCGCATCATTCTGCACCCGGGATGCGCATAAGCGGTTTGTGTCCCTCTGTTTAGAAGCTTTTCATATTATAATGGTTTTGTGCACTGAAATATTATTAAAACCCAGTCTTGTTCTCTCATATCTATCATATCATTGTTTTTCAAGAATTACTTTGTGTAATTGTAATTTTTGTAGCTATCCACTCATATTTTTGTCATAGCTTATGATTAGGCCAATATATGTTTATTCATTTATTTTCTCTATAATGAAGTAGTGTGTACAGCAAACTGCTGTAACTGTTGGACAGTGTTCCTTTATAAAAAAAGAGTGATTTTTATACATTTTAATGCTAATATATATATATATATATATATATATATATATATATATATATATATATATATATATATATATATATATATATATAATGTTTTTTGAAGAGACACTGCCCATCTTGCCTCCTTCTTGACAGCCTACATTTCGAATAATAGCTTTGATTAATGATGAAAATTAAGGTTTCAAAATCGTGATTGTTTGGATTGTTTTTTTCTGCCATCGAGCCAAAGGCGTTCACTGAATGGCATAAGACACGCACCATAGCAACACGTCATGGCAACGACATTTCAGACTGACAGATAACGCTACGTAAAAGATAAATGGGACATTTGAGCGCTTTGTTACTGTTTTGTACGCGCTGTTATATTAATTATAATTCAAATTCTGTTTTATTGGTCACAATATTATTGATGATTGATGAGAGGGGCACTTTTGATAGGCTACATTTTTAAAAAGGGCAGGGGCTCGAGCCCCCAAAGCCCTCCCCTCTGCACTTGCCTGGTGTGTGTGTGTGTGTGTCCTGTCACAAAATGCGGCGAAAACTCCTACATGGCGTTAATAGTTAGATAAAGGTGTGTACATGTCTACAATGCACTTCGATAATGCGACTAAAATAGGCATACTCCACATGTCTTAATTCGATTTTTGTTTAATTCGAGTATGGCTTTAACCGGATTAAGGTAATTAGAAATAGCTGTTTACATGGTAGTTTCTTAACCAGAGTATGGTCTTAATCAGATTAATATCAGAGTATTGTTGTCCATGTAAACGTACTGACTGATTTTCCTTGGCAAAGAAATTACACTTTTATCCAAATGTACTGATTTATGGTGACTCAAGTAAAAAAAAAAAACTGAATTATTGAATCATAATTCAATATTGTATAATTCAACTATTACCTAAAATGTTTCAGATTGAATCAACGTTATATATTTTTTTCAGTGTAGAGCATCAAACAGATGGAATGCAATGCATTTGAACTCATTATCATTTCATTTTGGTGCAAATTATAAAAAAGCTATTTCAGTGAAAGTGAAATAAGACAGCATTGCTTTTCACTGCAAAAGTTTTTTTTTATTATATCATATAGAGAATAAGACAGATGGTGGAAGTTAAAATGGATTCAGGTTTTCGGGGAGTGGCAGTCTCAGAGACATTGGATGTCTGAGAAGTAGTAGCTGTATCATATCCAGTGGCAGTGGATAGGCAGTGGCAGTGGCAGTGGCAGTGGCAGCGTCGACCTGAGAGGCAGCGTCGACCTCAGAGGCAGCGTCGACCTCAGAGGCAGCGTCGACCTGAGAGCCTGCGTCGACCTGTGAGGCAGCGTAGACCTGTGAGGCAGCGTCGACCTGAGGGGCAGCGTCGACCTGTGAGGCAGCGTCAACCTGTGAGGCAGCGTAGACCTGTGAGGCAGCGTCAACCTGTGAGGCAGCGTAGACCTGAGAGGCAGCATCAACCTTTGAGGCAGCGTCAACCTGTGAGGCAGCGTCGACCTGAGGGGCAGCGTCGACCTGTGAGGCAGCGTCAACCTGTGAGGCAGCGTAGACCTGAGAGGCAGCATCAACCTTTGAGGCAGCGTCGACCTGAGAGGCAGCATCAACCTTTGAGGCAGCGTCGACCTGTGAGGCAGCGTCAACCTGTGAGGCAGCGTCGACCTGAGAGGCAGCATCAACCTTTGAGGCAGCGTCAACCTGTGAGGCAGCGTCAACCTGTGAGGCAGCGTCGACCTGAGAGGCAGCATCAACCTTTGAGGCAGCGTCGACCTGTGAGGCAGCGTCAACCTGTGAGGCAGCGTCGACCTGAGAGGCAGCATCAACCTTTGAGGCAGCGTCAACCTGTGAGGCAGCGTCAACCTTTGAGGCAGCGTCGACCTGAGAGGCAGCGTCAACCTTTGAGGCAGCGTCGACCTGAGAGGCAGCATCAACCTTTGAGGCAGCGTCGACCTGTGAGGCAGCGTCAACCTGTGAGGCAGCGTCGACCTGAGAGGCAGCATCAACCTTTGAGGCAGCGTCAACCTGTGAGGCAGCGTCGACCTGAGGGGCAGCGTCGACCTGTGAGGCAGCGTCAACCTGTGAGGCTGCGTAGACCTGTGAGGCAGCAAAGACCTGTGAGGCTGCGTAGACCTGTGAGGCAGTGTCGACCTGTGAGGCAGCGTAGACCTGAGAGGCAGCGTAGACCTGAGAGGCAGCGTAGACCTGTGAGGCAGCGTAGACCTGAGAGGCAGCGTAGACCTGAGAGGCAGCGTAGACCTGTGAGGCAGCGTAGACCTGTGAGGCAGCGTAGACCTGAGAGGCAGCGTAGACCTGTGAGGCAGCGTAGACCTGAGAGGCAGCGTAGACCTGAGAGGCAGCGTAGACCTGTGAGGCAGCGTAGACCTGAGAGGCAGCGTAGACCTGAGAGGCAGCGTAGACCTGTGAGGCAGCGTCAACCTCAGAGGCAGCGTCGACCTGTGAGGCAGCGTAGACCTGTGAGGCAGCGTAGACCTGTGAGGCAGCGTCAACCTCAGAGGCAGCGTCGACCTGTGAGGCAGCGTCAACTTCAGAGGCAGCGTCGACCTGTGAGGCAGCGTCGACTTCAGAGGCAGCGTCAGTCTGAAAGTTAGTGGGAGTCTCAGACACTGTGGAAAAAGAAGAAAGCAGAAACTATTGTCATTTTAAATTTACTTCATTTTTAGGGGCCAAGCACCGAAAGTTGCGGAGGCACCTATTGAAATTGTTTGCGTTCCTATTAGTGCTGGGTATTGACACAAATTTCACAATTCGATTAGATTTCGATTCACAAGCTTTCGATTTGATACGATTTTCGATTCAATTCAATATCGCTTACTTTAGATATATATCAGGTACAATACATGGCAAATTTTCTGAAGGAAAACAAATCTCTGAACTATGTTATAAACTATGGTAGTCAGTTATACTACATTAGCCTACTAATATTGAAGGTAAAAAATTAACTGATTTATATACAAACACTTAAATTACTCTAAATGATGTTTTATTATAAAATAATAATAGTTATAATATTAATCTTACAATTAATATTACATAATCATATTTATACTCCAATTAGTTTTTGGAAATATAAACATTTGGCTGTCATAAAAACTTGCCAGATTTATTCATAGGCATACATGCATTAAATTGAAGAACATTAAAAATGACAATGAATATGTAATGTGGTGCATATAATTATAAAAATACTCCTCTCTAGAGTTATTTTTTTCTAGCTGAATAAAGCTTACTAACGAGTTTATGGACACTGGATATGGTTTTTCTGGGGTAAATGTGACATTACATGACATTGTTTACTTATTAGCCATTTTGCTTAAGTCTTTCTGTGGTTGAAACTTGAGCTATTCCATGTGACATGATACGGATTTCAGTAAGTTATCCTGTAATCTTTTAACACACTTTCAGATGCTTATTCTTGTTTACTTTGCGCTGTAACTGGTAATAAGGCGGAAGAGAATATCCGTTCATGTTTGCTCCGCGCTGCCGGTTCTCTTGAGCTGAGCTGCGGCAGAGCGATTTCGTGCCACAGCGCCAAAGCGGTATTTATGCTTTTGAATTTCGTAAAAAAATAGACCTAATTTGAAATCTGAGACTTTGTTCTATATCAATAGTAATAAAGCACAAAGATTATAGCGATTTATTGGATGGGAGGTGCGCTACAATGTTTATTTCATTCATTAAAGGAGCTGTATGTAGGACTGTGGCCAAAACTGGTACTGCAATCACTTTCAAATGACTGTAGAGCGGTGGATCCCCTCTCCCCCTCCCCTGACTCGAGGCTGCCAGATAGGCTGCAGGATCCAGCAGGAACGTAGGCTGCTACACGGAGCTTTCAATGGCAAGTGACGAGTCCTACACAGTACGTTTTTTTCTTTCTGTTAATTATGTTTATGCTTCAAGAGCGATGTTTTGTGAAGTAATTATGAATCGCAATTTACTTATGGCGATTAGCCAAATATAATCGTAAATATGAACGCTCGTACATTCCCACATGAAAAAATACTATAGTATATTATAGTAAAATTACAGCAAAGCTAAATAACATTAGCAATGGTCTTACAGGTCAACTTGCAGCATGTTTTGTCCACTATATATGCGAAGAACGAATGAGGAATATGAGGTAACGTTAGGCTGCGGTCTCAAATACGTTTTCACATTGCCATAATAGGCGTGCTAATGTTGTTTTCCTCAGCGTCTCAGCATAATGACAGAGAAACGGGCTCTGATAATGCATTACTAATGTTAGCAATGACGACTCGCCGTTTTTATTTACCAAACAATTCCTTAACGTTACCTTTTCAATTCAATGACCCACCTCCTCCATCTGCGCTAACCTAACGTTACTTTGCACGAACATGCATATCTTTGTTCGACTGTCATGAATATTTGAAATGTCCATTTACATTAAGTAACGTTACAAGTTAGCCAAACATAGATGAACCTTAACGTTACCTGTCCAGGAGAAAATTTGCAACGTTGGCATCAGTCTTCAAATTATTCTCCGTTTTCAGCCGTCTACATCTTTCAAAGGCATCTCCTATACAAATCCTTGTTTTATTTCGGACACTGTCACAACGTTTTTCTGATTCATAACGAGGTCGTTTAGGTTTCGTAAAGTTAGACATTGTTTATCCAAAAAGTTTGTAGCTGCAGCTGTGGTAACTAGAGCAGAGCTGGCAACCCGAATGCAGAAACACTACTGACTTCGTGATTGGTAGATAGGTGGAGGGTGGGGCTTCAGGCATGACACAACATGTCAACATCAACATCAGTTGAGGGCTGCAACTTCACTTTTAAAATGACAATATCTTGGCCGGACAACCGTTGTCAGTGATATAAATATTTGAAATTAACATGATTTCTTAATGTCTAGTGACATATCAGGGCCATTTTATGATTAATTGAAATACATTTCTTACATACAGTTCCTTTAACTGAAAACAGGATGACTAATCGATTCTTGGGATTTAAGAATCAATATTGTTTTGTAAAAGTGAGAATCGATTAAAATCGAGAAATCAATATTTTATACCCAGCCCCAGTTCCTATTATTATTATTATTATTATTATTATTCTGTATTGGAGTCTATGGCAGCCCATAGAACCGCTTGCGGGAAAGTTATGAAATTTGGCACATAGATAGAGAACAGTCTCAACTGTCACCACAGCACATTTGGAGTCTCTAACTCAATCACTCTAGTGCCACCAACTGTCCAAAGATGCACTCACGTTTATGCTAATAACTTTTGAACCGTAAGAGTTAGAAACAAAATGCTTTTGTCGTCTGATTCTGTGGTTCAAGCTAATTCGATTGATCACAATCACAATTCCTGTGATTTTCTATAGTGGTAATTTTCCTGCTAAAAATCCAACTTTTTCAAACTCCTCCTAGATGGTTTATCCGATTTGCACAAAAATTTAACAAGATCATCTTCAGACAATGATGACAAAAAGTTTGATTAATCAAACTGTTTTCAGATAACATGAATTTTACGTAGTACTTGCGAAAATAGACACAAGACTGTATCTCCGCAATGCTTTATCGTATTCAAACCAAACATGGTACATTTGCAAGCACAACCTGAGGCAATATGCTGCGTTTCAGGGCAGCGCCACCTACTGGTCCAGAGATACAAAAATAGCTATTTTTGCTTATAACTTCTGATAGGTTTATCCAAAGTGCTGAGTGCTGAGTCCAACGATACCAGACATGCCAGGTTTCAGCGTATGGTTTGTGCAGCGTTGTAACTTAGCGCTAAGTTAGGAAACATATGTCGATAGCTAAATAATAGGGGTGTAACGATTCATCTACTACATCGATGTATCGATTTATTTTCTTATGATCTAACTACATCGATCTGTGCTCTGCAAGTTGGCCTTCCGGACGACATATATCGATCTAACATCGTTTTAAAAGGTAATCAATCGATTGTATTGATCATAGAAAATAACGCATTGGATTTAAGCACGTCAGACTTTATATGGATGTTTTTTCTTAGCACTTTTAATGATAAAGGCGTTAAACGTTACTCGATTCAGTCTGCCTATCTGTGACATCATCGCAACGCACCAGCAGCAGCGCTCATTGAAATGAATGGGATTGTGTCGCTTTGTCGCTGCGTGTCGCTGGCGGTGTGAACGGGGCTTGAGAAAACAAAACATAGCATGGCGCATGGCAGAGGAGAAGCCAACGAGCTAGAAATTATCAAGCCACCAAGAGAAAGAGCTACCTGTACTTTCAACCCTTGCTTGTTACCTGTGCATTCCTGACACCAGTGTGCCAGCAGAGCGAGTTTTTAGTAGCCTACTGCTGGCGACATAGTGAACGCACAGAGAAGTGTTCTGCGGTCAGATCATGTTGATATTGTTGAAAAAGAAATCTGTAGAGTCATTGAAGAGTAGTTGGTTACATTTTATCTTTTGTTAAATATTGTTTGTTTATTAAACTGAGAGTAGTAGCAGGTTCAGCCAGTTTATTCAACCTGAAGAAATGTTGGTTGCACTTTATTTTTGATATTAATATTGTATTTGTATTATTTTAATGTTGAAAAACAACAGCAAAAGTAGCAGGTAAACCTACTATTAATTAAATCTGAAGAGAAGTTAGTTGCACTTTATTTTTGATATTAATATTGTATTTGTATTATTTTAATGTTGAAAAACAACAGCAAAAGTAGCAGGTAAACCTACTATTAATTAAACCTGAAGAGAAGTTAGTTACACTTTATTTTTGATATTAATATTGTAATATTATTATGTTGGATAACAAAAGCAGAAGTAGCAGGTTAACCTACTGTTGAAATGTTGGTTGCACTTACTGTGCTTTTATTGAAAATGTATTGAATATTGAAAATGAGAGCAGAAAAGGTTAACTTCCTGTTAATTCAACCTAAACTGTTGGTTGCACTTTATTCAAATAAAATTTGAATGCATTTGCCATTAATTGTTGTTTACTTGTTTGTTTATATCCATAATTAATTGATATACCGGATTCCCTTACAAGAAACAACAGGAATCTTTGAAACTTCACCTGCACTGACCAGTATCCAGATATTTATTTCAGTCACACAATTTTTGGCTAAAATGTTACTGAATCGATTTCAAGTCACTGAATCATTTCGGATCGTATCGTTCTAAATGAACCAATATCGTCCTTGAATCGTATCGACAACCTCAAATCGTGATATGAATCGTATCGTTGTTAAAACGAATCGTTACACCCCTACTAAATAATAATGCCCAAATGTCAAAATATTGATAGTAAGGGGTATTGTGCCTCTTGGTGGCGCTATTATAGAACAAAACATGAAATTGATTACAATGTAGTATTATGATATAAAATGCTAATGCTATACTTTACGAATGCATTAGCGTATCGTTACAAAACTCTATGTGTCTTCTGCACCATGCACTGAAGGTACTCAAAAGGTTTCGAGGCAGCAACAACTTGTGGTCAAAAGTTATAGCAAAATTTACAAAAATGCTAATAACTTTTGACTAAATTAGCATATTGTAATTAAACTGATCATAATACATTCCTTGGCTCATGCCGTGAACATAGATACCAATTTTGCCATTTTTGGCAAACCTTCCTGTCCTCCATCTTGTTATTTGTTAAAAACCTTCTTTTTCAAACGCGTACTAGACCACTTGATCTTCAGATCGTGCCGACAAAAAGTTATGGATTTTGCGCTGATAGACGAAACCATTTTTGTATCCACCTGTTTCCGGGGGCGCTACTGTAAAAAAGAATGTGGGTACAACTTCCGGTGAGGCGGCAGAAGTAGTATTCCAATGGTATTTTGTGTGCTAGTTAGTGGAGAGGCTAAGTGTTTTTCGGATCATTGGCAAGGTTTCAAAATTATAAGCAACATATGTGAAGCAACATTTGCAGAATGACACGCACTAAATTTAATTTAGTACATTTATTAGTTAATTGATAATATTACAATACAATTTTCGTGTCCTTAATTGTCCTTCCTTACTTTACTGACCTTCCACCAAAGTGCTGCTGCATG
This sequence comes from Gobio gobio, assembly GCF_949357685.1. Lineage (NCBI taxonomy): Eukaryota > Metazoa > Chordata > Actinopteri > Cypriniformes > Gobionidae > Gobio > Gobio gobio. The sequence goes on from NC_137113.1 coordinate 33,481,372, forward strand.
ACTACAACAGCGTCCTGGCCCTAATTCATGAACAACCCGCTGTCTGTACTTCACCTGTCACTGAAGCTAGAACCCATGCCTTGTGATGGGATACGTGTAGGCTCGGCTCAATGTCCGCTTTTAGATCGTTTCCGACAGATACTGATATGCCTCTGAGCTTTTCAAATTGCTCATCGCCTTACCATCACAGCCTACTGAATCTAGAAAATAGCTAAAAATGCCACCGTACTTGATACGAGGCCAGTTCTTCAGTCATCCTCCCAACCAACTACCGCGGAGGGTAAAGGTACTGTTTTCACCCTTTTGGAAGTTTGTTGAGGTTGTCTTCCCACATCGTTAGCCAATTTGGATAGCTTGAATGACTGTTGAATGTTGAATGTCAATAAGCTATGTTTCCATCCACCTATTTTTATGCACATTTTGGGATAACGATATTGCATCAAAAAAAAAAATGCTGAATAGAAACGCCAAGATGCGCATGAATTCTATAAATGCACAAAAAAATGTATGCGCTCGTTTTAGTCGGATACATTTTCTATCCGATACGAAAACGTGCGCATAAACTACGATGGAAATGCATAAAGTCCCGCTTGTTTAATTTGAACCTGGAAGACGTTCCCACTTTTGACGCAAGGCTTCATGGGGCGTAGGAAAATTGTGGATAGCGCTGCAACGAATTTGAGGCATGGTGCCAAAATGACTCTATATCTCTGCAATGCTTTGACTTATTGACACTAAACTTTGCATGTATCATTGTTCCCTTATTCTGACCACACCACATCAATTTCGGAACTGTGCCACCTATTGGTCAAAGCTGATAAACCATTAAATCATTATAATTGACTGTATTTATAATTTTACAGCTATTTTGCCTAAAATTATCTTAATATGTCTTCAATGGCTCCTTGACACTCCCAGACATGTTGGCGAGTCCTATTGTCTTTTTTGTGCTTGGCCCCGGTAACGGTTGCTTGCAGCTATATTTGAAGAGTTCAGATGCAAAAGCCTCTAAAAGCCACCTCGGTCAAAAATGAGATAACAATACAGAATGAATGCTCTCCGTATATAGAATACGTTCATAAAATACTTTCACTCCAAACCCACTAAATCCCAGCCTCAGCCCATTCAGAAGTACCGGTACTTAGGTAGAAACCTATACATAGAAGCCTGACAAAAATGCTTATTTTAAAGAAAAACATCAGACGGACTCAGAGGCTTTTGCATCTGAAGTCTTCATTTATCAGTATAATGGTCACTGTGATTTAAAGATGTTCATATTTGTTTGATTGCACTGTTGGGAAAAAGTAATTAAGCTATCTTTAAAGGTCAAAACCACCCTTTCATTACATCATAAACCAGAAGTTAAAGGATTTTGATGAAGTGTATCACCTTTCAAAGCTGGGCTCGCCCTAAACAAAGCATCTTCCTCCTTTTTAAGAATGACTCCAAGGCCTAGAGCAGCAAATAAAACAAAACATTCAAATTGTGCACACATCAAAGCACATTTGATAGATAATTTACTGCATAAATAATAATTTACTCAATTTACTTGAATATATGCTCAGATCGACAGATGGCACAGAGACAATGCACTTACCTGGATGTTTTGGGACATTCCACTCCAGTTGTCCCTTCTTTGTCCTGTTGATAATTTGTTTTTGCTTGGTGCCTTGGTGAAGCTGGCTTTTGTTTAGGTGTACCTTGGTGAAGCAGTACCGTAAAAGCAGCATACTAGCAGTGATCAGCATGGCTTGATTTTCGCAGAATATCGGCTGAACTGTATATTAACCAAGCAGAGTGCAACTCGCAGACTGAATTGTTAAAGCAGAACGAATCTTGCAATCGAGAAAACAGACTTGTCTTAAATGAAGCAGTACCGAGTAATGCAGACCGAGTGTTAGATAGTGTCTGAACATTCTAATTCTTTAAGCGGTGATGTCACAGTGAATCCATTCTGGACATTCTATGAAGTTGTGCTGCAGCAGACATTTTGTAGATTCAGAGCTAAAGAAAAGACTTATATCCCATCTAGGCCTTTATTTCTCTATTAATCACTCTGTCTGATCTGCTTTTAAAAAAGTAGCCTATACAAAGTAATACACCAGTCATTAATGAAAGGACAATGAGACTCTAAATAAGACATTTTAAGAGACTGCTAGAGATGTATACATCTCTAGCAGTCTCTTAAAATGTCTTATTTAGAGTCTCTATAACTATATACAATATTTACATACGTAGGCCCCACTGTGCGATACACCAGCCTCCATGTGACACTGGGATGACTCAGTGTCTGGGCTTCTTCAGGTATACCTGACCGCTGATATACTGACCATTGACTCCATCTCCCGCTGTTCTCCAGAACCTGCAAATAAAGAACTATTTTGCTACTCACCTTGTTTGTCCTCTTCTGTTACATGACTATTATATTATATTATTTCTGGGCCTCAAATTTGATTGGCTTAGCGCTGTAGAAAGAACGCAGTTTTGTCGCACACCTTCACTAATATTAAACCAGTCTGTGTTTCCTCATTCTGTTCGATCAGTTACTTCCATCGATCCTTCTGCGATTCCCACATATATAATCAGTGTGAAGTTTCTTCCATTCAGGTGAATGAGATGATGTTGCTGTTGTTGTTCATGAGACTGTGATCTTCTGCCAGGAACATCAGGCCAATCTGTCCAGAATCAGGTGGTTTGTCTTGGTCTGGCATCTCAGCTGAGACCTGTCCACTATGAGTGACCCTAGCAGGAGATCTGAAGTACCAGTGGTGTAGCTCTCAGCATCACTGATGCACACAAGCCCTCACAGCACGTCAAGCTGCAAACCATGTGAGGGACCCTAACCTACCCTAACCTTACTGTTTAACAGCAACCGCATATCAACCGACCAATCAAAACGTCCTGACAGCCATGTAGCAATGCACAAAAAAAAACACTCTGAAAAGTCCAGCAACTGCACGGCAACGCGCTAACAACAGCTCAGAAAACCTTGGCAAATGCATTCCAACACACAGGAAACCACCAAAAACATCCTGACAGCCACTTAGCAACACATTAAAAACCACTTGGAACAACCTTGGAGTAGTCGCATAACAACACAATGACCAAAAGCATCTTAACAATCTTACAGCATTTTGCTAAAAATCACTCTGCAAACTATAAACGTACTATTTAAATATAAACTTACTCTATAACTATATACAATATTTACATACGTAGGCCCCGCTGTGCGATACACCAGCCTCCATGTGACACTGGGATGACTCAGTGTCTGGGCTTCTTTCTTCGGGGTTCCTCGGGCAGCGGCTCTTCACTGATGTCCACGTGGATTTGTGGAGCCAAACTTCTACCGGGTGTTGAGAAGCTCTCAGTTATGAGGATGCGTCCATCAGGCTGCTCTGTCTCCACCATCGAAGGGCAGCTGAGGGTCTCCCATAGGCGCTGCTTGATCTTCCTTCCCAGCGCAAGACTGTAGGGACGGCGGCGACCACAGCTTGTCTTCATCATGGGCTCCACCACAGAGCGGTAAATCTCCTTGTAACCCTCCACACTGTAGCCATGGATGGAGATAGGCTCTTCCTGCTGACACAGAGGTACCGGGCACACTTCCACCGAAGACACTGAGGCTGCTGGGAGGATGTCGGGAAGGACAGCGGCGTTCTTCAGGTAGCGCTCTTCCAAACCCCTGGGTCTTCGTGCTTTCACAGAGATGGAGCTGTAAGTGTGGTCCAACCTGATTACAGCTGCCAGCTGTGAAAGCTCACTGGGGTCTTGAATGGAAGAGTCGCCCTCCACCAAGAATCCCCTCAGGTGTGCGGGAAGAGCCCTTGTTCTTCTCGAGCGACGCTGTTCCATGCTGATGACTGAAGAGCAACTTCTCAAATTAGACAAATTGATCAAACTTGGAGAGTTGTGAAGAGCTTTTAGCGAGTATGATCTTCAAGGCTTCAGCAAAAGTTGTGTTGATTTAAAAAAACAACAGTTGCTGTACTGACAATATTCAGGCTAATTTAAATGTAAACAACTCTTGATATCAGCAGTATGAATATATATATATACCTCACCAAACTGATTTCGAACAGGCTTCTTAGGCAGCGTAATAGTTTAATGATCTACAACAATATAGAGTGAGTTTTGGTGAAAACTAAGTGAATATTTAATACTACATTAGTAATTTCTTGCTAGAAATTGCATAAAAAATCATAAACGTTGGTCAAAAACTGGCACAGAATCACTGAAAAAAATAAAATCAGGTCTCCAATTGAAAATGTTCTATTGATCACATCTAAAATTTTTAGTTGGCCAATTTGAATTTCTTAATCAATTAAATTGCATCAATTCACAGAAATTCAGTTTGGCTAACTAAAAAATGTAGATGTGATCAGTCAATAGAAAATTTTCAATTGGAGACCTGAATTCTTTTTTACAGTGTTGGAATGCAGAGGATTGTGGGATATCAAAGACAGCGAAGGATAGATCTATGCTGCCTTTAAAAATCAATCAGATGAAGGTATCGCAGGAGATAGGAAGTGAAGGTATTTTGGATCCGGATGTTCCTTGATGCCTTCCTACCCTGGATTGCATTTCTGAAGACAGCATTTTTAAGTTTTCGGACGCAGCCGTGGTGTCTGTAATTTGTGATATCTGGCAAGTGGCAAACTTTCATCTGGAGCTTTAATAAGGAGAACATGCTCTCGTTTGAGGGAAGAATTCAGAAGAGAGAAGAAAGAGAGCAGCACATGTATGCAGACTAAGCAGCAGCTCCTGTTAATGCCAATTGTTCAGGAGTTATTAAAGTTTGGATTATACACACTAAACGCATTATTATTTTCTTTTATTAGCCTGGGACTGACAACGCAATATATCAATGCTGACTAATAGGGCTGTGAATCTTTCTGAACCTCACTGTAAGGGAACCCGCGGTGTATGTAGTTAGAAATGGCTTATTCTAAGGTAATAAAAACATAACGGTTCATTATGTAAGGTCTTTATACACCACTGAATACATTGTTATGTATATTATATTGTATTTCTGTCAATAGATCCTCATAAATATTACACACTGCACCTTTCAAGGAGCTTTTATAAACATACCTTAGAAGAAAAACATTACTGGTGTGCTTCTTGAGACAAAACAATAGCACTGACATATTTTAAGATATGTCAGTTCAAGTTGATTTCAGTTAAAACAGCTCAAACATGTATTTTATATCATAATTAATATTATAATTTTTAGAGGAATTAAAATATAAATAGTCTAGTGGGGTGGGGCATCTTACCCTGCCTTTTAAGCTACTTTTGTAGGCTATGTGTAAAATAAATGTAGGCCTACAACTAGCGTCTACGCTAAAACAAGGCCTGCATCTCAATGCGCATACTATCCATCATAGTATGTGACATTAGTAATATTCAATACTATATTTAGGGCGGACTTGAATAAAATGTAAATTTAAATTTTTTTCTCACCTATGCAACAACATACTGAAAGCACAGGGTTACGCTGTTTTAGTTTAGCGTTTATAGTTTTAGTTTTTCAGTACAAATTGTTTTTATTTTCGTTTTAGTAAAGCTTTGTTTGTGCACAATTTGGATGCAAATAAGTTTGTTACACAGCTCCTGCTTTAATAAACTCTGGTTTATGTGATCATGTGCCTAAATTTAGTGAAAAGTTGAACTTGGTTACAAGAGTGCAGAAGAAGGAATGCAGCCTTCTCGTACACATACAAATATCAAACCATTCTGTTTTTCCTCATTCTGTTCGAACAGTTGCTTCCAATGATCCATTGATGACTTTCCTCATATATAATAAGTCTGAAGTTTCAACCATTCAGGTAATTCTGGTGTTGTAGCTCTAGTCACAAGATTGTGATCTTCTTCCAGGAACATCAAGCCAATCTACGCTGTCCAGAATCAAGTGGTTTGTCTTCGTCTGGCATCTCAGCTGAGACCTGTCCACTATGGGTGTTCTGCTTCAAGTTTACTTGTCACTTGTATTTTGTATATTTGTTCTAGTTTTGGCGCCACCTAGTGGCAGTTCGCTAGAAAATAAGTGATCACATTTCACCAGTTAGCATCTCCTCAATCTTTGGATGTGATCCTTTGTTTTGCGTTTGTAAAAGCATCATCTGTAAGTTAATTCTTCATTATAAAATGCTTGATGTTACATATTAGCATATATTTGTGATAAGTTTATTCAAAGCTTTGATTGTGTAATTTTTGTGATAGCTTTTAGCTATTAGCTTAGCCTTTGTCTGATATAGCACTTGATGTGTTAATTTCAGTCTACTAAGATAAGATGACTACTCTTTGGCATGAATATCTGTATTTGTTGCTATTTTCTTGGTAATTTAGTCCCATTTATGTAAATTGATTACATTGGATTAATTTGGGGTATTTTCAGACAAGAGTTTGAGAACTACATGAATATTCTTTAGTCATTGGATAATTGTTCTGATTATTGTTTATTTGCTGTTTGTTTACAGTTTTACTCCTTATTCATAATGTACTTGGCATCTTATTAAACGACAAAGACTAAGATGAATCCTGACTCGTCTGTACTTTATGGATGGAGTTTGGCTGGCTGTTAAATTGCATCTGTACATGCAAGGAGAACAGTACAATGGGTGACCCTCTTTTAGCGCATGTCATTATGGGCTTTTTGAGACTGACACCTGCAGACTCTTTTAACAAATGTTTATTTAATTATAATTGCCTGGGGACAGTAAGGTAATGTTAAAGGAAAGTAATGGATCAAAAGTGGAAAGACACAAAAGATTTCTATTTCAGATAAATGCTGTTCTTTTGAACTTTCTATTTATTAAAGAAAAAAATGTTTAATAAAATAAACGGGAAACAGCAAATCATCATATTAGAATGATTTCTGAAGGATCATGTGACTGAAGACTGGCGTAATGATGCTGAAAATACAGATTTGATCAATAACTTACATTTTAAAATTCAATTCAATTCAATTCAAATTTATTTGTATAGCGCTTTTCACAATACACATTGTTTCAAAGCAGCTTCACAGAAAGTGCATTTCATAAATGTACATTGAAAAATGTTAGAAAGAGAATGTTAAAGAAAAATGTTAGGATAAGTTAATCAATCATGTATTATTTTAGGCCATAACAACGCTGGCGTTGAGTCGTCTCTTCACAGGCGTCGAGTCGTCTCATCACAGGGGCATCTGAAGTCTCCATGAGAGGCTGGATACAAACTGGAGCTGATGAACTAGTTACCTCGGGACTAGTGTCCCGAGATAACAACAGAAAAGCAGATGGGAAATAATTAGCATAGCTGCTGTTCAGAATATTAATGCTGTTGGTGCGATTTAACTGTAGTATAAAACTTATTTATAATGTGAATGCTTGGCTAAAGAGATGCGTCTTTAATCTAGTTTTAAACTGGGACAGCGAGTCTGAACCTCGAACAATATCCGGAAGACTATTCCAGAGTTTAGGAGCTAAATGTGAAAATGCCCTCCCTCCTTTAGTGGACTTAGATATCCTAGGAATGACCAGAAGCCTCGAGTTTAGTGATCTTAAAGAGCGCGATGGATTGTAGGGCGATAAAAGATCAGTTAAATACACTGGAGCTAAACCATTTAGGGCTTTATAGGTCAGTAGCAATACTTTGTAATTGATACGGAACTTAATAGGTAACCAGTGTAGAGATGATAAAATTGGTGTTATATGATCATATTTTCTTGACCTAGTAAGAACTCTAGCAGCTGCGTTTTGGACTAACTGTAGCTTGTTTATCGATGATGCAGGACAACCAGCTAATAAAGCATTACAGTAATCTAGTCTCGAGGTCATGAATGCATGAACTAACTTTTCTGCATCAGAAATAGATAGCATGTTACGTAGCTTGGCAATGTTTCTAAGGTGGAAAAATGCCGTTCTTGTAACATATGAAATATGACTTTCGAAAGACAAGTTGCGGTCTAATATAACACCCAGGTCTCTTACTGTAGTGGATAAAGCGACAGGACATCCTTCCAAGTTAAAGTTGTATTGTGAGAGGTTTTGTGGGCAGTTTTTTGGACCAATAAGTAATACCTCCGTTTTATCTGAATTTAATAGCAGAAAATTACATGTCATCCAGTGTTTAATATCATCAACACACGCTGTCAGTTTAGATAATTTAGCGTTTTCATCTGGTCGTGATGAAATATATAATTGAGTGTCATCAGCATAACAGTGGAAATTAATTCCATGTTTTCTTATAATATTACCAAGTGGCAGCATATATATTGAGAATAGCAGAGGGCCTAGCACGGATCCTTGCGGCACCCCATAGTCTACTGATGTTATCTTTGATTTTTCCCCATTAAAACATTCAAATACAATTTTTTTTATTTAATCATTTTACAATGTTGCAGTTTTTTTTATCTAATGTAGCCTTGGTGAGCAAAAAAAGACTTATTTAAAAAAAATACTACTGAACTTTTGAGTGGTTGTGTGTGTATTAATTATTGTCATATATTAATAAAAAAAATTATATATATGCACACAAATTATATAATTATTACAATTATTTTGTTTGTGTATATAGTGGCTCTACTGTCATGGTAAAAAACAAATATGTAATTGTGTACAGACAGATTTAACGGTGCATATGTATATTTGAGTAGAGTCTGCTGATGTGTAAAGTGTCTTTCTCTGTCCATCTAGACGCTGTTTTCTTCAGTCCTTCTGTAGCAGCCGTTGACATCAGTAATGACAGGTCAGTGATGCTGTTATAGATGTTTCCCTCAGTGAAGAGAGCTTGATGATTTCTACACACACATACACAAGTTTCCTCTTCTAAACTCTTTGACTGAACCTGTTCATTGGACAGTCTGTTCATAACCGGTAGATCACGACCCTGAAAATGGGCTGCAGGTCGATATCATGTTCAAAACGGAGTCTAAAGCAGATCACTCTTTAAACTGGCCTTCAGGAAATCAAGCTCACAGTTCAGTCAAAAATGAAAATTGTCATAATTTACTCGCACACATGTTGTTCCAAACCTGCAAGAAGATATTTTGAAGAATGTTTCAAATGTTTGTGTCCAGACAATGAAGTCAGTGAGGTCCAAAAAACATTAGACCACATTGACTTAAAATGGACAGAAAAAAACGCCACATTTTTCTGTATATCTTCTTTTATGTCTGGTGAAAGATCCCTTTAATAGATCAGAATAATATATTGCCTTTTGTCTTTATATATATTAAAACATAATCAGACATTAAAAATGAAACTCAGACAAATGATAACTTCAATAAAATGTATTTATTGTAATTGTATTGTAACATTTTGAGAGTTTTGAGATTTGATTGTTGATTAGATTGAAAAAACTAAAGCAATGTTTGATATATAGTTTTTCAGTATGTTTCATTTTTATTTTAGTAAGGCTTTGTTTGAAAAATGTTAAAACTTTGTTACATATTTTGGTTTCTTAAATGCGTTTAGACACAGAAGTAAATATAGATTAATTTCAGCACTTTCTAAATGTGTGATTTTGCGTAATTACATATTTTAATCAACTCACAGCTCTAGTTTTTATGTTTAACATGCAGATTTTGATTATTGAAACACAAATAAGTGCATTACAGAGCTTCTTTTTTATTAATCTCTGGTTTATGAAGTTCAGATTACTGTGACAGTGTTGCCTCTGGCTTGGCGTGCTCAGTTGGGGACACTAAATTTTTCAACTAAACATCGAAATACATCTAAATAATAAACTAAATTAACCATTTAAACTAAATTACTGATCAAATTATTGATCTAAAGCCCACACTGTCACTGTATGATACTTGAAATTTTTCCAGAATGGCTATACAGCTGAATAAAATTATGCTGCATTATTTTCCTGTTTAACACTGTAAAGCTGCTTTGAAACAATCTACATTGTTAAAAGCGCTATATAAATAAAGTTGACTTGACTTGACTTGACTACATGTTATGAATAGTAATGGTTGTATTTAAATAATTTAATAATTTTCTCTGCTCTAATCGCCAGTGTTTACATGATCATGATTTATTTTATGCATACAAACATTTAAGAAATTATATTATATTAAATTGTCATGTTATATATATATTATATAATATTATATAATATTATATTATATTATATTATATTATATTATATTATATTATATTATATTATATTATATTATATTATATTATATTATATTATTTCATAATCTTCTGCTGCTTCCCTCTACGGTCCAGTCCTCAAGTCTTCTGTTCTCCAACCCTGTCTGCAAAATAGAGAATAGTTAACCTCCAGCTAAGTCATCTACCCTAGTATATTTCTTGCTGGATCAGGCAGGCCGTCATGTCCTCATTCAGTGACACACATTGAATAATGTTGCGCGTTTCAAGGCACTTCAGTGAGCCTTTAACGTATAAACAGAAAAATTCAAGTTGTTTTGTTTTGTTGTGATATACTACACACATTTTCGTCATGTATTTCATATTAAGTTTAAAAAAGGTTCATAAAGAAATGTGTTTTTGCCTAACTTATGAAGTTAAGGGCAGATCGGGAACACACACACACACACAAAGCTTTTTTTTTAAATCTTCATGTAAATGTGCATTTATATTAACATCAAAAATAAGATATTCCTGTTGTCGCTGCCTAGAGTTGTCATGGTATCATTCCATGTGAAGCTTATGAGGAAATTATGTGGTTTTTCATTGCTCCTATCGCCGAGTGCGTTCCAAATGGCTTCACAATGGACACACAAGCGCCCTTGCTCCCGACAAAATCCCCACTTCAAGGGTTCTGCCCTTCAGAGTGGATATGGCGTACGGATGTTCACAGCCAATTGGAATTTGCCCTACATTTTGCATGACACCTAACTTTTTCTGCAGCAGTTTATTTTTGCTACAAAAGAAGTGATATTGCCCTCTACAGGCAGGGTTTTTCCTGCATTGAAAATTGTTTGGCGGCCGCCAAAACAAAACAAAATTTTGTCCCGCCAAAGCCTTATTTGATGAATTATATTATTATTATAAATTGATGTAGATGGCTGATGCGCTTGTGACAGGGTGCATGTTAACTGAGTGACAGAGAGAATGAGCACTCCTCCCCCACGCGCGCACTCTCTCTTCAAACTAAGCACTGTCTTCTTAGCCCTTCTCATTTGCACATATCAATCAAAATCAACTGAACTGACACAATGGTAAAAGGTCGGAAGACCGAATCCATGTTGCACGTGGCGCATTGGGTAAATGTTTTCCCTGAATTACCGCTGTGTATGAATTGCGCTCAAAAAACGTTGCCTCTTCTCTGACAGGCATTTCGCACATGCAGCTGACATAAACTAGCCTGGTTAAAACCAGACCATTATCAGTAGTAACTGAGTTATGGTCTGGCAAAGCTGCATAGACAAATCATTTCCAAAGGGACGTCACCAATGGGCGTCGCTCAAATGCCGCAATTGGATAGACCTAAAACCAATCAGAGCGATGAGGGAGATGACGTATGCAGAGCGACGGAGAAACATCTGAGACTCTGGCCGACCTCCGGGCGTTCAGCATTCAAACAGCGCGTCACGTCCGGTTGGTTACGACAGGCAGCACATGATAAATGCCCATTATTATACCTGATCTGTAGATAAAGGGCTGTGGGTTTGCGTAAAGTGACTTTATCTGGCTGGAGTTTATCTACGTTAGCTGTTTCTGAACGATGTTGTAACCTACTCGCTACTACTCGGTGACGGTGACAACACATGGACTATTAATTACCATCACACGCACAATAACTGGAATTTAAAACTGTGAAGAAACAAATAATCAGTGAACTGGTGGACAGATATACATTATAGACTAGGATTTGTGCGCTCAACATTTCTTCTCTGGGTGCCGTGAACTTTTCAATGCACACTCGCGCTGCACACTCTGACTCAATGTTGTTTTAAGCGCATCATTCTGCACCCGGGATGCGCATAAGCGGTTTGTGTCGCTCTGTTTAGAAGCTTTTCATATTATAATGGTTTTGTGCACTGAAATATTATTAAAACCCAGTCTTGTTCTCTCGTATCTATCATATCTTTGTTGCCCCATTAAAAAGCTGTTCATTACGTTTACAATAAACATTTTGTAATTTTATATTTGTAGGCATCTATATAATTTTTCAAATTCATATATAAATCTAATATTATAAATTGTTTTTCATAAATGCATTTGATAAGAACACAATGTAATCTGTACCTTTTTATTAACATGTTTAGATTTTATACATTTAGTCCAAAGATATTTTTCAAGAATTACTTTGTGTAATTGTAATTTTTGTAACTATCCACTCATATTTTTGTCATAGCTTATGATTAGGCCTATATATGTTTATTCATTTATTTTCTCTATAATGAAGTAGTGTGTACAGCAAACTGCTGTAACTGTTGGACAGTGTTCCTTTATAAAAAAAGAGTGATTTTTAAAAATTTTAATGCTAATATATATATATATATATATATATGTTTTTTGAAGAGACACTGCCCATCTTGCCTCCTTCTTGACAGCCTACATTTCGAATAATAGCTTTGATTAATGATGAAAATTAAGGTTTCAAAATCGTGATTGTTTGGATTGTTTTTTTCTGCCATCGAGCCAAAGGCGTTCACTGAATGGCATAAGACACGCACCATAGCAACACGTCATGGCAACGACATTTCAGACTGACAGATAACGCTACGTAAAAGATAAACGGGACATTTGAGCGCTTTGTTACTGTTTTGTACGCGCTGTTATATTAATTATAATTCAAATTCTGTTTTATTGGTCACAATATTATTGATGATTGATGAGAGGGGCACTTTTGATAGGCTACATTTTTAAAAAGGGCAGGGGCTCGAGCCCCCAAAGCCCTCCCCTCTGCACTTGCCTGGTGTGTGTGTGTGTGTGTCCTGTCACAAAATGCGGCGAAAACTCCTACATGGCGTTAATAGTTAGATAAAGGTGTGTACATGTCTACAATGCACTTCGATAATGCGACTAAAATAGGCATACTCCACATGTCTTAATTCGATTTTTGTTTAATTTGAGTATGGCTTTAACCGGATTAAGGTAATTAGAAATAGCTGTTTACATGGTAGTTTCTTAACCAGAGTATGATCTTAATCAGATTAATATCGGAGTATTGTTGTCCATGTAAACGTACTGACTGATTTTCCTTGGCAAAGAAATTACACTTTTATCCAAATGTACTGATTTATGGTGACTCCAGTAAAAAAAAAAAACTGAATTATTGAATCCTAATTCAATATTGTATAATTCAACTATTACCTAAAATGTTTCAGATTGAATCAACGTTATATATTTTTTTCAGTGTAGAGCATCAAACAGATGGAATGCAATGCATTTGAACTCATTATCATTTCATTTTGGTGCAAATTATAAAAAAGCTATTTCAGTGAAAGTGAAATAAGACAGCATTGCTTTTCACTGCAAAAGTTTTTTTTTATTATATCATATAGAGAATAAGACAGATGGTGGAAGTTAAAATGGATTCAGGTTTTCGGGGAGTGGCAGTCTCAGAGACATTGGATGTCTGAGAAGTAGTAGCTGTATCATATCCAGTGGCAGTGGATAGGGAGTGGCAGTGGCAGTGGCAGCGTCGACCTGAGAGGCAGCGTCGCCCTCAGAGGCAGCGTCGACCTCAGAGGCAGCGTCGACCTGAGAGCCTGCGTCGACCTGTGAGGCAGCGTAGACCTGTGAGGCAGCGTCGACCTGAGGGGCAGCGTCGACCTGTGAGGCAGCATCAACCTTTGAGGCAGCGTCAACCTGTGAGGCAGCGTCGACCTGAGGGGCAGCGTCGACCTGTGAGGCAGCGTCAACCTGTGAGGCAGCGTAGACCTGAGAGGCAGCATCAACCTTTGAGGCAGCGTCGACCTGAGAGGCAGCATCAACCTTTGAGGCAGCGTCGACCTGTGAGGCAGCGTCAACCTGTGAGGCAGCGTCGACCTGAGAGGCAGCATCAACCTTTGAGGCAGCGTCAACCTGTGAGGCAGCGTCAACCTGTGAGGCAGCGTCGACCTGAGAGGCAGCATCAACCTTTGAGGCAGCGTCGACCTGTGAGGCAGCGTCAACCTGTGAGGCAGCGTCGACCTGAGAGGCAGCATCAACCTTTGAGGCAGCGTCAACCTGTGAGGCAGCGTCAACCTGTGAGGCAGCGTAGACCTGTGAGGCAGCATCAACCTTTGAGGCAGCGTCGACCTGAGAGGCAGCATCAACCTTTGAGGCAGCGTCGACCTGAGAGGCAGCATCAACCTTTGAGGCAGCGTCGACCTGTGAGGCAGCGTCAACCTGTGAGGCAGCGACGACCTGAGAGGCAGCATCAACCTTTGAGGCAGCGTCGACCTGTGAGGCAGCGTCAACCTGTGAGGCAGCGTCGACCTGAGAGGCAGCATCAACCTGTGAGGCAGCGTCGACCTGAGAGGCAGCGTCAACCTTTGAGGCAGCGTCGACCTGTGAGGCAGCGTCAACCTGTGAGGCAGCGTCGACCTGAGAGGCAGCATCAACCTGTGAGGCAGCGTCGACCTGAGAGGCAGCGTCAACCTGTGAGGCAGCGTCGACCTGAGAGGCAGCATCAACCTTTGAGGCAGCGTCGACCTGTGAGGCAGCGTCAACCTGTGAGGCAGCGACGACCTGAGAGGCAGCATCAACCTTTGAGGCAGCGTCGACCTGAGAGGCAGCATCAACCTTTGAGGCAGCGTCAACCTGTGAGGCAGCGTCAACCTGTGAGGCAGCGTCGACCTGAGAGGCAGCATCAACCTTTGAGGCAGCGTCGACCTGAGAGGCAGCATCAACCTTTGAGGCAGCGTCGACCTGTGAGGCAGCGTCAACCTGTGAGGCAGCGTCGACCTGAGAGGCAGCATCAACCTGTGAGGCAGCGTCGACCTGAGAGGCAGCATCAACCTTTGAGGCAGCGTCAACCTTTGAGGCAGCGTCAACCTGTGAGGCTGCGTAGACCTGTGAGGCAGCAAAGACCTGTGAGGCTGCGTAGACCTGTGAGGCAGCGTCGACCTGTGAGGCAGCGTAGACCTGAGAGGCAGCGTAGACCTGTGAGGCAGCGTAGACCTGAGAGGCAGCGTAGACCTGTGAGGCAGCGTAGACCTGAGAGGCAGCGTAGACCTGTGAGGCAGCGTAGACCTGAGAGGCAGCGTAGACCTGAGAGGCAGCGTAGACCTGAGAGGCAGCGTCGACCTGTGAGGCAGCGTAGACCTGAGAGGCAGCGTAGACCTGTGAGGCAGCGTAGACCTGAGAGGCAGCGTAGACCTGTGAGGCAGCGTAGACCTGTGAGGCAGCGTAGACCTGAGAGGCAGCGTAGACCTGAGAGGCAGCGTAGACCTGAGAGGCAGCGTCAACCTCAGAGGCAGCGTCGACCTGTGAGGCAGCGTCAACTTCAGAGGCAGCGTCAGTCTGAAAGTTAGTGGGAGTCTCAGACACTGTGGAAAAAGAAGAAAGCAGAAACTATTATCATTTTAAATTTACTTCATTTTTAGGGGCCAAGCACCGAAAGTTGCGGAGGCACCTATTGAAATTGTTTGCGTTCCTATTAGTGCTGGGTATTGACACAAATTTCACAATTCGATTAGATTTCGATTCACAAGCTTTCGATTTGATACGATTTTCGATTCAATTCAATATCGCTTACTTTAGATATATATCAGGTACAATACATGGCAAATTTTCTGAAGGAAAACAAATCTCTGAACTATGTTATAAACTATGGTAGTCAGTTATACTACATTAGCCTACTAATATTGAAGGTAAAAAATTAACTGATTTATATACAAACACTTAAATTACTCTAAATGATGTTTTATTATAAAATAATAATACTTATAATATTAATCTTACAATTAATATTACATAATCATATTTATACTCCAATTAGTTTTTGGAAATATAAACATTTGGCTGTCATAAAAACTTGCCAGATTTATTCATAGGCATACATGCATTAAATTGAAGAACATTAAAAATGACAATGAATATGTAATGTGGTGCATATAATTATCAAAATACTTCTCTCTAGAGTTATTTTTTTCTAGCTGAATAAAGCTTACTAACGAGTTTATGGACACTGGATATGGTTTTTCTGGGGTAAATGTGACATTACATGACATTGTTTACTTATTAGCCATTTTGCTTAAAGCTACACTGTGTAACTTTTTTAGTCTATTCTTAGCTAAAAACACTTAGTTCTTTCAAAAATATATGTGCTCATTAATGTATATTTACTTCTTTCAAGTAATAAAGTATTCTCGTAAGTTTATAATATGCCATTGAAAATACATAAGGTAATGGGATCTAACGGTGGTCGCCATGTTGCCCCTCCATCTTGAAAGTACATTAGCCAAAGAGGGACATACCCGTAAATTCAAGCTTCGCCTTTCGCGTTTTAACCGGTTTTAACACTGTGCGCGTCAACTTGTTCAGACTTGTCTGGTGCATGCGCAGAGAGTTTTCATCTCAGCAGCTCCAGTAACAGAGTTATACGGAGTTTTCCTGGCTTGTTTATTCCTCAAAAGTCTGTTTTTCCTTGTGTGGTATTTCTGTGCGTTAATAACTCCGTAAGTAATAATAGTTATTGTCATTGTGGATGTGTTTCAGAGTGTGTCATCATGTAATTCAGTTGATGTTACCTCAGAAGTATTTTTGTGTCAACATACAATAGCGTAATGCTCACCTATTTGAATAGTCATTCAGTTATTAACAATGTTTATTCGTTTATAGAAAATATTTGCTTGTAATGTATGTTGATGGAAATATGTATCAGGTCTGATCGGCATATTAACACTTGTTATACAGAGCTAAACCTGCGCAGTGCGCACACACTTTTGTAACCGGACACCGCTTGTTAGCAGCGGCAGCTCCGCTCCTTTTAATGCAGCTGCATTTAGCGCCTATATGTGGTACAATAAGCTCTGGTTTACGGTTACATTATACAAATGTAACTTATAAGTATAGTTATACAGTTCTTAACTGTGTATATTCTGTCATGTCATTATCATGTATATTTACCATCCTAATTTGTTCTCTCACAGAAACCACATTTATGTACATATCCATGCAAACCTGTTTATGCCTTGCAATTGGATGACTGAATAAACATTACTATCATCAAAGTTCACTCTGGATTAGCTGCAGTTCTTTCTAGCCGAATAATTAGGCCAGTTGAGTTCCAACCATCCCACTGCGCACAGAATATCCCACAGGCACCGTGTCGAATGTGGACGAGGTCGAACTGGAAGCCATATTAATATTGGACTAAATCGGCCACCGTAGGAGTTAAAACGAAATCGGAATTGAACAGAACAGAAACTAAAATTCACTGGATGGTCATATACAAGTTCACCACTAGATGGGGGAAAATATCACACAGTGTAGCTTTAAGTCTTTCTGCGGTTGAAACTTGAGCTATTCCATGTGACATGATACGGATTTCAGTAAGTTATCCTGTAATCTTTTAACACACTTTCAGATGCTTATTCTTGTTTACTTTGCGCTGTAACTGGTATTAAGGCGGAAGAGAATATCCGTTCATGTTTGCTCCGCGCTGCCGGTTCTCTTGAGCTGAGCTGCGGCAGAGCGATTTCGTGCCACAGCGCCAAAGCGGTATTTATGCTTTTGAATTTCGTAAAAAAATAGACCTAATTTGAAATCTGAGACTTTGTTCTATATCAATAGTAATAAAGCACAAAGATTATAGCGATTTATTGGATGGGAGGTGCGCTACAATGTTTATTTCATTCATTAAAGGAGCTGTATGTAGGACTGTGGCCAAAACTGGTACTGCAATCACTTTCAAATGACTGTAGAGCGGTGGATCCCCTCTCCCCCTCCCCTGACTCGAGGCTGCCAGATAGGCTGCAGGATCCAGCAGGAACGTAGGCTGCTACACGGAGCTTTCAATGGCAAGTGACGAGTCCTACACAGTACGTTTTTTTCTTTCTGTTAATTATGTTTATGCTTCAAGAGCGATGTTTTGTGAAGTAATTATGAATCGCAATTTACTTATGGCGATTAGCCAAATATAATCGTAAATATGAGCGCTCGTACATTCCCACATGAAAAAATACTATAGTATATTATAGTAAAATTACAGCAAAGCTAAATAACATTAGCAATGGTCTTACAGGTCAACTTGCAGCATGTTTTGTCCACTATATATGCGAAGAACGAATGAGGAATATGAGGTAACGTTAGGCTGCGGTCTCAAATACGTTTTCACATTGCCATAATAGGCGTGCTAATGTTGTTTTCCTCAGCGTCTCAGCATAATGACAGAGAAACGGGCTCTGATAATGCATTACTAATGTTAGCAATGACGACTCGCCGTTTTTATTTACCAAACAATTCCTTAACGTTACCTTTTCAATTCAATGACCCTCCTCCTCCATCTGCGCTAACCTAACGTTACTTTGCACGAACATGCATATCTTTGTTCGACTGTCATGAATATTTGAAATGTCCATTTACATTAAGTAACGTTACAAGTTAGCCAAACATAGATGAACCTTAACGTTACCTGTCCAGGAGAAAATTAGCAACGTTGGCATCAGTCTTCAAATTATTCTCCGTTTTCAGCCGTCTACATCTTTCAAAGGCATCTCCTATACAAATCCTTGTTTTATTTCGGACACTGTCACAACGTTTTTCTGATTCATAACGAGGTCGTTTAGGTTTCGTAAAGTTAGACATTGTTTATCCAAAAAGTTTGTAGCTGCAGCTGTGGTAACTAGAGCAGAGCTGGCAACCCGAATGCAGAAACACTACTGACTTCGTGATTGGTAGATAGGTGGAGGGTGGGGCTTCAGGCATGACACAACATTTCAACATCAACATCAGTTGAGGGCTGCAACTTCACTTTTAAAATGACAATATCTTGGCCGGACAACCGTTGTCAGTGATATAAATATTTGATATTAACATGATTTCTTAATGTCTAGTGACATATCAGGGCCATTTTATGATTAATTGAAATACATTTCTTACATACAGTTCCTTTAACTGAAAACAGGATGACTAATCGATTCTTGGGATTTAAGAATCAATATTGTTTTGTAAAAGTGAGAATCGATTAAAATCGAGAAATCAATATTTTATACCCAGCCCCAGTTCCTATTATTATTATTATTATTCTGTATTGGAGTCTATGGCAGCCCATAGAACCGCTTGCGGGAAAGTTATGAAATTTGGCACATAGATAGAGAACAGTCTCAACTGTCACCACAGCACATTTGGAGTCTCTAACTCAATCACTCTAGTGCCACCAACTGTCCAAAGATGCACTCACGTTTATGCTAATGACTTTTGAACCGTAAGAGTTAGAAACAAAAGGCTTTTGTCGTCTGATTCTGTGGCTCAAGCTAATTCGATTGATCACAATCACAATTCCTGTGATTTTCTATAGTGGTAATTTTCCTGCTAAAAATCCAACTTTTTCAAACTCCTCCTAGATGGTTTATCCGATTTGCACAAAAATTTAACAAGATCATCTTCAGACAATGATGACAAAAAGTTTGATTAATCAAACTGTTTTCAGATAACATGAATTTTACGTAGTACTTGCGAAAATAGACACAAGACTGTATCTCCGCAATGCTTTATCGTATTCAAACCAAACATGGTACATTTGCAAGCACAACCTGAGGCAATATGCTGCGTTTCAGGGCAGCGCCACCTACTGGTCCAGAGATACAAAATTAGCTATTTTTGCTTATAACTTCTGATAGGTTTATCCAAAGTGCTGAGTGCTGAGTCCAACGATACCAGACATGCCAGGTTTCAGCGTATGGTTTGTGCAGCGTTGTAATTTAGCGCTAAGTTAGGAAACATATGTCGATAGCTAAATAATAATGCCCAAATGTCAAAATATTGATAGTAAGGGGTATTGTGCCTCTTGGTGGCGCTATTATAGAACAAAACATGAAATTGATTACAATGTAGTATTATGATATAAAATGCTAATGCTATACTTTACGAATGCATTAGCGTATCGTTACAAAACTCTATGTGTCTTCTGCACCATGCACTGAAGGTACTCAAAAGGTTTCGAGGCAGCGACAACTTGTGGTCAAAAGTTATAGCAAAATTTACAAAAATGCTAATAACTTTTGACTAAATTAGCATATTGTAATTAAACTGATCATAATACATTCCTTGGCTCATGCCGTGAACATAGATACCAATTTTGCCATTTTTGGCAAACCTTCCTGTCCTCCATCTTGTTATTTGTTAAAAACCTTCTTTTTCAAACGCGTACTAGACCACTTGATCTTCAGATCGTGCCGACAAAAAGTTATGGATTTTGCGCTGATAGACGAAACCATTTTTGTATCCACCTGTTTCCGGGGGCGCTACTGTAAAAAAGAATGTGGGTACAACTTCCGGTGAGGCGGCAGAAGTAGTATTCCAATGGTATTTTGTGTGCTAGTTAGTGGAGAGGCTAAGTGTTTTTCGGATCATTGGCAAGGTTTCAAAATTATAAGCAACATATGTGAAGCAACATTTGCAGAATGACACGCACTAAATTTAATTTAGTACATTTATTAGTTAATTGATAATATTACAATACAATTTTCGTGTCCTTAATTGTCCTTCCTTACTTTACTGACCTTCCACCAAAGTGCTGCTGCATGACTACAACAGCGTCCTGGCCCTAATTCATGAACAACCCGCTGTCTGTACTTCACCTGTCACTGATGCTAGAACCCATGCCTTGTGATGGGATACGTGTAGGCTCGGCTCAATGTCCGCTTTTAGATAGTTTCCGACAGATACTGATATGCCTCTGAGCTTTTCAAATTGCTCATCGCCTTACCATCACAGCCTACTGAATCTAGAAAATAGCTAAAAATGCTACCGTACTTGATACGAGGCCACTTCTTCAGTCATCCTCCCAACCAACTACCGCGGAGGGTAAAGGTACTGTTTTCACCCTTTTGGAAGTTTGTTGAGGTTGTCTTCCCACATCGTTAGTCAATTTGGATAGCTTGAATGACTGTTGAATGTTGAATGTCAATAGGCTATGTTTCCATCCACCTATTTTTATGCACATTTAGGGATAACGATATTGCATCAAAAAAAAAAATGCTGAATAGAAACGCCAAGATGCGCATGAATTCTATAAATGCACAAAAAAATGTATGCGCTCGTTTTAGTCGGATACATTTTCTATCCGATACGAAAACGTGCACATAAACTACGATGGAAATGCATAAAGTCCCGCTTGTTTAATTTGAACCGGAAGACGTTCCCACTTTTGACGCAAGGCTTCATGGGGCGTAGGAAAATTGTGGATAGCGCTGCAACGAATTTGAGGCATGGTGCCAAAATGACTCTATATCTCTGCAATGCTTTGACTTATTGACACTAAACTTTGCATGTATCATTGTTCCCTTATTCTGACCACACCACATCAATTTCGGAACTGTGCCACCTATTGGTCAAAGCTGATAAACCATTAAATCATTATAATTGACTGTATTTATAATTTTACAGCTATTTTGCCTAAAATTATCTTAATATGTCTTCAATGGCTCCTTGACACTCCCAGACATGTTGGCAAGTCCTATTGTCTTTTTTGTGCTTGGCCCCGGTAACGGTTGCTTGCAGCTATATTTGAAGAGTTCAGATGCAAAAGCATCTAAAAGCCACCTCGGTCAAAAATGAGATAACAATACTGAATGAATGCTCTCCGTATATAGAATACGTTCATAAAATACTTTCACTCCAAACCCACTAAATCCCAGCCTCAGCCCATTCAGAAGTACCGGTACTTAGGTAGAAACCTTTACATAGAAGCCTGACAAAAATGCTTATTTTAAAGAAAAACATCAGACGGACTCAGAGGCTTTTGCATCTGAAGTCTTCATTTATCAGTATAATGGTTACTGTGATTTAAAGATGTTCATATTTGTTTGATTGCACTGTTGGGAAAAAGTAATTAAGCTATCTTTAAAGGTCAAAACCACCCTTTCATTACATCATAAACCAGAAGTTAAAGGATTTTGATGAAGTGTATCACCTTTCAAAGCTGGGCTCGCCCTAAACAAAGCATCTTCCTCCTTTTTAAGAATGACTCCAAGGCCTAGAGCAGCAAATAAAACAAAACATTCAAATTGTGCACACATCAAAGCACATTTGATAGATAATTTACTGCATAAATAATAATTTACTCAATTTACTTGAATATATGCTCAGATCGACAGATGGCACAGAGACAATGCACTTACCTGGATGTTTTGGGACATTCCACTCCAGTTGTCCCTTCTTTGTCCTGTTGATAATTTGTTTTTGCTTGGTGCCTTGGTGAAGCTGGCTTTTGTTTAGGTGTACCTTGGTGAAGCAGTACCGTAAAAGCAGCATACTAGCAGTGATCAGCATGGCTTGATTTTCGCAGAATATCGGCTGAACTGTATATTAACCAAGCAGAGTGCAACTCGCAGACTGAATTGTTAAAGCAGAACGAATCTTGCAATCGAGAAAACAGACTTGTCTTAAATGAAGCAGTACCGAGTAATGCAGACCGAGTGTTAGATAGTGTCTGAACATTCTAATTCTTTAAGCGGTGATGTCACAGTGAATCCATTCTGGACATTCTATGAAGTTGTGCTGCAGCAGACATTTTGTAGATTCAGAGCTAAAGAAAAGACTTATATCCCATCTAGGCCTTTATTTCTCTATTAATCACTCTGTCTGATCTGCTTTTAAAAAAGTAGCCTATACAAAGTAATACACCAGTCATTAATGAAAGGACAATGAGACTCTAAATAAGACATTTTAAGAGACTGCTAGAGATGTATACATCTCTAGCAGTCTCTTAAAATGTCTTATTTAGAGTCTTTATAACTATATACAATATTTACATACGTAGGCCCCGCTGTGCGATACACCAGCCTCCATGTGACACTGGGATGACTCAGTGTCTGGGCTTCTTCAGGTATACCTGACCGCTGATATACTGACCATTGACTCCATCTCCCGCTGTTCTCCAGAACCTGCAAATAAAGAACTGTTTTGCTACTCACCTTGTTTGTCCTCTTCTGTTACATGACTATTATATTATATTATTTCTGGGCCTCAAATTTGATTGGCTTAGCGCTGTAGAAAGAACGCAGTTTTGTCGCACACCTTCACTAATATTAAACCAGTCTGTGTTTCCTCATTCTGTTCGATCAGTTACTTCCATCGATCCTTCTGCGATTCCCACATATATAATCAGTGTGAAGTTTCTTCCATTCAGGTGAATGAGATGATGTTGCCGTTGTTGTTCATGAGACTGTGATCTTCTGCCAGGAACATCAGGCCAATCCGTCCAGAATCAGGTGGTTTGTCTTGGTCTGGCATCTCAGCTGAGACCTGTCCACTATGAGTGACCCTAGCAGGAGATCTGAAGTACCAGTGGTGTAGCTCTCAGCATCACTGATGCACACAAGCCCTCACAGCACGTCAAGCTGCAAACCATGTGAGGGACCCAAACCTACCCTAACCTTACTGTTTAACAGCAACCGCATATCAACCGACCAATCAAAACGTCCTGACAGCCATGTAGCAATGCACAAAAAAAAACACTCTGAAAAGTCCAGCAACTGTACGGCAACGCGCTAACAACAGCTCAGAAAACCTTGGCAAATGCATTCCAACACACAGGAAACCACCAAAAACATCCTGACAGCCACTTAGCAACACATTAAAAACCACTTGGAACAACCTTGGAGGAGTCGCATAACAACACAATGACCAAAAGCATCTTAACAATCTTACAGCATTGTGCTAAAAATCACTCTGCAAACTATAAACGTACTATTTAAATATAAACTTACTCTATAACTATATACAATATTTACATACGTAGGCCCCGCTGTGCGATACACCAGCCTCCATGTGACACTGGGATGACTCAGTGTCTGGGCTTCTTTCTTCGGGGTTCCTCGGGCAGCGGCTCTTCACTGATGTCCACGTGGATTTGTGGAGCCAAGCTTCTACCGGGTGTTGAGAAGCTCTCAGTGATGAGGATGCGTCCATCAGGCTGCTCTGTCTCCACCATCGAAGGGCAGCTGAGGGTCTCCCATAGGCGCTGCTTGATCTTCCTTCCCAGCGCAAGACTGTAGGGACGGCGGCGACCACAGCTTGTCTTCATCATGGGCTCCACCACAGAGCGGTAAATCTCCTTGTAACCCTCCACACTGTAGCCATGGATGGAGATAGGCTCTTCCTGCTGACACAGAGGTACCGGGCACACTTCCACCGAAGACACTGAGGCTGCTGGGAGGATGTCGGGAAGGACAGCGGCGTTCTTCAGGTAGCGCTCTTCCAAACCCCTGGGTCTTCGTGCTTTCACAGAGATGGAGCTGTAAGTGTGGTCCAACCTGATTACAGCTGCCAGCTGTGAAAGCTCACTGGGGTCTTGAATGGAAGAGTCGCCCTCCACCAAGAATCCCCTCAGGTGTGCGGGAAGAGCCCTTGTTCTTCTCGAGCGACGCTGTTCCATGCTGATGACTGAAGAGCAACTTCTCAAATTAGACAAATTGATCAAACTTGGAGAGTTGTGAAGAGCTTTTAGCGAGTATGATCTTCAAGGCTTCAGCAAAAGTTGTGTTGATTTCAAAAAACAACAGTTGCTGTACTGACAATATTCAGGCTAATTTAAATGTAAACAACACTTGATATCAGCAGAATGAATATATATATGTATATATATATATATATATATATATATATATATATATATATATATATATATATATATATATATATATATATATATATATATATATATATATATATATATATGTATATGTATATATATGTATATGTATATATATATATATATATATATATATATGTATGTATATATATATATATATATATATGTATGTATGTATATGTATGTATATATATATATATATATATATATATATATATATATATATATATATATATATATATATATATATATATATGTGTATATATATATATGTATATATATATATATATATATATATATATATATATATATATATATATATATATATATATATATATATATATATATATATATATATATATATATATACCTCACCAAACTGATTTCGAACAGGCTTCTTAGGCAGCGTAATAGTTTAATGATCTACAACAATATAGATTGAGTTTTGGTGAAAACTAAGTGAATATTTAATACTACATTAGTAATTTCTTGCTAGAAATTGCATAAAAAATCATAAACGTTGGTCAAAAACTGGCTCAGAATCACTGAAAAAAATAAAATCAGGTCTATTGGTCTATTCTATTGATCACATCTAAAATTTTTAGTTGGCCAATTTGAATTTCTTAATCAATTAAATTGCATCAATTCACAGAAATTCAGTTTGGCCAACTAAAAAATGTAGATGTGATCAGTCAATAGAACATTTTCAATTGGAGACCTGAATTCTTTTTTACAGTGTTGGAATGCAGAGGATTGTGGGATATCAAAGACAGCGAAGGATAGATCTATGCTGCCTTTAAAAATCAATCAGATGAAGGTATCGCAGGAGATATGAAGTGAAGGTATTTTGGATCCGGATGTTCCTTGATGCCTTCCTACCCTGGATTGCATTTCTGAAGACAGCATTTTTAAGTTTTCGGACGCAGCCGTGGTGTCTGTAATTTGTGATATCTGGCAAGTGGCAAACTTTCATCTGGAGCTTTAATAAGGAGAACATGCTCTCGTTTGAGGGAAGAATTCAGAAGAGAGAAGAAAGAGAGCAGCACATGTATGCAGACTAAGCAGCAGCTCCTGTTAATGCCAATTGTTCAGGAGTTATTAAAGTTTGGATTATACACACTAACCGCATTATTATTTTCCTTTATTAGCCTGGGACTGACAACGCAATATATCAATGCTGACTAATAGGGCTGTGAATCTTTCTGAACCTCACTGTAAGGGAACCCGCAGTGTATGTAGTTAGAAATGGCTTATTCTAAGGTAATAAAAACATAACGGTTCATTATGTAAGGTCTTTATACACCACTGAATACATTGTTATGTATATTATTGTATTTCTGTCAATAGATCCTCATAAATATTACACACTGCACCTTTCAAGGAGCTTTTATAAACATACCTTAGAAGAAAAACATTACTGGTGTGCTTCTTGAGACAAAACAATAGCACTGACATATTTTAAGATATGTCAGTTCAAGTTGATTTCAGTTAAAACAGCTCAAACATGTATTTTATATTATAATTAATATTATAATTTTTAGAGGAATTAAAATATAAATAGTCTAGTGGGGTGAGGCATCTTACCC
This sequence comes from Gobio gobio, assembly GCF_949357685.1. Taxonomy (NCBI): domain Eukaryota; kingdom Metazoa; phylum Chordata; class Actinopteri; order Cypriniformes; family Gobionidae; genus Gobio; species Gobio gobio. The sequence continues at coordinate 33,507,672 of NC_137113.1, forward strand.
TGCCTTTTAAGCTACTTTTGTTAGGGTAGGCCTACACAGAGGCTGCACACAAGTAGGCTATGTGTAAAATAAATGTAGGCCTACAACAAGCGTCAACGCTAAAACAAGGCCTGCATCTCAATGCGCATACTATCCATCATAGTATGTGACATTAGTAATATTCAATACTATATTTAGGGCGGACTTGAATAAAATGTAAAATTTTTTTTTTTGCGTTTTTGCGTTTATAGTTTTAGTTTTTCAGTACAAATTGTTTTTATTTTCGTTTTAGTAAAGCTTTGTTTGTGCACAATTTGGATGCACATTTGGATGCAAATAAGTTTGTTACACAGCTCCTGCTTTAATAAACTCTGGTTTATGTGATCATGTGCCTAAATTTAGTGAAAAGTTGAACTTGGTTACAAGAGTGCAGAAGAAGGAATGCAGCCTTCTCGTACACATACAAATATCAAACCATTCTGTTTTTCCTCATTCTGTTCGAACAGTTGCTTCCAATGATCCATTGATGACTTTCCTCATATATAATAAGTCTGAAGTTTCAACCATTCAGGTAATTCTGGTGTTGTAGCTCTAGTCACAAGATTGTGATCTTCTTCCAGGAACATCAGGCCAATCTACGCTGCCCAGAATCAAGTGGTTTGTCTTCGTCTGGCATCTCAGCTGAGACCTGTCCACTATGGGTGTTCTGCTTCAAGTTTACTTGTCACTTGTATTTTGTATATTTGTTCTAGTTTTGCCGCCACCTAGTGGCAGTTCGCTAGAAAAATAAGTGATCACATTTCACCAGTTAGCATCTCCTCAATCTTTGGATGTAATCCTTTGTTTTGCGTTTGTAAAAGCATCATCTGTAAGTTAATTCTTCATTATAAAATGCTTGATGTTACATATTAGCATATATTTGTGATAAGTTTATTCAAAGCTTTGATTTAGTGTAATTTTTGTGATAGGTTTTAGCTATTAGCTTAGCCTTTGTCTGATATAGCACTTGATGTGTTAATTTCAGTCTACTAAGATAAGATGACTACTCTTTGGCATGAATATCTGTATTTGTTGCTATTTTCTTGGTCATTTAGTCCCATTTATGTAAATTGATTACATTGGATTAATTTGGGGTATTTTCAGACAAGAGTTTGAGAACTACATGAATATTCTTTAGTCATTGAATAATTGTTCTGATTATTGTTTATTTGCTGTTTGTTTACAGTTTTACTCCTTATTCATAATGTACTTGGCATCTTATTAAACGACAAAGACTAAGATGAATCATGACTCGTCTGTACTTTATGGATGGAGTTTGGCTGGCTGTTAAATTGCATCTGTACATGCAAGGAGAACAGTACAATGGGTGACCCTCTTTTAGCGCATGTCATTATGGGCTTTTTGAGACTGACACCTGCAGACTCTTTTAACAAATGTTTATTTAATTATAATTGCCTGGGGACAGTAAGGTAATGTTAAAGGAAAGTAATGGATCAAAAGTGGAAAGACACAAAAGATTTCTATTTCAGATAAATGCTGTTCTTTTGAACTTTCTATTTATTAAAGAAAAAAATGTTTAATAAAATAAACGGGAAACAGCAAATCATCATATTAGAATGATTTCTGAAGGATCATGTGACACTGAAGACTGGCGTAATGATGCTGAAAATACAGATTTGATCAATAAATTACATTTTAAAACATTCAAATACAATTTTTTTTATTTAATCATTTTACAATGTTACAGTTTTTTTATCTAATGTAGCCTTGGTGAGCAAAAAAAGACTTATTTAAAAAAAATACTACTGAACTTTTGAGTGGTTGTGTGTGTATTAATTATTGTCATATATTAATAAAAGAAATTATATATATGCACACAAATTATATAATTATTACAATTATTTTGTTTGTGTATATAGTGGCTCTACTGTCATGGTAAAAAACAAATATGTAATTGTGTACAGACAGATTTAACGGTGCATATGTATTTTTGAGTAGAGTCTGCTGATGTGTAAAGTGTCTTTCTCTGTCCATCTAGACGCTGTTTTCTTCAGTCCTTCTGTAGCAGCCGTTGACATCAGTAATGACAGGTCAGTGATGCTGTTATAGATGTTTCCCTCAGTGAAGAGAGCTTGATGATTTCTACACACACATACACAAGTTTCCTCTTCTAAACTCTTTGACTGAACCTGTTCATTGGACAGTCTGTTCATAACCGGTAGATCGAGACCCTGAAAATGGGCTGCAGGTCGATATCATGTTCAAAACGGAGCGCTGAATCCAGTTTGAGAGTCTAAAGCAGATCACTCTTTAAACTGGCCTTCAGGAAATCAAGCTCACAGTTCAGTCAAAAATGAAAATTGTCATAATTTACTCGCACACGTCGTACCAAACCTGCAAGAAGATATTTTGAAGAATGTTTCAAATGTTTGTGTCCAGACAATGAAGTCAGTGAGGTCCAAAAAACATTAGACCACATTGACTTAAAATGGACAGAAAAAAACGCCACATTTTTCAGTATATCTTTTATACTGGAGAAATTTTATGTCTGGTGAAAGATCCCTTTAATAGATCAGAATAATATATTGCCTTTTGTCTTTATATATATTAAAACATAATCAGACTTTAAAAATGAAACTCAGACAAATGATAACTTCAATAAAATGTATTTATTGTAATTGTATTGTAACATTTTGAGAGTTTTGAGATTTGATTGTTGATTAGATTGAAAAAACTAAAGCAATGTTTGATATATAGTTTTTCAGTATGTTTCATTTTAATTTTAGTAAGGCTTTGTTTGAAAAATGTTAAAACTTTGTTACATATTTTGGTTTCTTAAATGCGTTTAGACACAGAAGTAAATATAGATTAATTTCAGCACTTTCTAAATTTGTGATTTTGCGTAATTACATATTTTAATCAACTCACAGCTCTAGTTTTTATGTTTAACATGCAGATTTTGATTATTGAAACACAAATAAGTGCATTACAGAGCTTATTTTTTATTAATCTCTGGTTTATGAAGTTCAGATTACTGTGACAGTGTTTACATGTTATGAATAGTAATGGTTGTATTTAAATAATTTAATAATTTTCTCTGCTCTAATCGCCAGTGTTTACATGATCATGATTTATTTTATGCATACAAACATTTAAGAAATTATATTATATTAAATTGTCATGTTATATATATTATATAATATAATATAATATAATATAATATTATATTATATTATATTATATTATATTATATTATATTATATTATATTATATTATATTATATTATATTATATTATATTATATTATATTATATTATATTATATTATTTCATAATCTTCTGCTGCTTCCCTCTACGGTCCAGTCCTCAAGTCTTCTGTTCTCCAACCCTGTCTGCAAAATAGAGAATAGTTAACCTCCAGCTAAGTCATCTACCCTAGTATATTTCTTGCTGGATCAGGCAGGCCGTCATGTCCTCATTCAGTCCCACAACGCCTCGACAGTTTTTCACCAGAACCATCAAGGTGGCACAAAGTAGCTCTCGTCACTGCATCTCTCCTGTTGGGGCAGGATGCTCTATCTCACGAGTGGTCACACTGTCTACAATGGCCAGCCAGGCCTTGTTTTACAATGCTTCTGTCACTATTGGTGGGCAGGCTGTGACCGCTTCCGTGAAACTGAAACTGTGGTTTTACCGAACTCAACAGCTCTGGCCGAGCTGTGATATAAACAAAAGGATATTGGCCATTTTAAAAAAGGGGAGGAGCTGCTCGATATGTCCTGCCCCGTCTTCCTGTTTCAGTGGAAATACGTCAACACATTGAATAATGTTGCGCGTTTCAAGGCACTTCAGTGAGCCTTTAACGTATAAACAGAAAAATTCAAGTTGTTTTGTTTTGTTGTGATATACTACACACATTTTCGTCATGTATTTCATATTAAGTTTAAAAAAGTTTCATAAAGAAATGTGTTTTTGCTTAACTTATGAAGTTAAGGGCAGATCGGGAACACACACACACACACACACACACACACAAAGCATATTTTAAAATCTTCATGTAAATGTGCATTTATATTAACATCAAAAATAAGATATTCCTGTTGTCGCTGCCTAGAGTTGTCATGGTATCATTCCATGTGAAGCTTATGAGGAAATTATGTGGTTTTTCATTGCTCCTATCGCCGAGTGCGTTCCAAATGGCTTCACAATGGACACACTAGCGCCCTTGCTCCCGACAAAATCCCCACTTCAAGGGTTCTGCCCTTCAGAGTGGATATGGCGTACGGATGTTCACAGCCAATTGGAATTTGCCCTACATTTTGCATGGCACCTAACTTTTTCTGCAGCAGTTTATTTTTGCTACAAAAGAAGTGATATTGCCCTCTACAGGCAGGGTTTTTCCTGCATTGAAAATTGTTTGGCGGCCGCCAAAACAAAACAAAATTTTGTCCCGCCAAAGCCTTATTTGATGAGTTATATTATTATTATAAATTGATGTAGATGGCTGATGCGCTTGTGACAGGGTGCATGTTAACTGAGTGACAGAGAGAATGAGCACTCCTCCCCCACGCGCGCACTCTCTCTTCAAACTAAGCACTGTCTTCTTAGCCCTTCTCATTTGCACATATCAATCAAAATCAACTGAACTGACACAATGGTAAAAGGTCGGAAGACCGAATCCATGTTGCACGTGGCGCATTGGGTAAATGTTTTCCCTGAATTACCGCTGTGTATGAATTGCGCTCAAAAAATGTTGCCTCTTCTCTGACAGGCATTTCGCACATGCAGCTGACATAAACTAGCCTGGTTAAAACCAGACCATTCTCAGTAGTAACTGAGTTATGGTCTGGCAAAGCTGCATAGACAAATCATTTCCAAAGGGACGTCACCAATGGGCGTCGCTCAAATGCCGCAATTGGATAGACCTAAAACCAATCAGAGCGATGAGGGAGATGACGTATACAGAGCGACGGAGAAACATCTGAGACTCTGGCCGTCCTCCGGGCGTTCAGCATTCAAACAGCGCGTCACGTTCGGTTGGTTACGACAGGCAGCACATGATAAATGCCCATTATTATACCTGATCTGTAGATAAAGGGCTGTGGGTTTGCGTAAAGTGACTTTATCTGGCTGGAGTTTATCTACGTTAGCTGTTTCTGAACGATGTTGTAACCTACTCGCTACTACTCGGTGACGGTGACAACACATGGACTATTAATTACCATCACACGCACAATAACTGGAATTTAAAACTGTGAAGAAACAAATAATCAGTGAACTGGTGGACAGATATACATTATAGACTAGGATTTGTGCGCTCAACATCTCTTCTCTGGGTGCCGTGAACTTTTCAATGCACACTCGCGCTGCACACTCTGACTCAATGTTGTTTTAAGCGCATCATTCTGCACCCGGGATGCGCATAAGCGGTTTGTGTCGCTCTGTTTAGAAGCTTTTCATATTATAATGGTTTTGTGCACTGAAATATTATTAAAACCCAGTCTTGTTCTCTCGTATCTATCATATCTTTGTTGCCCCATTAAAAAGCTGTTCATTACGTTTACAATAAACATTTTGTAATTTTATATTTGTAGGCATCTATATAATTTTTCAAATTCATATATAAATCTAATATTATAAATTGTTTTTCATAAATGCATTTGATAAGAACACAATGTAATCTGTACCTTTTTATTAACATGTTTAGATTTTATACATTTAGTCCAAAGATATTTTTCAAGAATTACTTTGTGTAATTGTAATTTTTGTAACTATCCACTCATATTTTTGTCATAGCTTATGATTAGGCCTATATATGTTTATTCATTTATTTTCTCTATAATGAAGTAGTGTGTACAGCAAACTGCTGTAACTGTTGGACAGTGTTCCTTTATAAAAAAAGAGTGATTTTTATACATTTTAATGCTAATATATATATGTTTTTTGTTTTTTGAAGAGACACTGCCCATCTTGCCTCCTTCTTGACAGCCTACATTTCGAATAATAGCTTTGATTAATGATGAAAATTAAGGTTTCAAAATCGTGATTGTTTGGATTGTTTTTTTCTGCCATCGAGCCAAAGGCGTTCACTGAATGGCATAAGACACGCACCATAGCAACACGTCATGGCAACGACATTTCAGACTGACAGATAACGCTACGTAAAAGATAAACGGGACATTTGAGCGCTTTGTTACTGTTTTGTACGCGCTGTTATATTAATTATAATTCAAATTCTGTTTTATTGGTCACAATATTATTGATGATTGATGATAGGGGCACTTTTGATAGGCTACATTTTTAAAAAGGGCAGGGGCTCGAGCCCCCAAAGCCCTCCCCTCTGCACTTGCCTGGTGTGCGTGTGTGTGTGTCCTGTCACAAAATGCGGCGAAAACTCCTACATGGCGTTAATAGTTAGATAAAGGTGTGTACATGTCTACAATGCACTTCGATAATGCGACTAAAATAGGCATACTCCACATGTCTTAATTCGATTTTTTTTTAATTTGAGTATGGCTTTAAGCGGATTAAGGTAATTAGAAATAGCTGTTTACATGGTAGTTTCTTAACCAGAGTATGGTCTTAATCAGATTAATATCGGAGTATTGTTGTCCATGTAAATGTACTGACTGATTTTCCTTGACAAAGAAATTACACTTTTATCCAAATGTACTGATTTATGGTGACTCAAGTAAAAAAAAAAAACTGAATTATTGAATCATAATTCAATATTGTATAATTCAACTATTACCTAAAATGTTTCAGATTGAATCAACGTTATATATTTTTTTCAGTGTAGAGCATCAAACAGATGGAATGCAATGCATTTGAACTCATTATCATTTCATTTTGGTGCAAATTATAAAAAAGCTATTTCAGTGAAAGTGAAATAAGACAGCATTGCTTTTCACTGCAAAAGTTTTTTTTTATTATATCATATAGAGAATAAGACAGATGGTGGAAGTTAAAATGGATTCAGGTTTTCGGGGAGTGGCAGTCTCAGAGACATTGGATGTCTGAGAAGTAGTAGCTGTATCATATCCAGTGGCAGTGGATAGGCAGTGGCAGTGGCAATGGCAGTGGCAGCGTCGACCTGAGAGGCAGCGTCGACCTCAGAGGCAGCGTCGACCTCAGAGGCAGCGTCGACCTGAGAGCCTGCGTCGACCTGTGAGGCAGCGTAGACCTGTGAGGCAGCGTCGACCTGAGGGGCAGCGTCGACCTGTGAGGCAGCGTCAACCTGTGAGGCAGCGTAGACCTGTGAGGCAGCGTCAACCTGTGAGGCAGCGTAGACCTGAGAGGCAGCATCAACCTTTGAGGCAGCGTCAACCTGTGAGGCAGCGTCGACCTGAGGGGCAGCGTCGACCTGTGAGGCAGCGTCAACCTGTGAGGCAGCGTAGACCTGAGAGGCAGCATCAACCTTTGAGGCAGCGTCGACCTGAGAGGCAGCATCAACCTTTGAGGCAGCGTCGACCTGTGAGGCAGCGTCAACCTTTGAGGCAGCGTCGACCTGAGAGGCAGCATCAACCTTTGAGGCAGCGTCAACCTGTGAGGCAGCGTCAACCTGTGAGGCAGCGTCGACCTGAGAGGCAGCATCAACCTTTGAGGCAGCGTCGACCTGTGAGGCAGCGTCAACCTGTGAGGCAGCGTCGACCTGAGAGGCAGCATCAACCTTTGAGGCAGCGTCAACCTGTGAGGCAGCGTCAACCTGTGAGGCAGCGTCGACCTGTGAGGCAGCATCAACCTTTGAGGCAGCGTCGACCTGAGAGGCAGCATCAACCTTTGAGGCAGCGTCGACCTGAGAGGCAGCATCAACCTTTGAGGCAGCGTCGACCTGTGAGGCAGCGTCAACCTGTGAGGCAGCGTCGACCTGAGAGGCAGCATCAACCTTTGAGGCAGCGTCAACCTGTGAGGCAGCATCAACCTTTGAGGCAGCGTCGACCTGTGAGGCAGCGTCAACCTGTGAGGCAGCGTCGACCTGAGAGGCAGCATCAACCTGTGAGGCAGCGTCGACCTGAGAGGCAGCATCAACCTTTGAGGCAGCGTCGACCTGTGAGGCAGCATCAACCTTTGAGGCAGCGTCGACCTGAGAGGCAGCATCAACCTGTGAGGCAGCGTCGACCTGAGAGGCAGCATCAACCTGTGAGGCAGCGTCAACCTGTGAGGCAGCGTCAACCTGTGAGGCAGCGTCGACCTGAGAGGCAGCATCAACCTTTGAGGCAGCGTCAACCTGTGAGGCAGCGTCGACCTGAGGGGCAGCGTCGACCTGTGAGGCAGCGTCAACCTTTGAGGCAGCGTCAACCTGTGAGGCTGCGTAGACCTGAGAGGCAGCGTAGACCTGTGAGGCAGCAAAGACCTGTGAGGCTGCGTAGACCTGTGAGGCAGCGTCGACCTGTGAGGCAGCGTAGACCTGAGAGGCAGCGTAGACCTGAGAGGCAGCGTAGACCTGAGAGGCAGCGTCGACCTGTGAGGCAGCGTAGACCTGAGAGGCAGCGTAGACCTGTGAGGCAGCGTAGACCTGAGAGGCAGCGTAGACCTGTGAGGCAGCGTAGACCTGTGAGGCAGCGTAGACCTGAGAGGCAGCGTAGACCTGAGAGGCAGCGTCGACCTGTGAGGCAGCGTAGACCTGAGAGGCAGCGTAGACCTGTGAGGCAGCGTCAACTTCAGAGGCAGCGTCGACCTGTGAGGCAGCGTCGATTTCAGAGGCAGCGTCAGTCTGAAAGTTAGTGGGAGTCTCAGACACTGTGGAAAAAGAAGAAAGCAGAAACTATTATCATTTTAAATTTACTTCATTTTTAGGGGCCAAGCACCGAAAGTTGCGGAGGCACCTATTGAAATTGTTTGCGTTCCTATTAGTGCTGGGTATTGACACAAATTTCACAATTCGATTAGATTTCGATTCACAAGCTTTCGATTTGATACGATTTTCGATTCAATTCAATATCGCTTACTTTAGATATATATCAGGTACAATACATGGCAAATTTTCTGAAGGAAAACAAATCTCTGAACTATGTTATAAACTATGGCAGTCAGTTATACTACATTAGCCTACTAATATTGAAGGTAAAAAATTAACTGATTTATATACAAACACTTAAATTACTCTAAATGATGTTTTATTATAAAATAATAATAGTTATAATATTAATCTTACAATTAATATTACATAATCATATTTATACTCCAATTAGTTTTTGGAAATATAAACATTTGGCTGTCATAAAAACTTGCCAGATTTATTCATAGGCATACATGCATTAAATTGAAGAACATTAAAAATGACAATGAATATGTAATGTGGTGCATATAATTATCAAAATACTCCTCTCTAGAGTTATTTTTTTCTAGCTGAATAAAGCTTACTAACGAGTTTATGGACACTGGATATGGTTTTTCTGGGGTAAATGTGACATTACATGACATTGTTTACTTATTAGCCATTTTGCTTAAGTCTTTCTGCGGTTGAAACTTGAGCTATTCCATGTGACATGATACGGATTTCAGTAAGTTATCCTGTAATCTTTTAACACACTTTCAGATGCTTATTCTTGTTTACTTTGCGCTGTAACTGGTATTAAGGCGGAAGAGAATATCCGTTCATGTTTGCTCCGCGCTGCCGTTTCTCTTGAGCTGAGCTGCGGCAGAGCGATTTCGTGCCACAGCGCCAAAGCGGTATTTATGCTTTTGAATTTCGTAAAAAAATAGACCTAATTTGAAATCTGAGACTTTGTTCTATATCAATAGTAATAAAGCACAAAGATTATAGCGATTTATTGGATGGGAGGAGCGCTACAATGTTTATTTCATTCATTAAAGGAGCTGTATGTAGGACTGTGGCCAAAACTGGTACTGCAATCACTTTCAAATGACTGTAGAGCGGTGGATCCCCTCTCCCCCTCCCCTGACTCGAGGCTGCCAGATAGGCTGCAGGATCCAGCAGGAACGTAGGCTGCTACACGGAGCTTTCAATGGCAAGTGACGAGTCCTACACAGTATGTTTTTTTCTTTCTGTTAATTATGTTTATGCTTCAAGAGTGATGTTTTGTGAAGTAATTATGAATCGCAATTTACTTATGGCGATTAGCCAAATATAATCGTAAATATGAACGCTCGTACATTCCCACATGAAAAAATACTATAGTATATTATAGTAAAATTACAGCAAAGCTAAATAACATTAGCAATGGTCTTACAGGTCAACTTGCAGCATGTTTTGTCCACTATATATGCGAAGAACGAATGAGGAATATGAGGTAACGTTAGGCTGCGGTCTCAAATACGTTTTCACATTGCCATAATAGGCGTGCTAATGTTTGTGGCGAGCAGCGAGGCCGAGGGACCGCGAGGGCGGGACGAGGCGGCGCTCATCAGGGAGGATGAGCGCCAGCTGCGCGCCGCAGCGATCTCGGCCCTCGCGGAGGAGTGAGAGACTATAAAGGAGGAGCGACGACAGTGAGGGACGAGAGAGGACCAGGCCTGGATTTTATGTTATGTTTTATTTTGTGTTCGCTGCAGTCGTCCGTGAGGGGCTGCAGCTTTTTATTTTCATTTGTGTTTGTATGTAGGCGGCAGTCGACCGTGAGGGGCTGTCGCCGCCATTTTATTTTGTGTTTATGTTTTATGAAATACTTTGATTGTTCGCCGGTTCCCGCCTCCTTCTTCCCGTACAAACAAGTTTTACTACATTGGTGCCGAAGCCCGGGAGGAAGGAGGGACACGCTGTCGAAGAGCCCTCGCAGCTGAGGGGGATCGCGGTGCCGCGGAGTTCGGGCAGCGCGGAGGAGAGAAGTCCGCGAGCGGCTGCCCGAAGCGGTGGTGCTGGAGCGGATGAAGGTCGGTGGGACGGAGAGCTCGCTGCCGTGCCCCTGGGTCGAGGTGGGGTGGCTGCCGTCCGCGAGGGGGCGAAGGAGTCCCCAGTGCTTGCCCGGAGCCGAAGCCTGCTGCCGTCCGCCATATTGGGGAGGAGCCGGAGCGCTGCCGTCCGCCAGTTTGGGGAGGAGCAGGGAGCGCGGGACGGGGACTCGCTTCCGGCCGCCCTCAGAAGGAGGAGCCACCGCCGGCCGCCAGGGGGCGGAGGAGTGTCGAGCCATCCACCGGCCGTCCAGTACCACCGCATGGCACCGCGAGGAAGAGCCTCTCGGCTGGCTGAGGACCGAGCGGCAGTGTGTCTGGGAACCGGACCAGAATTTATTTTTTTTTCTCCTCTCTCCACTCTCTCGTCTCTGTCGCTCCTCATGTTCCTCGCTCCGTTCTCTCACCTCGCTGTTCTTACCCCCGGGGAGGGGGGGGGGGGGAGTAGAGCGCAGACTGGAGAGTGCCCCCCGGCCTGCGAAGGGCGTTGGGGGGTATGTGGCGAGCAGCGAGGCCGAGGGACCGTGAGGGCGGGACGAGGCGGCGCTCATCAGGGAGGATGAGCGCCAGCTGCGCGCCGCAGCGATCTCGGCCCTCGCGGAGGAGTGAGAGACTATAAAGGAGGAGCGACGACAGTGAGGGACGAGAGAGGACCAGGCCTGGATTTTATGTTATGTTTTATTTTGTGTTCGCTGCAGTCGTCCGTGAGGGGCTGCAGCTTTTTATTTTCATTTGTGTTTGTATGTAGGCGGCAGTCGACCGTGAGGGGCTGTCGCCGCCATTTTATTTTGTGTTCATGTTTTATTAAATACTTTGATTGTTCGCCGGTTCCCGCCTCCTTCTTCCCGTACAAACAAGTTTTACTACAATGTTGTTTTCCTCAGCGTCTCAGCATAATGACAGAGAAACGGGCTCTGATAATGCATTACTAATGTTAGCAATGACGACTCGCCGTTTTTATTTACCAAACAATTCCTTAACGTTACCTTTTCAATTCAATGACCCACCTCCTCCATCTGCGCTAACCTAACGTTACTTTGCACGAACATGCATATCTTTGTTCGACTGTCATGAATATTTGAAATGTCCATTTACATTAAGTAACGTTACAAGTTAGCCAAACATAGATGAACCTTAACGTTACCTGTCCAGGAGAAAATTAGCAACGTTGGCATCAGTCTTCAAATTATTCTCCGTTTTCAGCCGTCTACATCTTTCAAAGGCATCTCCTATACAAATCCTTGTTTTATTTCGGACACTGTCACAACGTTTTTCTGATTCATAACGAGGTCGTTTAGGTTTCGTAAAGTTAGACATTGTTTATCCAAAAAGTTTGTAGCTGCAGCTGTGGTAACTAGAGCAGAGCTGGCAACCCGAATGCAGAAACACTACTGACTTCGTGATTGGTAGATAGGTGGAGGGTGGGGCTTCAGGCATGACACAACATGTCAACATCAACATCAGTTTGAGGGCTGCAACTTCACTTTTAAAATGACAATATCTTGGCCGGACAACCGTTGTCAGTGATACAGACAACCAAACGATGTAGATTTGCGTCATCAATATTGTGAGGAACTTAAACAGTATAAAAATACACTCAGAAAGAAGAGAGAACAGTTCATGCAAAACCAACTCAAAACCATTGAAGAATCTATACATTCAAACAAATTCTGGGACCACTGGAATTCTCTGAATAAAAAACAGCATGAACAAACAGCCATAAAAAATGGAGACACCTGGAAAAATCACTTTGAACAACTTTATAGCAAGCTAAAAATGAACCCAGAACAAACCCAAATTTATGAAAAAATGGTCAATATGGAACATACAATTGGTAAATACCAAAACCCATTAGACTACCCCATCACAGAAAATGAACTGATTGATAAAATCCAGGCACTAAAAATTAAAAAATCAAGTGGACCAGACGGCATCCTCAATGAAATGCTGAAGAACACAGAACACAAATTCAGATTGTCTTTGCTAAAACTGTTTAACTTGGTTCTGAGTGTTGGTCATTTCCCTGACACCTGGAATAGAGGAGTCATAACGCCCATATTCAAGAGTGGAGACAAATCAGATCCGAGCAATTACAGAGGCATCTGTGTGAGCAGTAACCTGGGGAAGATGTTCTGCAGCATCATCAACACAAGACTCGTTCACTTCCTCACAGAGCACAATGTCCTGAACAAAAGTCAGATTGGATTCTTACCAAATTACAGAACATCAGACCACATCTTCACCCTGCATACCCTGATCGACCAACAAATTAACCAAAACAAAACCAAAATTTTTGCTTGCTTTGTAGATTTCCAGAAGGCCTTTGATTCAATTTGGCATGAAGGTCTTCTGTCTAAACTTCTAGAATCAGGTATTGGGGGCAAAACATACAACATCATTAAAACAATGTACTCAAACAATCAATGCTCAATTAAAATTGGAAAAAAACAAACGGCGTTCTTCTCTCAAGGGCGTGGTGTGAGACAGGGCTGCCCACTATCACCGACCCTCTTCAATATATATATCAATGAATTAGCAAATCTTCTAGACCAATCAGCAGCTCCTGGCCTCACACTACATGACTCCTCTATAAAGTTCCTCCTGTATGCGGATGATCTGGTGCTGCTGTCTCCAACAGAAGAGGGTCTACAGCAGAACCTGGACGTCCTGCATCAGTTCTGTCAGACCTGGGCCCTGACCATTAACACAACTAAAACTAAAATAATAACGTTCCAGAAAAGACTCAGATGTCAGGGAAAGAGGCACAATTTCACCCTTGGTATGACCAGAGTAGATCATGCCACCGACTACACATACCTCGGGTTGAAATTCAGTGCAAACGGAAACTTCAGCTTGGCCGTGAATGAACTGAAAGAGAAAGCAAGAAGGGCTTTCTATGCCATCAAAAAATCCATTAAATTTGAAATACCAATCAGAATCTGGCTCAAAATATTCCAATCAGTGATTGAACCTATTGCACTATATGGCAGTGAAGTTTGGGGTCCTCTCTTAAATCATGAATTCGACAAATGGGACAAAAATCCGATTGAAACCCTGCATGCTGAGTTCTGTAAGAGTATCCTGAGAGTACAGAGGAACACGCCGAACAACGCATGCAGGGCAGAATTAGGCCAATACCCTCTACTAATACACATTGAGAAACGAGCCATCAAATTTTGGAAACATCTAAAAATGAGTGACCCCAACTCTTATCATTTTAAAGCCCTTAAAAACCATGAAGTGAACTCTGATAAGAGTCCCCTGATCCAGCTGATCCTGAGGCTGCAAACACACACTAACACCACTAACACCAGCCAGCCTCAGGACACACACACACTCATCCACACAATTCGGCCCAATCAAATTATTAAAGCACAAAGAGAAAATTACTTGACCTATTGGACTGAAACAACACAAAAACAAAGTAAACTGGAATGTTATTTGGCCCTAAACAGAAGCTACACAACAGCCGAATACCTGAGCGCAGTGAAAAACTGTGAGTTCAGAAGAAGAATGACGAGGTACAGACTGAGCAACCACACACTGACCGTAGAGACGGGCAGATACAGACAGAGCTGGCTGCCCAGAGAGAGCCGCATCTGCCCGTACTGCACCACTGGAGAAGTGGAGACAGAGACACACTTCCTCACCAGCTGCCCAAACTATCAACAAATCAGAAACACTTTTTATCCAGAATTCGAAATACTTTGCCCCGACTTCGTAAAATTAAACTATAAAATAAAACTTCAATATTTTTTAGGTGAAAAAAGAGATTGTATCCCCACTAGCAGCAAGATATATTAATGCCTGCCACAAAAAGAGGGAGGAGTCGACCAATCAGTGATGCGCTCACACACACACTCACACACACTCGCACCAACACACACACACCGAATTCTAAACTGTTCCTAGAATTCTAAATGTTTGATTGTTGATTGTTTTTACTTAAAAAAAAAAAAAAAAAAAAAATCTATGTATGTGTATATGTTTATATGTATGTATGTATATATGTATATATATTATGTATGTATATGTATATATATATATATATATATATATATATATATATATATATATATATGTTTATTATTATTATTTATTATTATATTTATCTAATGTATGTACATATGTTGATTCTCTGTAAGAATTAGAAATGCTTTGGCAATACATTGCAACAATTGTCATGCCAATAAAGCACAATTGAATTGAATTGAATTGAATTGATATAAATATTTGAAATTAACATGATTTCTTAATGTCTAGTGACATATCAGGGCCATTTTATGATTAATTGAAATACATTTCTTACATACAGTTCCTTTAACTGAAAACAGGATGACTAATCGATTCTTGGGATTTAAGAATCAATATTGTTTTGTAAAAGTGAGAATCGATTAAAATCGAGAAATCAATATTTTATACCCAGCCCCAGTTCCTATTATTATTATTATTATTATTCTGTATTGGAGTCTATGGCAGCCCATAAAACCGCTTGCGGGAAAGTTATGAAATTTGGCACATAGATAGAGAACAGTCTCAACTGTCACCACAGCACATTTGGAGTCTCTAACTCAATCACTCTAGTGCCACCAACTGTCCAAAGATGCACTCACGTTTATGCTAATAACTTTTGAACCGTAAGAGTTAGAAACAAAATGCTTTTGTCGTCTGATTCTGTGGCTCAAGCTAATTCGATTGATCACAATCACAATTCCTGTGATTTTCTATAGTGGTAATTTTCCTGCTAAAAATCCAACTTTTTCAAACTCCTCCTAGATGGTTTATCCGATTTGCACAAAGATTTAACAAGATCATCTTCAGACAATGATGACAAAAAGTTTGATTAATCAAACTGTTTTCAGATAACATGAATTTTACGTAGTACTTGCGAAAATAGACACAAGACTGTATCTCCGCAATGCTTTATCGTATTCAAACCAAACATGGTACATTTGCAAGCACAACCTGAGGCAATATGCTGCGTTTCAGGGCAGCGCCACCTACTGGTCCAGAGATACAAAAATAGCTATTTTTGCTTATAACTTCTGATAGGTTTATCCAAAGTGCTGAGTGCTGAGTCCAACGATACCAGACATGCCAGGTTTCAGCGTATGGTTTGTGCAGCGTTGTAATTTAGCGCTAAGTTAGGAAACATATGTCGATAGCTAAATAATAATGCCCAAATGTCAAAATATTGATAGTAAGGGGTATTGTGCCTCTTGGTGGCGCTATTATAGAACAAAACATGAAATTGATTACAATGTAGTATTATGATATAAAATGCTAATGCTATACTTTACGAATGCATTAGCGTATCGTTACAAAACTCTATGTGTCTTCTGCACCATGCACTGAAGGTACTCAAAAGGTTTCGAGGCAGCGACAACTTGTGGTCAAAAGTTATAGCAAAATTTACAAAAATGCTAATAACTTTTGACTAAATTAGCATATTGTAATTAAACTGATCATAATACATTCCTTGGCTCATGCCGTGAACATAGATACCAATTTTGCCATTTTTGGCAAACCTTCCTGTCCTCCATCTTGTTATTTGTTAAAAACCTTCTTTTTCAAACGCGTACTAGACCACTTGATCTTCAGATCGTGCCGACAAAAAGTTATGGATTTTGCGCTGATAGACGAAACCATTTTTGTATCCACCTGTTTCCGGGGGCGCTACTGTAAAAAAGAATGTGGGTAAAACTTCCGGTGAGGCGGCAGAAGTAGTATTCCAATGGTATTTTGTGTGCTAGTTAGTGGAGAGGCTAAGTGTTTTTCGGATCATTGGCAAGGTTTCAAAATTATAAGCAACATATGTGAAGCAACATTTGCAGAATGACACGCACTAAATTTAATTTAGTACATTTATTAGTTAATTGATAATATTACAATACAATTTTCGTGTCCTTAATTGTCCTTCCTTACTTTACTGACCTTCCACCAAAGTGCTGCTGCATGACTACAACAGCGTCCTGGCCCTAATTCATGAACAACCCGCTGTCTGTACTTCACCTGTCACTGATGCTAGAACCCATGCCTTGTGATGGGAATACGTGTAGGCTCGGCTCAATGTCCGCTTTTAGATCGTTTCCGACAGATACTGATATGCCTCTGAGCTTTTCAAATTGCTCATCGCCTTACCATCACAGCCTACTGAATCTAGAAAATAGCTAAAAATGCTACCGTACTTGATACGAGGCCACTTCTTCAGTCATCCTCCCAACCAACTACCGCGGAGGGTAAAGGTACTGTTTTCACCCTTTTGGAAGTTTGTTGAGGTTGTCTTCCCACATCGTTAGCCAATTTGGATAGCTTGAATGACTGTTGAATGTTGAATGTCAATAAGCTATGTTTCCATCCACCTATTTTTATGCACATTTTGGGATAACGATATTGCATAAAAAAAAAAATGTTGAATAGAAACGCCAAGATGCGCATGAATTCTATAAATGCACAAAAAAATGTATGCGCTCGTTTTAGTCGGATACATTTTCTATCCGATACGAAAACGTGCGCATAAACTACGATGGAAATGCATAAAGTCCCGCTTGTTTAATTTGAACCGGAAGACGTTCCCACTTTTGACGCAAGGCTTCATGGGGCGTAGGAAAATTGTGGATAGCGCTGCAACGAATTTGAGGCATGGTGCCAAAATGACTCTATATCTCTGCAATGCTTTGACTTATTGACACTAAACTTTGCATGTATCATTGTTCCCTTATTCTGACCACACCACATCAATTTCGGAACTGTGCCACCTATTGGTCAAAGCTGATAAACCATTAAATCATTATAATTGACTGTATTTATAATTTTACAGCTATTTTGCCTAAAATTATCTTAATATGTCTTCAATGGCTCCTTGACACTCCCAGACATGTTGGCAAGTCCTATTGTCTTTTTTGAGCTTGGCCCCGGTAACGGTTGCTTGCAGCTATATTTGAAGAGTTCAGATGCAAAAGCCTCTAAAAGCCACCTCGGTCAAAAATGAGATAACAATACTGAATGAATGCTCTCCGTATATAGAATACGTTCATAAAATACTTTCACTCCAAACCCACTAAATCCCAGCCTCAGCCCATTCAGAAGTACCGGTACTTAGGTAGAAACCTATACATAGAAGCCTGACAAAAATGCTTATTTTAAAGAAAAACATCAGACGGACTCAGAGGCTTTTGCATCTGAAGTCTTCATTTATCAGTATAATGGTTACTGTGATTTAAAGATGTTCATATTTGTTTGATTGCACTGTTGGGAAAAAGTAATTAAGCTATCTTTAAAGGTCAAAACCACCCTTTCATTACATCATAAACCAGAAGTTAAAGGATTTTGATGAAGTGTATCACCTTTCAAAGCTGGGCTCGCCCTAAACAAAGCATCTTCCTCCTTTTTAAGAATGACTCCAAGGCCTAGAGCAGCAAATAAAACAAAACATTCAAATTGTGCACACATCAAAGCACATTTGATAGATAATTTACTGCATAAATAATAATTTACTCAATTTACTTGAATATATGCTCAGATCGACAGATGGCACAGAGACAATGCACTTACCTGGATGTTTTGGGACATTCCACTCCAGTTGTCCCTTCTTTGTCCTGTTGATAATTTGTTTTTGCTTGGTGCCTTGGTGAAGCTGGCTTTTGTTTAGGTGTACCTTGGTGAAGCAGTACCGTAAAAGCAGCATACTAGCAGTGATCAGCATGGCTTGATTTTCGCAGAATATCGGCTGAACTGTATATTAACCAAGCAGAGTGCAACTCGCAGACTGAATTGTTAAAGCAGAACGAATCTTGCAATCGAGAAAACAGACTTGTCTTAAATGAAGCAGTACCGAGTAATGCAGACCGAGTGTTAGATAGTGTCTGAACATTCTAATTCTTTAAGCGGTGATGTCACAGTGAATCCATTCTGGACATTCTATGAAGTTGTGCTGCAGCAGACATTTTGTAGATTCAGAGCTAAAGAAAAGAC
Source organism: Gobio gobio (assembly GCF_949357685.1). NCBI lineage: Eukaryota > Metazoa > Chordata > Actinopteri > Cypriniformes > Gobionidae > Gobio > Gobio gobio. Next base: position 33,526,474 of record NC_137113.1, read on the forward strand.
TTATTCCCATCTAGGCCTTTATTTCTCTATTAATCACTCTGTCTGATCTGCTTTTAAAAAAGTAGCCTATACAAAGTAATACACCAGTCATTAATGAAAGGACAATGAGACTCTAAATAAGACATTTTAAGAGACTGCTAGAGATGTATACATCTCTAGCAGTCTCTTAAAATGTCTTATTTAGAGTCTTTATAACTATATACAATATTTACATACGTAGGCCCCGCTGTGCGATACACCAGCCTCCATGTGACACTGGGATGACTCAGTGTCTGGGCTTCTTCAGGTATACCTGACCGCTGATATACTGACCATTGACTCCATCTCCCGCTGTTCTCCAGAACCTGCAAATAAAGAACTGTTTTGCTACTCACCTTGTTTGTCCTCTTCTGTTACATGACTATTATATTATATTATTTCTGGGCCTCAAATTTGATTGGCTTAGCGCTGTAGAAAGAACGCAGTTTTGTCGCACACCTTCACTAATATTAAACCAGTCTGTGTTTCCTCATTCTGTTCGATCAGTTACTTCCATCGATCCTTCTGCGATTCCCACATATATAATCAGTGTGAAGTTTCTTCCATTCAGGTGAATGAGATGATGTTGCCGTTGTTGTTCATGAGACTGTGATCTTCTGCCAGGAACATCAGGCCAATCCGTCCAGAATCAGGTGGTTTGTCTTGGTCTGGCATCTCAGCTGAGACCTGTCCACTATGAGTGACCCTAGCAGGAGATATGAAGTACCAGTGGTGTAGCTCTCAGCATCACTGATGCACACAAACCCTCACAGCACGTCAAGCTGCAAACCATGTGAGGGACCCTAACCGACCCTAACCTTACTGTTTAACAGCAACCGCATATCAACCGACCAATCAAAACGTCCTGACAGCCATGTAGCAATGCACAAAAAAAAACACTCTGAAAAGTCCAGCAACTGCACGGCAACGCGCTAACAACAGCTCAGAAAACCTTGGCAAATGCATTCCAACACACAGGAAACCACCAAAAACATCCTGACAGCCACTTAGCAACACATTAAAAACCACTTGGAACAACCTTGGAGGAGTCGCATAACAACACAATGACCAAAAGCATCTTAACAATCTTACAGCATTGTGCTAAAAATCACTCTGCAAACTATAAACGTACTATTTAAATATAAACTTACTCTATAACTATATACAATATTTACATACGTAGGCCCCGCTGTGCGATACACCAGCCTCCATGTGACACTGGGATGACTCAGTGTCTGGGCTTCTTTCTTCGGGGTTCCTCGGGCAGCGGCTCTTCACTGATGTCCACGTGGATTTGTGGAGCCAAGCTTCTACCGGGTGTTGAGAAGCTCTCAGTGATGAGGATGCGTCCATCAGGCTGCTCTGTCTCCACCATCGAAGGGCAGCTGAGGGTCTCCCATAGGCGCTGCTTGATCTTCCTTCCCTGCGCAAGACTGTAGGGACGGCGGCGACCACAGCTTGTCTTCATCATGGGCTCCACCACAGAGCGGTAAATCTCCTTGTAACCCTCCACAGTGTAGCCATGGATGGAGATAGGCTCTTCCTGCTGACACAGAGGTACCGGGCACACTTCCACCGAAGACACTGAGGCTGCTGGGAGGATGTCGGGAAGGACAGCGGCGTTCTTCAGGTAGCGCTCTTCCAAACCCCTGGGTCTTCGTGCTTTCACAGAGATGGAGCTGTAAGTGTGGTCCAACCTGATTACAGCTGCCAGCTGTGAAAGCTCACTGGGGTCTTGAATGGAAGAGTCGCCCTCCACCAAGAATCCCCTCAGGTGTGCGGGAAGAGCCCTTGTTCTTCTCGAGCGACGCTGTTCCATGCTGATGACTGAAGAGCAACTTCTCAAATTAGACAAATTGATCAAACTTGGAGAGTTGTGAAGAGCTTGTAGCGAGTATGATCTTCAAGGCTTCAGCAAAAGTTGTGTTGATTTCAAAAAACAACAGTTGCTGTACTGACAATATTCAGGCTAATTTAAATGTAAACAACACTTGATATCAGCAGTATGAATATATATATATATATACCTCACCAAACTGATTTCGAACAGGCTTCTTAGGCAGCGTAATAGTTTAATGATCTACAACAATATAGAGTGAGTTTTGGTGAAAACTAAGTGAATATTTAATACTACATTAGTAATTTCTTGCTAGAAATTGCATAAAAAATCATAAACGTTGGTCAAAAACTGGCACAGAATCACTGAAAAAAATAAAATCAGGTCTCCAATTGAAAATGTTCTATTGATCACATCTAAAATTTTTAGTTGGCCAATTTGAATTTCTTAATCAATTAAATTGCATCAATTCACAGAAATTCAGTTTGGCCAACTAAAAAATGTAGATGTGATCAGTCAATAGAAAATTTTCAATTGGAGACCTGAATTCTTTTTTACAGTGTTGGAATGCAGAGGATTGTGGGATATCAAAGACAGCGAAGGATAGATGTATGCTGCCTTTAAAAATCAATCAGATGAAGGTATCGCAGGAGATAGGAAGTGAAGGTATTTTGGATCCGGATGTTCCTTGATGCCTTCCTACCCTGGATTGCATTTCTGAAGACAGCATTTTTAAGTTTTCGGACGCAGCCGTGGTGTCTGTAATTTGTGATATCTGGCAAGTGGCAAACTTTCATCTGGAGCTTTAATAAGGAGAACATGCTCTCGTTTGAGGGAAGAATTCAGAAGAGAGAAGAAAGAGAGCAGCACATGTATGCAGACTAAGCAGCAGCTCCTGTTAATGCCAATTGTTCAGGAGTTATTAAAGTTTGGATTATACACACTAACCGCATTATTATTTTCCTTTATTAGCCTGGGACTGACAACGCAATATATCAATGCTGACTAATAGGGCTGTGAATCTTTCTGAACCTCACTGTAAGGGAACCCGCGGTGTATGTAGTTAGAAATGGCTTATTCTAAGGTAATAAAAACATAACGGTTCATTATGTAAGGTCTTTATACACCACTGAATACATTGTTATGTATATTATATTGTATTTCTGTCAATAGATCCTCATAAATATTACACACTGCACCTTTCAAGGAGCTTTTATAAACATACCTTAGAAGAAAAACATTACTGGTGTGCTTCTTGAGACAAAACAATAGCACTGACATATTTTAAGATATGTCAGTTCAAGTTGATTTCAGTTAAAACAGCTCAAACATGTATTTTATATTATAATTAATATTATAATTTTTAGAGGAATTAAAATATAAATAGTCTAGTGGGGTGGGGCATCTTACCCTGCCTTTTAAGCTACTTTTGTTAGGGTAGGCCTACACAGAGGCTGCACACAAGTAGGCTATGTGTAAAATAAATGTAGGCCTACAACAAGCGTCAACGCTAAAACAAGGCCTGCATCTCAATGCGCATACTATCCATCATAGTATGTGACATTAGTAATATTCAATACTATATTTAGGGCGGACTTGAATAAAATGTAAATTTTTATTTTTTTCTCACCTATGCAACAACATACTGAAAGCACAGGGTTACGCTGTTTTAGTTTAGCGTTTATAGTTTTAGTTTTTCAGTACAAATTGTTTTTATTTTCGTTTTAGTAAAGCTTTGTTTGTGCACAATTTGGATGCACATTTGGATGCAAATAAGTTTGTTACACAGCTCCTGCTTTAATAAACTCTGGTTTATGTGATCATGTGCCTAAATTTAGTGAAAAGTTGAACTTGGTTACAAGAGTGCAGAAGAAGCAATGCAGCCTTCTCGTACACATACAAATATCAAACCATTCTGTTTTTCCTCATTCTGTTCGAACAGTTGCTTCCAATGATCCATTGATGACTTTCCTCATATATAATAAGTCTGAAGTTTCAACCATTCAGGTAATTCTGGTGTTGTAGCTCTAGTCACAAGATTGTGATCTTCTTCCAGGAACATCAGGCCAATCTACGCTGCCCAGAATCAAGTGGTTTGTCTTCGTCTGGCATCTCAGCTGAGACCTGTCCACTATGGGTATTCTGCTTCAAGTTTACTTGTCACTTGTATTTTGTATATTTGTTCTAGTTTTGGCGCCACCTAGTGGCAGTTCGCTAGAAAAATAAGTGATCACATTTCACCAGTTAGCATCTCCTCAATCTTTGGATGTAATCCTTTGTTTTGCGTTTGTAAAAGCATCATCTGTAAGTTAATTCTTCATTATAAAATGCTTGATGTTACATATTAGCATATATTTGTGATAAGTTTATTCAAAGCTTTGATTTAGTGTAATTTTTGTGATAGCTTTTAGCTATTAGCTTAGCCTTTGTCTGATATAGCACTTGATGTGTTAATTTCAGTCTACTAAGATAAGATGACTACTCTTTGGCATGAATATCTGTATTTGTTGCTATTTTCTTGGTCATTTAGTCCCATTTATGTAAATTGATTACATTGGATTAATTTGGGGTATTTTCAGACAAGAGTTTGAGAACTACATGAATATTCTTTAGTCATTGGATAATTGTTCTGATTGTTGTTTATTTGCTGTTTGTTTACAGTTTTACTCCTTATTCATAATGTACTTGGCATCTTATTAAACGACAAAGACTAAGATGAATCCTGACTCGTCTGTACTTTATGGATGGAGTTTGGCTGGCTGTTAAATTGCATCTGTACATGCAAGGAGAACAGTACAATGGGTGACCCTCTTTTAGCGCATGTCATTATGGGCTTTTTGAGACTGACACCTGCAGACTCTTTTAACAAATGTTTATTTAATTATAATTGCCTGGGGACAGTAAGGTAATGTTAAAGGAAAGTAATGGATCAAAAGTGGAAAGACACAAAAGATTTCTATTTCAGATAAATGCTGTTCTTTTGAACTTTCTATTTATTAAAGAAAAAAATGTTTAATAAAATAAACGGGAAACAGCAAATCATCATATTAGAATGATTTCTGAAGGATCATGTGACACTGAAGACTGACGTAATGATGCTGAAAATACAGATTTGATCAATAAATTACATTTTAAAACATTCAAATACAATTTTTTTTATTTAATCATTTTACAATGTTACAGTTTTTTTTTATCTAATGTAACCTTGGTGAGCAAAAAAAGACTTATTTAAAAAAATACTACTGAACTTTTGAGTGGTTGTGTGTGTATTAATTATTGTCATATATTAATAAAAAAAATTATATATATGCACACAAATTATATAATTATTACAATTATTTTGTTTGTGTATATAGTGGCTCTACTGTCTACTGTCAAAAAAACAAATATGTAATTGTGTACAGACAGATTTAACGGTGCATATGTATATTTGAGTAGAGTCTGCTGATGTGTAAAGTGTCTTTCTCTGTCCATCTAGACGCTGTTTTCTTCAGTCCTTCTGTAGCAGCCGTTGACATCAGTAATGACAGGTCAGTGATGCTGTTATAGATGTTTCCCTCAGTGAAGAGAGCTTGATGATTTCTACACACACATACACAAGTTTCCTCTTCTAAACTCTTTGACTGAACCTGTTCATTGGACAGTCTGTTCATAACCGGTAGATCACGACCCTGAAAATGGGCTGCAGGTCGATATCATGTTCAAAACGGAGCGCTGAATCCAGTTTGAGAGTCTAAAGCAGATCACTCTTTAAACTGGCCTTCAGGAAATCAAGCTCACAGTTCAGTCAAAAATGAAAATTGTCATAATTTACTCGCACACGTCGTACCAAACCTGCAAGAAGATATTTTGAAGAATGTTTCAAATGTTTGTGTCCAGACAATGAAGTCAGTGAGGTCCAAAAAACATTAGACCACATTGACTTAAAATGGACAGAAAAAAACGCCACATTTTTCAGTATATCTTCTTTTATGTCTGGTGAAAGATCCCTTTAATAGATCAGAATAATATATTGCCTTTTGTCTTTATATATATTAAAACATAATGAGACATTAAAAATGAAACTCAGACAAATGATAACTTCAATAAAATGTATTTATTGTAATTGTATTGTAACATTTTGAGAGTTTTGAGATTTGATTGTTGATTAGATTGAAAAAACTAAAGCAATGTTTGATATATAGTTTTTCAGTATGTTTCATTTTTATTTTAGTAAGGCTTTGTTTGAAAAATGTTAAAACTTTGTTACATATTTTGGTTTCTTAAATGCGTTTAGACACAGAAGTAAATATAGATTAATTTCAGCACTTTCTAAATGTGTGATTTTGCGTAATTACATATTTTAATCACCTCACAGCTCTAGTTTTTATGTTTAACATGCAGATTTTGATTATTGAAACACAAATAAGTGCATTACAGAGCTTCTTTTTTATTAATCTCTGGTTTATGAAGTTCAGATTACTGTGACAGTGTTTACATGTTATGAATAGTAATGGTTGTATTTAAAAATTTAATAATTTTCTCTGCTCTAATCGCCAGTGTTTACATGATCATGATTTATTTCATGCATACAAACTTTTAAGAAATTATATTATATTAAATTGTCATGTTATATATATTATATCATATTATATTATATTATATTTTATATTATATTTTATATTATATTATATTATATTTTATATTATATTATATTATATTATATTATATTATATTATATTATATTATATTATATTATATTATATTATATTATATTATATTTCATAATCTTCTGCTGCTTCCCTCTACGGTCCAGTCCTCAAGTCTTCTGTTCTCCAACCCTGTCTGCAAAATAGAGAATAGTTAACCTCCAGCTAAGTCATCTACCCTAGTATATTTCTTGCTGGATCAGGCAGGCCGTCATGTCCTCATTCAGTGACACACATTGAATAATGTTGCGCGTTTCAAGGCACTTCAGTGAGCCTTTAACGTATAAACAGAAAAATTCAAGTTGTTTTGTTTTGTTGTGATATACTACACACATTTTCGTCATGTATTTCATATTAAGTTTAAAAAAGGTTCATAAAGAAATGTGTTTTTGCCTAACTTATGAAGTTAAGGGCAGATCGGGAACACACACACACACACAAAGCTTTTTTTTTAAATCTTCATGTAAATGTGCATTTATATTAACATCAAAAATAAGATATTCCTGTTGTCGCTGCCTAGAGTTGTCATGGTATCATTCCATGTGAAGCTTATGAGGAAATTATGTGGTTTTTCATTGCTCCTATCGCCGAGTGCGTTCCAAATGGCTTCACAATGGACACACAAGCGCCCTTGCTCCCGACAAAATCCCCACTTCAAGGGTTCTGCCCTTCAGAGTGGATATGGCGTACGGATGTTCACAGCCAATTGGAATTTGCCCTACATTTTGCATGACACCTAACTTTTTCTGCAGCAGTTTATTTTTGCTACAAAAGAAGTGATATTGCCCTCTACAGGCAGGGTTTTTCCTGCATTGAAAATTGTTTGGCGGCCGCCAAAACAAAACAAAATTTTGTCCCGCCAAAGCCTTATTTGATGAATTATATTATTATTATAAATTGATGTAGATGGCTGATGCGCTTGTGACAGGGTGCATGTTAACTGAGTGACAGAGAGAATGAGCACTCCTCCCCCACGCGCGCACTCTCTCTTCAAACTAAGCACTGTCTTCTTAGCCCTTCTCATTTGCACATATCAATCAAAATCAACTGAACTGACACAATGGTAAAAGGTCGGAAGACCGAATCCATGTTGCACGTGGCGCATTGGGTAAATGTTTTCCCTGAATTACCGCTGTGTATGAATTGCGCTCAAAAAACGTTGCCTCTTCTCTGACAGGCATTTCGCACATGCAGCTGACATAAACTAGCCTGGTTAAAACCAGACCATTATCAGTAGTAACTGAGTTATGGTCTGGCAAAGCTGCATAGACAAATCATTTCCAAAGGGACGTCACCAATGGGCGTCGCTCAAATGCCGCAATTGGATAGACCTAAAACCAATCAGAGCGATGAGGGAGATGACGTATGCAGAGCGACGGAGAAACATCTGAGACTCTGGCCGACCTCCGGGCGTTCAGCATTCAAACAGCGCGTCACGTCCGGTTGGTTACGACAGGCAGCACATGATAAATGCCCATTATTATACCTGATCTGTAGATAAAGGGCTGTGGGTTTGCGTAAAGTGACTTTATCTGGCTGGAGTTTATCTACGTTAGCTGTTTCTGAACGATGTTGTAACCTACTCGCTACTACTCGGTGACGGTGACAACACATGGACTATTAATTACCATCACACGCACAATAACTGGAATTTAAAACTGTGAAGAAACAAATAATCAGTGAACTGGTGGACAGATATACATTATAGACTAGGATTTGTGCGCTCAACATTTCTTCTCTGGGTGCCGTGAACTTTTCAATGCACACTCGCGCTGCACACTCTGACTCAATGTTGTTTTAAGCGCATCATTCTGCACCCGGGATGCGCATAAGCGGTTTGTGTCGCTCTGTTTAGAAGCTTTTCATATTATAATGGTTTTGTGCACTGAAATATTATTAAAACCCAGTCTTGTTCTCTCGTATCTATCATATCTTTGTTGCCCCATTAAAAAGCTGTTCATTACGTTTACAATAAACATTTTGTAATTTTATATTTGTAGGCATCTATATAATTTTTCAAATTCATATATAAATCTAATATTATAAATTGTTTTTCATAAATGCATTTGATAAGAACACAATGTAATCTGTACCTTTTTATTAACATGTTTAGATTTTATACATTTAGTCCAAAGATATTTTTCAAGAATTACTTTGTGTAATTGTAATTTTTGTAACTATCCACTCATATTTTTGTCATAGCTTATGATTAGGCCTATATATGTTTATTCATTTATTTTCTCTATAATGAAGTAGTGTGTACAGCAAACTGCTGTAACTGTTGGACAGTGTTCCTTTATAAAAAAAGAGTGATTTTTAAAAATTTTAATGCTAATATATATATATATATATATATATATGTTTTTTGAAGAGACACTGCCCATCTTGCCTCCTTCTTGACAGCCTACATTTCGAATAATAGCTTTGATTAATGATGAAAATTAAGGTTTCAAAATCGTGATTGTTTGGATTGTTTTTTTCTGCCATCGAGCCAAAGGCGTTCACTGAATGGCATAAGACACGCACCATAGCAACACGTCATGGCAACGACATTTCAGACTGACAGATAACGCTACGTAAAAGATAAACGGGACATTTGAGCGCTTTGTTACTGTTTTGTACGCGCTGTTATATTAATTATAATTCAAATTCTGTTTTATTGGTCACAATATTATTGATGATTGATGAGAGGGGCACTTTTGATAGGCTACATTTTTAAAAAGGGCAGGGGCTCGAGCCCCCAAAGCCCTCCCCTCTGCACTTGCCTGGTGTGTGTGTGTGTGTGTCCTGTCACAAAATGCGGCGAAAACTCCTACATGGCGTTAATAGTTAGATAAAGGTGTGTACATGTCTACAATGCACTTCGATAATGCGACTAAAATAGGCATACTCCACATGTCTTAATTCGATTTTTGTTTAATTTGAGTATGGCTTTAACCGGATTAAGGTAATTAGAAATAGCTGTTTACATGGTAGTTTCTTAACCAGAGTATGGTCTTAATCAGATTAATATCGGAGTATTGTTGTCCATGTAAACGTACTGACTGATTTTCCTTGGCAAAGAAATTACACTTTTATCCAAATGTACTGATTTATGGTGACTCCAGTAAAAAAAAAAAACTGAATTATTGAATCCTAATTCAATATTGTATAATTCAACTATTACCTAAAATGTTTCAGATTGAATCAACGTTATATATTTTTTTCAGTGTAGAGCATCAAACAGATGGAATGCAATGCATTTGAACTCATTATCATTTCATTTTGGTGCAAATTATAAAAAAGCTATTTCAGTGAAAGTGAAATAAGACAGCATTGCTTTTCACTGCAAAAGTTTTTTTTTATTATATCATATAGAGAATAAGACAGATGGTGGAAGTTAAAATGGATTCAGGTTTTCGGGGAGTGGCAGTCTCAGAGACATTGGATGTCTGAGAAGTAGTAGCTGTATCATATCCAGTGGCAGTGGATAGGGAGTGGCAGTGGCAGTGGCAGCGTCGACCTGAGAGGCAGCGTCGCCCTCAGAGGCAGCGTCGACCTCAGAGGCAGCGTCGACCTGAGAGCCTGCGTCGACCTGTGAGGCAGCGTAGACCTGTGAGGCAGCGTCGACCTGAGGGGCAGCGTCGACCTGTGAGGCAGCATCAACCTTTGAGGCAGCGTCAACCTGTGAGGCAGCGTCGACCTGAGGGGCAGCGTCGACCTGTGAGGCAGCGTCAACCTGTGAGGCAGCGTAGACCTGAGAGGCAGCATCAACCTTTGAGGCAGCGTCGACCTGAGAGGCAGCATCAACCTTTGAGGCAGCGTCGACCTGTGAGGCAGCGTCAACCTGTGAGGCAGCGTCGACCTGAGAGGCAGCATCAACCTTTGAGGCAGCGTCAACCTGTGAGGCAGCGTCAACCTGTGAGGCAGCGTCGACCTGAGAGGCAGCATCAACCTTTGAGGCAGCGTCGACCTGTGAGGCAGCGTCAACCTGTGAGGCAGCGTCGACCTGAGAGGCAGCATCAACCTTTGAGGCAGCGTCAACCTGTGAGGCAGCGTCAACCTGTGAGGCAGCGTAGACCTGTGAGGCAGCATCAACCTTTGAGGCAGCGTCGACCTGAGAGGCAGCATCAACCTTTGAGGCAGCGTCGACCTGAGAGGCAGCATCAACCTTTGAGGCAGCGTCGACCTGTGAGGCAGCGTCAACCTGTGAGGCAGCGACGACCTGAGAGGCAGCATCAACCTTTGAGGCAGCGTCGACCTGTGAGGCAGCGTCAACCTGTGAGGCAGCGTCGACCTGAGAGGCAGCATCAACCTGTGAGGCAGCGTCGACCTGAGAGGCAGCGTCAACCTTTGAGGCAGCGTCGACCTGTGAGGCAGCGTCAACCTGTGAGGCAGCGTCGACCTGAGAGGCAGCATCAACCTGTGAGGCAGCGTCGACCTGAGAGGCAGCGTCAACCTGTGAGGCAGCGTCGACCTGAGAGGCAGCATCAACCTTTGAGGCAGCGTCGACCTGTGAGGCAGCGTCAACCTGTGAGGCAGCGACGACCTGAGAGGCAGCATCAACCTTTGAGGCAGCGTCGACCTGAGAGGCAGCATCAACCTTTGAGGCAGCGTCAACCTGTGAGGCAGCGTCAACCTGTGAGGCAGCGTCGACCTGAGAGGCAGCATCAACCTTTGAGGCAGCGTCGACCTGAGAGGCAGCATCAACCTTTGAGGCAGCGTCGACCTGTGAGGCAGCGTCAACCTGTGAGGCAGCGTCGACCTGAGAGGCAGCATCAACCTGTGAGGCAGCGTCGACCTGAGAGGCAGCATCAACCTTTGAGGCAGCGTCAACCTTTGAGGCAGCGTCAACCTGTGAGGCTGCGTAGACCTGTGAGGCAGCAAAGACCTGTGAGGCTGCGTAGACCTGTGAGGCAGCGTCGACCTGTGAGGCAGCGTAGACCTGTGAGGCAGCGTAGACCTGAGAGGCAGCGTAGACCTGTGAGGCAGCGTAGACCTGAGAGGCAGCGTAGACCTGTGAGGCAGCGTAGACCTGAGAGGCAGCGTAGACCTGAGAGGCAGCGTAGACCTGAGAGGCAGCGTCGACCTGTGAGGCAGCGTAGACCTGAGAGGCAGCGTAGACCTGTGAGGCAGCGTAGACCTGAGAGGCAGCGTAGACCTGTGAGGCAGCGTAGACCTGTGAGGCAGCGTAGACCTGAGAGGCAGCGTAGACCTGAGAGGCAGCGTAGACCTGAGAGGCAGCGTCAACCTCAGAGGCAGCGTCGACCTGTGAGGCAGCGTCAACTTCAGAGGCAGCGTCAGTCTGAAAGTTAGTGGGAGTCTCAGACACTGTGGAAAAAGAAGAAAGCAGAAACTATTATCATTTTAAATTTACTTCATTTTTAGGGGCCAAGCACCGAAAGTTGCGGAGGCACCTATTGAAATTGTTTGCGTTCCTATTAGTGCTGGGTATTGACACAAATTTCACAATTCGATTAGATTTCGATTCACAAGCTTTCGATTTGATACGATTTTCGATTCAATTCAATATCGCTTACTTTAGATATATATCAGGTACAATACATGGCAAATTTTCTGAAGGAAAACAAATCTCTGAACTATGTTATAAACTATGGTAGTCAGTTATACTACATTAGCCTACTAATATTGAAGGTAAAAAATTAACTGATTTATATACAAACACTTAAATTACTCTAAATGATGTTTTATTATAAAATAATAATACTTATAATATTAATCTTACAATTAATATTACATAATCATATTTATACTCCAATTAGTTTTTGGAAATATAAACATTTGGCTGTCATAAAAACTTGCCAGATTTATTCATAGGCATACATGCATTAAATTGAAGAACATTAAAAATGACAATGAATATGTAATGTGGTGCATATAATTATCAAAATACTTCTCTCTAGAGTTATTTTTTTCTAGCTGAATAAAGCTTACTAACGAGTTTATGGACACTGGATATGGTTTTTCTGGGGTAAATGTGACATTACATGACATTGTTTACTTATTAGCCATTTTGCTTAAAGCTACACTGTGTAACTTTTTTAGTCTATTCTTAGCTAAAAACACTTAGTTCTTTCAAAAATATATGTGCTCATTAATGTATATTTACTTCTTTCAAGTAATAAAGTATTCTCGTAAGTTTATAATATGCCATTGAAAATACATAAGGTAATGGGATCTAACGGTGGTCGCCATGTTGCCCCTCCATCTTGAAAGTACATTAGCCAAAGAGGGACATACCCGTAAATTCAAGCTTCGCCTTTCGCGTTTTAACCGGTTTTAACACTGTGCGCGTCAACTTGTTCAGACTTGTCTGGTGCATGCGCAGAGAGTTTTCATCTCAGCAGCTCCAGTAACAGAGTTATACGGAGTTTTCCTGGCTTGTTTATTCCTCAAAAGTCTGTTTTTCCTTGTGTGGTATTTCTGTGCGTTAATAACTCCGTAAGTAATAATAGTTATTGTCATTGTGGATGTGTTTCAGAGTGTGTCATCATGTAATTCAGTTGATGTTACCTCAGAAGTATTTTTGTGTCAACATACAATAGCGTAATGCTCACCTATTTGAATAGTCATTCAGTTATTAACAATGTTTATTCGTTTATAGAAAATATTTGCTTGTAATGTATGTTGATGGAAATATGTATCAGGTCTGATCGGCATATTAACACTTGTTATACAGAGCTAAACCTGCGCAGTGCGCACACACTTTTGTAACCGGACACCGCTTGTTAGCAGCGGCAGCTCCGCTCCTTTTAATGCAGCTGCATTTAGCGCCTATATGTGGTACAATAAGCTCTGGTTTACGGTTACATTATACAAATGTAACTTATAAGTATAGTTATACAGTTCTTAACTGTGTATATTCTGTCATGTCATTATCATGTATATTTACCATCCTAATTTGTTCTCTCACAGAAACCACATTTATGTACATATCCATGCAAACCTGTTTATGCCTTGCAATTGGATGACTGAATAAACATTACTATCATCAAAGTTCACTCTGGATTAGCTGCAGTTCTTTCTAGCCGAATAATTAGGCCAGTTGAGTTCCAACCATCCCACTGCGCACAGAATATCCCACAGGCACCGTGTCGAATGTGGACGAGGTCGAACTGGAAGCCATATTAATATTGGACTAAATCGGCCACCGTAGGAGTTAAAACGAAATCGGAATTGAACAGAACAGAAACTAAAATTCACTGGATGGTCATATACAAGTTCACCACTAGATGGGGGAAAATATCACACAGTGTAGCTTTAAGTCTTTCTGCGGTTGAAACTTGAGCTATTCCATGTGACATGATACGGATTTCAGTAAGTTATCCTGTAATCTTTTAACACACTTTCAGATGCTTATTCTTGTTTACTTTGCGCTGTAACTGGTATTAAGGCGGAAGAGAATATCCGTTCATGTTTGCTCCGCGCTGCCGGTTCTCTTGAGCTGAGCTGCGGCAGAGCGATTTCGTGCCACAGCGCCAAAGCGGTATTTATGCTTTTGAATTTCGTAAAAAAATAGACCTAATTTGAAATCTGAGACTTTGTTCTATATCAATAGTAATAAAGCACAAAGATTATAGCGATTTATTGGATGGGAGGTGCGCTACAATGTTTATTTCATTCATTAAAGGAGCTGTATGTAGGACTGTGGCCAAAACTGGTACTGCAATCACTTTCAAATGACTGTAGAGCGGTGGATCCCCTCTCCCCCTCCCCTGACTCGAGGCTGCCAGATAGGCTGCAGGATCCAGCAGGAACGTAGGCTGCTACACGGAGCTTTCAATGGCAAGTGACGAGTCCTACACAGTACGTTTTTTTCTTTCTGTTAATTATGTTTATGCTTCAAGAGCGATGTTTTGTGAAGTAATTATGAATCGCAATTTACTTATGGCGATTAGCCAAATATAATCGTAAATATGAGCGCTCGTACATTCCCACATGAAAAAATACTATAGTATATTATAGTAAAATTACAGCAAAGCTAAATAACATTAGCAATGGTCTTACAGGTCAACTTGCAGCATGTTTTGTCCACTATATATGCGAAGAACGAATGAGGAATATGAGGTAACGTTAGGCTGCGGTCTCAAATACGTTTTCACATTGCCATAATAGGCGTGCTAATGTTGTTTTCCTCAGCGTCTCAGCATAATGACAGAGAAACGGGCTCTGATAATGCATTACTAATGTTAGCAATGACGACTCGCCGTTTTTATTTACCAAACAATTCCTTAACGTTACCTTTTCAATTCAATGACCCTCCTCCTCCATCTGCGCTAACCTAACGTTACTTTGCACGAACATGCATATCTTTGTTCGACTGTCATGAATATTTGAAATGTCCATTTACATTAAGTAACGTTACAAGTTAGCCAAACATAGATGAACCTTAACGTTACCTGTCCAGGAGAAAATTAGCAACGTTGGCATCAGTCTTCAAATTATTCTCCGTTTTCAGCCGTCTACATCTTTCAAAGGCATCTCCTATACAAATCCTTGTTTTATTTCGGACACTGTCACAACGTTTTTCTGATTCATAACGAGGTCGTTTAGGTTTCGTAAAGTTAGACATTGTTTATCCAAAAAGTTTGTAGCTGCAGCTGTGGTAACTAGAGCAGAGCTGGCAACCCGAATGCAGAAACACTACTGACTTCGTGATTGGTAGATAGGTGGAGGGTGGGGCTTCAGGCATGACACAACATTTCAACATCAACATCAGTTGAGGGCTGCAACTTCACTTTTAAAATGACAATATCTTGGCCGGACAACCGTTGTCAGTGATATAAATATTTGATATTAACATGATTTCTTAATGTCTAGTGACATATCAGGGCCATTTTATGATTAATTGAAATACATTTCTTACATACAGTTCCTTTAACTGAAAACAGGATGACTAATCGATTCTTGGGATTTAAGAATCAATATTGTTTTGTAAAAGTGAGAATCGATTAAAATCGAGAAATCAATATTTTATACCCAGCCCCAGTTCCTATTATTATTATTATTATTCTGTATTGGAGTCTATGGCAGCCCATAGAACCGCTTGCGGGAAAGTTATGAAATTTGGCACATAGATAGAGAACAGTCTCAACTGTCACCACAGCACATTTGGAGTCTCTAACTCAATCACTCTAGTGCCACCAACTGTCCAAAGATGCACTCACGTTTATGCTAATGACTTTTGAACCGTAAGAGTTAGAAACAAAAGGCTTTTGTCGTCTGATTCTGTGGCTCAAGCTAATTCGATTGATCACAATCACAATTCCTGTGATTTTCTATAGTGGTAATTTTCCTGCTAAAAATCCAACTTTTTCAAACTCCTCCTAGATGGTTTATCCGATTTGCACAAAAATTTAACAAGATCATCTTCAGACAATGATGACAAAAAGTTTGATTAATCAAACTGTTTTCAGATAACATGAATTTTACGTAGTACTTGCGAAAATAGACACAAGACTGTATCTCCGCAATGCTTTATCGTATTCAAACCAAACATGGTACATTTGCAAGCACAACCTGAGGCAATATGCTGCGTTTCAGGGCAGCGCCACCTACTGGTCCAGAGATACAAAATTAGCTATTTTTGCTTATAACTTCTGATAGGTTTATCCAAAGTGCTGAGTGCTGAGTCCAACGATACCAGACATGCCAGGTTTCAGCGTATGGTTTGTGCAGCGTTGTAATTTAGCGCTAAGTTAGGAAACATATGTCGATAGCTAAATAATAATGCCCAAATGTCAAAATATTGATAGTAAGGGGTATTGTGCCTCTTGGTGGCGCTATTATAGAACAAAACATGAAATTGATTACAATGTAGTATTATGATATAAAATGCTAATGCTATACTTTACGAATGCATTAGCGTATCGTTACAAAACTCTATGTGTCTTCTGCACCATGCACTGAAGGTACTCAAAAGGTTTCGAGGCAGCGACAACTTGTGGTCAAAAGTTATAGCAAAATTTACAAAAATGCTAATAACTTTTGACTAAATTAGCATATTGTAATTAAACTGATCATAATACATTCCTTGGCTCATGCCGTGAACATAGATACCAATTTTGCCATTTTTGGCAAACCTTCCTGTCCTCCATCTTGTTATTTGTTAAAAACCTTCTTTTTCAAACGCGTACTAGACCACTTGATCTTCAGATCGTGCCGACAAAAAGTTATGGATTTTGCGCTGATAGACGAAACCATTTTTGTATCCACCTGTTTCCGGGGGCGCTACTGTAAAAAAGAATGTGGGTACAACTTCCGGTGAGGCGGCAGAAGTAGTATTCCAATGGTATTTTGTGTGCTAGTTAGTGGAGAGGCTAAGTGTTTTTCGGATCATTGGCAAGGTTTCAAAATTATAAGCAACATATGTGAAGCAACATTTGCAGAATGACACGCACTAAATTTAATTTAGTACATTTATTAGTTAATTGATAATATTACAATACAATTTTCGTGTCCTTAATTGTCCTTCCTTACTTTACTGACCTTCCACCAAAGTGCTGCTGCATGACTACAACAGCGTCCTGGCCCTAATTCATGAACAACCCGCTGTCTGTACTTCACCTGTCACTGATGCTAGAACCCATGCCTTGTGATGGGATACGTGTAGGCTCGGCTCAATGTCCGCTTTTAGATAGTTTCCGACAGATACTGATATGCCTCTGAGCTTTTCAAATTGCTCATCGCCTTACCATCACAGCCTACTGAATCTAGAAAATAGCTAAAAATGCTACCGTACTTGATACGAGGCCACTTCTTCAGTCATCCTCCCAACCAACTACCGCGGAGGGTAAAGGTACTGTTTTCACCCTTTTGGAAGTTTGTTGAGGTTGTCTTCCCACATCGTTAGTCAATTTGGATAGCTTGAATGACTGTTGAATGTTGAATGTCAATAGGCTATGTTTCCATCCACCTATTTTTATGCACATTTAGGGATAACGATATTGCATCAAAAAAAAAAATGCTGAATAGAAACGCCAAGATGCGCATGAATTCTATAAATGCACAAAAAAATGTATGCGCTCGTTTTAGTCGGATACATTTTCTATCCGATACGAAAACGTGCACATAAACTACGATGGAAATGCATAAAGTCCCGCTTGTTTAATTTGAACCGGAAGACGTTCCCACTTTTGACGCAAGGCTTCATGGGGCGTAGGAAAATTGTGGATAGCGCTGCAACGAATTTGAGGCATGGTGCCAAAATGACTCTATATCTCTGCAATGCTTTGACTTATTGACACTAAACTTTGCATGTATCATTGTTCCCTTATTCTGACCACACCACATCAATTTCGGAACTGTGCCACCTATTGGTCAAAGCTGATAAACCATTAAATCATTATAATTGACTGTATTTATAATTTTACAGCTATTTTGCCTAAAATTATCTTAATATGTCTTCAATGGCTCCTTGACACTCCCAGACATGTTGGCAAGTCCTATTGTCTTTTTTGTGCTTGGCCCCGGTAACGGTTGCTTGCAGCTATATTTGAAGAGTTCAGATGCAAAAGCATCTAAAAGCCACCTCGGTCAAAAATGAGATAACAATACTGAATGAATGCTCTCCGTATATAGAATACGTTCATAAAATACTTTCACTCCAAACCCACTAAATCCCAGCCTCAGCCCATTCAGAAGTACCGGTACTTAGGTAGAAACCTTTACATAGAAGCCTGACAAAAATGCTTATTTTAAAGAAAAACATCAGACGGACTCAGAGGCTTTTGCATCTGAAGTCTTCATTTATCAGTATAATGGTTACTGTGATTTAAAGATGTTCATATTTGTTTGATTGCACTGTTGGGAAAAAGTAATTAAGCTATCTTTAAAGGTCAAAACCACCCTTTCATTACATCATAAACCAGAAGTTAAAGGATTTTGATGAAGTGTATCACCTTTCAAAGCTGGGCTCGCCCTAAACAAAGCATCTTCCTCCTTTTTAAGAATGACTCCAAGGCCTAGAGCAGCAAATAAAACAAAACATTCAAATTGTGCACACATCAAAGCACATTTGATAGATAATTTACTGCATAAATAATAATTTACTCAATTTACTTGAATATATGCTCAGATCGACAGATGGCACAGAGACAATGCACTTACCTGGATGTTTTGGGACATTCCACTCCAGTTGTCCCTTCTTTGTCCTGTTGATAATTTGTTTTTGCTTGGTGCCTTGGTGAAGCTGGCTTTTGTTTAGGTGTACCTTGGTGAAGCAGTACCGTAAAAGCAGCATACTAGCAGTGATCAGCATGGCTTGATTTTCGCAGAATATCGGCTGAACTGTATATTAACCAAGCAGAGTGCAACTCGCAGACTGAATTGTTAAAGCAGAACGAATCTTGCAATCGAGAAAACAGACTTGTCTTAAATGAAGCAGTACCGAGTAATGCAGACCGAGTGTTAGATAGTGTCTGAACATTCTAATTCTTTAAGCGGTGATGTCACAGTGAATCCATTCTGGACATTCTATGAAGTTGTGCTGCAGCAGACATTTTGTAGATTCAGAGCTAAAGAAAAGACTTATATCCCATCTAGGCCTTTATTTCTCTATTAATCACTCTGTCTGATCTGCTTTTAAAAAAGTAGCCTATACAAAGTAATACACCAGTCATTAATGAAAGGACAATGAGACTCTAAATAAGACATTTTAAGAGACTGCTAGAGATGTATACATCTCTAGCAGTCTCTTAAAATGTCTTATTTAGAGTCTTTATAACTATATACAATATTTACATACGTAGGCCCCGCTGTGCGATACACCAGCCTCCATGTGACACTGGGATGACTCAGTGTCTGGGCTTCTTCAGGTATACCTGACCGCTGATATACTGACCATTGACTCCATCTCCCGCTGTTCTCCAGAACCTGCAAATAAAGAACTGTTTTGCTACTCACCTTGTTTGTCCTCTTCTGTTACATGACTATTATATTATATTATTTCTGGGCCTCAAATTTGATTGGCTTAGCGCTGTAGAAAGAACGCAGTTTTGTCGCACACCTTCACTAATATTAAACCAGTCTGTGTTTCCTCATTCTGTTCGATCAGTTACTTCCATCGATC
Organism: Gobio gobio; assembly: GCF_949357685.1. Classification (NCBI taxonomy): domain Eukaryota; kingdom Metazoa; phylum Chordata; class Actinopteri; order Cypriniformes; family Gobionidae; genus Gobio; species Gobio gobio. The sequence continues at coordinate 33,546,086 of NC_137113.1, forward strand.
CTTCTGCGATTCCCACATATATAATCAGTGTGAAGTTTCTTCCATTCAGGTGAATGAGATGATGTTGCCGTTGTTGTTCATGAGACTGTGATCTTCTGCCAGGAACATCAGGCCAATCCGTCCAGAATCAGGTGGTTTGTCTTGGTCTGGCATCTCAGCTGAGACCTGTCCACTATGAGTGACCCTAGCAGGAGATCTGAAGTACCAGTGGTGTAGCTCTCAGCATCACTGATGCACACAAGCCCTCACAGCGCGTCAAGCTGCAAACCATGTGAGGGACCCTAACCTACCCTAACCTTACTGTTTAACAGCAACCGCATATCAACCGACCAATCAAAACGTCCTGACAGCCATGTAGCAATGCACAAAAAAAAACACTCTGAAAAGTCCAGCAACTGTACGGCAACGCGCTAACAACAGCTCAGAAAACCTTGGCAAATGCATTCCAACACACAGGAAACCACCAAAAACATCCTGACAGCCACTTAGCAACACATTAAAAACCACTTGGAACAACCTTGGAGGAGTCGCATAACAACACAATGACCAAAAGCATCTTAACAATCTTACAGCATTGTGCTAAAAATCACTCTGCAAACTATAAACGTACTATTTAAATATAAACTTACTCTATAACTATATACAATATTTACATACGTAGGCCCCGCTGTGCGATACACCAGCCTCCATGTGACACTGGGATGACTCAGTGTCTGGGCTTCTTTCTTCGGGGTTCCTCGGGCAGCGGCTCTTCACTGATGTCCACGTGGATTTGTGGAGCCAAGCTTCTACCGGGTGTTGAGAAGCTCTCAGTGATGAGGATGCGTCCATCAGGCTGCTCTGTCTCCACCATCGAAGGGCAGCTGAGGGTCTCCCATAGGCGCTGCTTGATCTTCCTTCCCAGCGCAAGACTGTAGGGACGGCGGCGACCACAGCTTGTCTTCATCATGGGCTCCACCACAGAGCGGTAAATCTCCTTGTAACCCTCCACAGTGTAGCCATGGATGGAGATAGGCTCTTCCTGCTGACACAGAGGTACCGGGCACACTTCCACCGAAGACACTGAGGCTGCTGGGAGGATGTCGGGAAGGACAGCGGCGTTCTTCAGGTAGCGCTCTTCCAAACCCCTGGGTCTTCGTGCTTTCACAGAGATGGAGCTGTAAGTGTGGTCCAACCTGATTACAGCTGCCAGCTGTGAAAGCTCACTGGGGTCTTGAATGGAAGAGTCGCCCTCCACCAAGAATCCCCTCAGGTGTGCGGGAAGAGCCCTTGTTCTTCTCGAGCGACGCTGTTCCATGCTGATGACTGAAGAGCAACTTCTCAAATTAGACAAATTGATCAAACTTGGAGAGTTGTGAAGAGCTTGTAGCGAGTATGATCTTCAAGGCTTCAGCAAAAGTTGTGTTGATTTCAAAAAACAACAGTTGCTGTACTGACAATATTGAGGCTCATTTAAATGTAAACAACACTTGATATCAGCAGTATGTATGTATATATATATTAGGACTGTCGATTTAAGATGTTAATTTATTTAATTAGTTATGGAAAAAATAAAATTTTCCTCATCAAACATTTATTGGGCTGTGTCCAAAAATGTAGGCAGCTGACTTGTTGCCTTGCTGCCTTGCTGCCCTATCAGGCAATGACTTTGCAGGCAGTTTTAGCGCACGTAGGTACCTCACCAAACTGATTTTGAACAGGCTTCTTAGGCAGCGTAATAGTTTAATGATCTACAACAACATAGAGGGAGTTTTGGTAAAATTTTTAATACTATAATGGTAATTTCTCGCTAGAAATTACATAAAAAATCATAAACGTTGGTCAAAAACTGGCACAGAATCACTGTAAAAAAAATCAGGTCTCCAATTGAAAATTTGCTAGTGATTTGATCACATCTAAAAAAATTTAGTTGGCCAAATTGAATTTCTTAATCTATTAAATTGCATCAATTCACAGAAATTCAATTTGGCCAACTGAAAAATTTAGATGTGATCGGTCACTAGAAAATTTTCAATTGGAGACCTGAATTCTTTTTTACAGTGTTGGAATGCAGAGGATTGTGGGATATCAAAGACAGCGAAGGATAGATCTATGCTGCCTTTAAAAATCAATCAGATGAAGGTATCGCAGGAGATAGGAAGTGAAGGTATTTTGGATCCAGATGTTCCTTGATGCCTTCCTACCTTGGATTGCATTTTTAAGTTTTCGGACGCAGCCGTGGTGTCTGTAATTTGTGATATCTGGCAAGTGGCAAACTTTCATCTGGAGCTTTAATAAGGAGAACATGCTCTCGTTTGAGGGAAGAATTCAGAAGAGAGAAGAAAGAGAGCAGCACATGTATGCAGACTAAGCAGCAGCTCCTGTTAATGCCAATTGTTCAGGAGTTATTAAAGTTTGGATTATACACACTAAACGCATTATTATTTTCCTTTATTAGCCCGGGACTGAAAACGCAATATATCAATGCTGACTAATAGGGCTGTGAATCTTTCTGAACCTCACTGTAAGGGAACCCGCGGTGTATGTAGTTAGAAATGGCTTATTCTAAGGTAATAAAAACATAACGGTTCATTATGTAAGGTCTTCATACACCACTGAATACATTGTTATGTATATTATATTGTATTTCTGTCAATAGACCCTCATAAATATTACACACTGCGTCTTTTAAGTAGCTTTTATAAACATGCCTTAGAAGAAAAACATTACTGGTGTGCTTCTTGAGACAAAACAATAGCACTGACATATTTTAAGATATGTCAGTTCAAGTTGATTTCAGTTAAAACAGCTCAAACATGTATTTTACATTATAATTAATATTATAATTTTTAGTGGAATTAAAATATAAATAGTCTAGTGGAGTGGGACATCTTACCCTGCCTTTTAAGCTACTTTTGTAAGGGTAGGCCTACACAGAGGCTGCACACAAGTAGGCTATGTGTAAAATAAATGTAGGCCTACAACAAGCGTCGACGCTAAAACAAGGCCTGCATCTCAATGCGCATTCTATCCATCGTAGTATGTGACATTAGTAATATTCAATACTATATTTAGGGCGGATATGGTGGATAGTAGGCCTATGGGGAAAGTACTGATATTGAGACCTGCAGGCGGCAGTAATGCGTGCCTTGTGCAAAATAATCACAATGACGTCACGAAGAAGAAAAGGACGCTGCACATACCCTCAATGTCCATTCGCTTCAAGTCCTTATGAAGTGAACAGTCAAATATTTTTGTTTTAATCTCTTTGATTTAATTACCGGCATTTCATATTTACTACTGCAAAAGGGATACAACACAAAGGTAAGGTTATTTTTCTGTGGCCGCTGTGATCAACGATTGAAAGATTATGTACAGTGGATTATTTTTGTGAACCTCCCTTAGCTGGCCACAGAAGTAATGCTTGCAATATCAAAATCTAGAAAGAGTTCTAGCTAGATCGGTTGTAGTTGGCCGTTTGTTGTGATTTTCTTGAACCTTGTATTCTGTTACTTTGCGTTTTCCATCCATCTTCCAAACATAGGGTAACACACAGACACATTACACACATTCACAGTCGAATCGCTCTCATACACACACAGACAAAAAGGGTGTCAAAATTGTACCTTTAGGGGTACAACAGTTATACCCCGCCTAAAGGGTTCAATTTTGACACCCTTTTTCTCTGTGCGTACACATGAGCAATTTGCTGTCTCCGATGCACCTGTCCTTCAAATCTTTGAATTGTCTGGTAAAACCGGAGCACCCGGAAGAAAACACACATCAGCACAGGATGGACTTGTAAATATCACACAAAAAGGCCTCCTCCTGGTTTGTCTTTTTTCCAATTGTTCAGATTTATTTAAGTTATGATGGTTCATCTATATATTTGAGGGTCTAGGGGGCAATCTCGGATTCCTGGTTTCATCAAAGTGCAAATTATTACAAACTCCAGAAGAATGAAATGGCAAAAAAAAGACATTATTTTGAGTAGTGTCCAACACATAAAATTTGGAATAATTTAAGATTTTTAATATGTTTTTAAAAGTATTTTCATCAAACCTGCATTTATTTGATTAAAATACTGTAAATCAGCAGTGTTGTAACATATTGTTACAATTTAAAATAATGTATTCTGTGATGGGAAAGCTGAATTGTCCAGTCTTCAGTGTCACATGTTCCTTCAGAAAACCTTCTATGCTGATTTGGTGCTCAAGAAACATTATTATTATCAAGGTTGGAAGCAGTTGTGCTGCTTAATATTTTTGTGAAAACCATGATACAGTACCATTCAAAAAAGGAGAAAACACTTTTATTCAACAAGGATGCATTAAATTGATCAAAAGTGACATTTTAATAATTGAGCACCAGTAATAATTGATGATAATTGCACACAAAGTAATCATATTAGAATGATTTGTAAAGGATCAAGACTGGAGAAATTATGCTGAAAACTCAGCTTTGTCATCACAGGAATACATTATAAAATATATTAAAATGTTAAATGGTTATTTTTAATTGTAGTATTATTATTGTAGTAATATTTTATACAATAACATTGTTTTTACTGTACAGGGCTTGACATTAACGCTTGTTCGGGACAAGTGTAATTTTTGAAGGGGCAAGTGAAAGAGAATTTTACTTGCTCGGCCGGACAAGTAGCCTGATTAAAACGTCAATAACAAAAAATAACTAGGTAATCACCAAAATAATTCTGTATTAATTTTGTGTAAGTGGCGATTGATAGTGGATAATAATAATATAAAATGTATAATGAACTGATGGTTTGCGCTGTTGACGCTCACGCAGCCTCTCGAGGAGAAATCAAAATGCATTAGCACAGCTCACACAAAGAAACTGTTAACATACTGCGGTAAAATTTCGAAATGTGGAGTTTTATTTTTTATAATGTGATACAGTTTGACCAGTGCTGTTTTCCTGAATACCATCACAATTGAAAATGTGACACTGATTTTATATGACGGTTCCATCAACAATTAATTCACATCAAGTTACTTACATTTTAGATGCAGTATTGACAGTTTTTGTTCTATTTCAGCAGCGAAAATGGTTCCAAACAAAGATCACAGCAGAACCAGTCCATAATGCATCTCACAGCAACAGTGTTACTGAATGATTCAGTGTTTTGAATGAATCGGTTGAATCAAAGACTCAATGACCTATTTATAAATGACTGCCTCATTCTTGAATGAATCAGCCGTTTCATCGAATCGAGTCAATGAGTCACTCATTAAGACGCCACCTGCTGGTGGTTAAGTTTCATGTTTAAACATTCTTTCCAACTTTTCTTATATGTATATTAAAAAATATTTAAAACAATATCATAACATTATTTAATGCAGTTGTAATTTTTCAGTGTAAATTCTTTAATTTGATTGGTTAGCCTGTCTTAATCAAGTGAATGTGAATGACAGATTTACTTGTCCAAATTCAAGCAAATGAAAATGCAGCCTTGGTGAGCATGAGACTTTCCAAAACCGTGATAATTTTTTGTTCTTTTTTCCTCAGATGGGGGAGGTGGAGTTGTCCTGTCTGGCTTATGCCAAAATGTACCTACATGCCAGTCAGTTTCCACGCTGCAGTGTGAACGGCCTGCTGTTGTCCTCCAGTCCAGCAGGGGGAACTGTATATATCACAGACTGTGTGCCTCTTCTCCACTCGCACTTGTCTTTGGCTCCAATCACACAGGTCGCTCTTACACAGGTAACTACACCTTTAATGAATGTTGGCAGTGGAAAACTAGCACGGCGAGAGAAAAGTGGAGATAAGGTTAAAAAACCTGGTCTAAAAATGTTTTGAGGTAGTCGAAAACACATTTCGTAGTGTAAATGCTCATGTGGTTGAATGTTTTCGAATAGTCACAAAAGACCGCCTACTCTGCCTACTGACCTAACACGTAAACATTACGGGGTTTAAACTTTTGTTGTCTGAAGACTTAAAGGGTTAGTTCACCCAAAAATGAAAATTCTGTCATTAATTACTTACCCTCATGTCGTTCGACACCCGTAAGACCTCCGTTCATCTTCGGAACACAAATGAAGATATTTTAGTTGAAATCCGATCGCTCAGAAAGGCCTCCATTGGCACAATGCACTTTACACTCTCAAGACCCATAAAAGGTACTAAAGACGTCGTTACAAAGTCCATCTCATTACAGTGGTTCTACAATAATTTTATAAAGTTACGAGAATAGTTTTTGTGCGCAAAAAAACGATACTCGGTTACTTAACGTAACCTCGGTTCTCTCTAGAAGAGGGAACGAGTATTGCGTAAGTTCCTTACGCTACGGGAAAGTATTCTTTCTTCGAGATTTCTGAAAAACCCAAAATTATCCTTAATTTTGTAACATTGTCAACGCAGTGCGGCAGCCTGGCAGACCATAGCAGGCTATTCCAGCGTGCTATTGGCTGCTCTGCTGGCAACTGCAGCAGCCTATCGGTGAGCCCGCGTGACGTGGCGACCAATGAGGGCGCTTCGCGCCCACCTGGCTTCATTTGCCTACAGGTGGGGCGTGGCCACGTGTATATAAGCGGGGCTCACGGGCTGCATATTCGGTTTTCGTAGTTCTGAAGCGTAAAAGCCTGCGGGGCGCACGGCAAGGAACGCAATACTCGTTCCCTCTTCTAGAGAGAACCGAGGTTACGTTAAGTAACCGAGTATCGTTCTCTTACGAGAGGTTCTCTCGTATTGCGTAAGTTCCTTACGCTACGGGAACATATTGTCAACGCCGTGCGCGCCTCGCATACAGCATATGTATCCCAGGGAACCGGGGAAAAAACACTGCTCGGGCAGGGTGGCCGGTAAAGGAAACGGGCCACCACATATACGGACACTTCATTTGAACTGACGGGTGGTTACAACAGGTGGTTACAACACCCTGTCCCATGAATGAGGGAACGGCACCTGCCGGTCTCCTTCAAATTCACCACACCTTGTCTCATGAATGAGGGAACGGCAACGCCAGTCGCCTTCAAATTCACAATATCTTGTTATATGAGTGAGGTAACGGCACCGCCGGTCACCTTCAAACTCACAACAGCTCGTCTCGTAAATGAGGGAACGGCACCGCCGGTCTCCTTCAAATTCACATGAGCCTAGTACCGAACTTACTACCAGTATGTGAGCTATGTCTGCGCAGAATCACTGGGCAGAACCAACAGCCCTATTGAACTGATAACACTTTCGCCTGTAAGGCAGGAACTTCCAGATTGTAAAATCTCACGAACGTAGACGGGGAGGCCCAGCCTGCCGCCATACAGATATCGTGGATGGAAATCCCTCTGGCCCAAGCCCACGAAGAGGCTATGCCTCTGGTGGAGTGTGCTCTGACACCTAGCGGGCACTGCAGGTGTTTGGAAGCGTATGCAGTTGCAATCGCGTCCACTATCCACCTGGACAGGGTCTGTTTCGAGGAGGCGAGACCTTTAGCGCGCCCTCCAAACGAAACAAATAGCTGCTCAGAACGCCTGAAGGTGGCGGAGCGTGTGACATAAACCCTCAATGCCCTGACAGGGCAGAGGATATTGCCACCGTCCCCCTCGTCGGATGCTGGCAGAGCCGAGAGGGAGATAATCTGCGCCCTGAAGGGAGTGCCGATCGCTTTGGGGACATAACCATGCCTCGGTCTGAGAATGACCTTAGAGTCATTAGGACCGAACTCCATACACGTCGGGCTCACTGAGAGCGCGTGTAGATCCCCCACGCGTTTCACTGAAACCAGAGCTATCAGGAACGCGGTTTTTAGCGAAAGGAACCTTGGTTCCACAGTCTCGAGCGGTTCAAAGGGATGAGCCTTCAGGGCCTCTAGGACCAAGGCCAGATCCCATATAGGAACCAAAGGGGGCCGCGGGGGATTCATCCGTCTGGCTCCTCTGAGGAAACGGATGATGAGCTCGTTCCTTCCTAGCGTGCTACCTAGCGTCGTCTGAGCGAACGCTGCTATAGCCGCCACATACACTTTGAGCGTGGAAGGGGACCTGCCCAGTTCCAAAAGCTCTTGGAGGAAGGAGAGCACCCGCTGGACCCCACATTGCTGTGGGTCCAATCCCTTGGAAACACACCACTCAGTGAACACCGACCACTTAGAACTATATAACCGCCTCGTCGAGGGGGCTCTAGAGTGTGAAATCGTGTTCATAACCCCTTCGGGCAGGTCAACGGGTATCCGTTGGTCACCCATACATGCAGAGACCATCGCTCTGGATGGGGATGCCAAACTGACCCTCCTGCTTGAGAGAGGAGGTCTGCTCTCAGCGGAACTGGCCAGGGGGGTGAGTGCGACAGCTTCACCAGCTCTGGGTACCAAATCTGGTTCTCCCAGCGCGGCGCTATAAGGAGCACCGGGCGGCGCGTCTCCCTGATTTTCGCTATGACCTGGGGCAATAGGGAAATCGGCGGGAAAGCATACAGCGGGAGGCTGGGCCAAGGTTGGGACAGCGCATCCTCGCTTTTGGACAGAAACGTCGGGCAGCGGGCGTTCTCTTTTGTTGCAAAGAGGTCAAGCTCCGCTCTGCCGAATAGGCGCCATACCAGCTGGACTGTCTGGGGGTGCAGGGACCATTCTCCTGAGAGAATGAGGCCCCTGGACAGCTTGTCCGGGCCCACATTGAGGTGGCCCGGTATGTGCGCAGCTCTCAGCGAGCGCAGCGAGCTGTCTGCCCACACGAGCAGGCGTTCTGTCAGATTGCCCAGACACCTGGACCTGACACCGCCCTGCCGGTTCACGTAGGACACCACTGTGGTATTGTCCGACCGGACCAACACGTGGTGTCCTCGTATAAGCGGGAGAAACTGCTTGAGCGCGTTCTCTACCGCTATCATCTCCAAACAGTTTATGTGTAGGAGTTTTTCCTCGCTCGACCAGAGGCCCGAGGCTGATCTGCCCTCGAAAACGGCGCCCCAACCCGTGGTGGAGGCGTCCGTCGAGATGACCTTGCGGTGTGAGATGGCTCCCATCGTCACTCCCCTCTGGTACCAGTCGGCTACTAACCAGGGCTCTAGGCTGAAACACAGCTCTGAGTCACTCTGATCCTGAAGCCTCCGGACGCCCAGGCTCTGTGAGGCACTCGGGCGTTTAACCAGCATTGCAGCGGGCGCATGCGCATTAAGCCCAGCTGGAGCACAGCTGCAGCTGAGGCCATACGTTCCAGCATCCTCTGAAAGAGCTTGAGAGGTGCGATTTTGCCCGGCCGGAAGTACTCAGCCATGCGCTGAACTTGGCGCGCGCGTTGGGGTGACAGGCGGGCTGACATTGCCACAGTGTCCAGATTCAAACCCAGAAATGAGGTTGATTGCGTGGGCACTAATGAGCTCTTGGTCCAATTGACCGTGAGCCCCAGGCTGTCCAGATGGCTGAGCAGCATTGCCCTGTGGGCGAGGAGCTCGGCCTCTGACTGCACCAGGATGAGCCAATCGTCCAGATAGTTCAACACTCGCATCCCTCTTTTTCTCAGAGGAGCGAGGGCCGCGTCCATGCACTTCGTAAATGTACGGGGTGCTAGTGACAGGCCGAACGGAAGGACGGTGTATTGATAAGCCTGGCCGTCGAAGGCGAATCGTAAGAATGGCCTGTGACGTGGCGTTATCTTGATTTGAAAATATGCATCTTTCAAATCTAGGGAGATTAGCCAGTCTCTCGGGCGAGTATGCGCGAGGATCTGCTTGGTCGTGAGCATCTTGAACGATCTTCTCATAAGAGCTTTGTTCAGACGCCTCAGATCCAGAATCGGTCTGAGCGACCCATCCCTTTTTGGCACGAGAAAATACCGGCTGTAAAAGCCTGACTCGCTCATAGAATGGGGAACCGGTTCTATAGCCCCTTTGCACAGCAGCGTGGCTATTTCTGCTCGAAGTAGATGTGCTACTTCCTCGCTCACTCTCGTCTCTGTACGCGCACAGAAGCGCGGAGGGTGGCGAGCGAACTGCAGAGTGTAGCCGTGCTTCACTGTTTTCAGCACCCATTCTGATACACCTGGAATGGCTTCCCACGCTCTCGCGTGTGCCACACGGGATAGAACGGCCTCCGGGCTCAAAACGCCGCGCTTCGCGGGTTTGACGGCCTGTATAGGAGGGGCGGGCGCCGTGCGCGCGCTCTCTGTGCTGTGGGCCAGCCGATCGCTCTCGATGGCTGGCCGCCTTACACACTGTATCTCTGCCGCTTCGAGCGGGGAGTGGCTTGTGTGTGGCCCTACACTCGTCGTTCCGGCCACCTTGGGCGGAGAACAAATGGTGTGTGGCGCGGCGCATGGCGCCGGGGGCAGAATGTTCGCGAAAATGTGTGAGCGCGTTTGAGCGGGCACAACTCTTACGCGTGGAACATGACCGGTTAAGAGTGGCTGTGTGACAGCGCGTGTGGTGATTAGGCGTGGGCGCAAATAAGCGGACACGTGACCTAACTCTAGCACTCGAGCGGCCGGTGGCCGCTTTATGTGAGTGAGAGACACGGGATTTGTGGTGCTTGGGTGCAGGGGTGAACACAAAAGTGGGCACGTTTACTGCATTTGAAAACACATACGGCGTGAGCCGTGCAACCAGAAATAAAAGCAACTTCGTGATTTCTCTGGTTCGTCGTAAAACGGCGGTTGTAGACAGGCGAGAGGGCAGTTTTGCCGGCTCGTTGGCTGCGTGAGAGCCATCTGCAGCAGCCACAGGAGTGGGGGCTGACAGGAAGAAGAGTTTTGACGGTGGTCCGGCCACGGCGGGACTTAACCGTCACTTCCCCCTTCTGCTAGGAGGACTTTGGAGGGGCTTCAGTTGGAAACAGGCGAGAGGGCGAGTCCGCCGGCTCGTAGGCTGTGTGGAAAACATCTGCAGTAGCCACAGGAGTGGGGACTGACAGGAAAACAGAGTTTTAACGGTGGTCCGGCCGCAGCGGGACTTAACCGTCTATTCTCTCCTTATGTATAGACGCCCAAAAATACTTGAGCGCCACGTGGTGCAAGTTAGCTTTCTGTATGTAAGAAAAGCTGGCCGCGAGCCCGGGGAAGCGGACAGTAAACATTTTTATCTGCCGCGAGAGCTGGGCTCGAACTCGGGTCTCCGGCGTTTCAGCCGCTGATTTTGCCGCTGTGCTACCGGAAGGGACACAATAGCGTTCAGTTAGCGCGAGCATACGGCAGTACGTCCTCGTGCTTATTGGCAGTCGTGCGTGCATAAAAGACAGGCTCGTTACTGCAATAGTAATATTTCCAGCCGCCTGAACTGGAGAGGGGGCTGAGAAATGCTAGAGAAAGGCGGTTCGTCCGGCCACAGCGGGACGAAAACACCCTCTGTTAATTTTCCGGTGAGTGCGGCGCGCACACGCGCGCTGAACATGCTCGTGACCGTGCGCACTCTCATTCCTTGCGAACGGCGCAATCTGCGCGGTCCAACAGGGGGGAGTGCGGGTTCGTTGGAGAGCATATGTCAGCGTCATGTCTCATGACGGCGTTTGTTCGCTGGCGTGCGTGTCTTAACAGGCTCGTGTACAGCAATATGAACAATTCCAGTCGCCTGAACTCATGAGGGGACTGAGAAATGTGCGCGAGGGTGGAACAGCTCTCTTGTAACGTAAAGAGAGCTGCAGGACCGTCCGTTTCTGCCATCCCTTGTATGTAAGCGGCGCATTAGCGCGGCATGAACAGAGGGGGGAGGAGGCTCGCTCCGAGACCGTTCATTTCTACCATCCCTTGCAAGCGGCGCGGTGGCGCGGCTTGAACAGAGGGGGAAGAGGCTCGCTCCGAGACCGTTCATTTCTACCATCCCTTGCAAGCGGCGCGGTGGCACGGCTTGAACAGAGGGGGAGGAGGCTCGCTCCGAGACCGTTCATTTCTACCATCCCTCGCAAGCGGCGCGGTGGCGCGGCTTGAACAGAGGGGGAGGAGGCTCGCTCCGAGACCGTTCATTTCTACCATCCCTTGCAAGCGGCGCGGTGGCGCGGCTTGAACAGAGGGGGAAGAGGCTCGCTCCGAGACCGTTCATTTCTACCATCCCTTGCAAGCGGCGCGGTGGCGCGGCTTGAACAGAGGGGGAGGAGGCTCGCTCCGAGACCGTTCATTTCAACCATCCCTTATAAGCGGCGCGGTGGCGCGGCTTGAACAGAGGGGGGGAACAGCGGAGTGATGTCATCATAAAACTGCTCGAGTCGAGCCCGCAGGGTCGACATAGAGAGTTCCTCGCACTCGGGGCAATCGCCCGCGAGGAGTGCGGCGGCGGCGTGGTCACGGCCCAGACAGAGAGCGCAGACACATGGCGGTCTCTGGTGCTGAGCTGCACGTGGCACGAGCCGCAGGTGGAACGAGGCGTTTTGATAAAAACGCTCGTGCTCTTTTATGAAACGTGTGACGCAACGGCGAGAACACGTGCAATGAAAGGATATAATGCTGCCGGATAGCAGAGCAGGCACGGATGGCTGAAGGTGGCGCGATGCTGCCGGCTTCTTCAGGCGCTGTCCTCTGCTTGCTCGTCTGCACGTTCAACGGCGGCGGGTTCCAGATCCAGCGATGCGAAGGGCTTCGCTGAAGAAAAGAAAATCGAATATGCAGCCCGTGAGCCCCGCTTATATACACGTGGCCACGCCCCACCTGTAGGCAAATGAAGCCAGGTGGGCGCGAAGCGCCCTCATTGGTCGCCACGTCACGCGGGCTCACCGATAGGCTGCTGCAGTTGCCAGCAGAGCAGCCAATAGCACGCTGGAATAGCCTGCTATGGTCTGCCAGGCTGCCGCACTGCGTTGACAATGTTACAAAATTAAGGATAATTTTGGGTTTTTCAGAAATCTCGAAGAAAGAATACTTTCCCGTAGCGTAAGGAACTTACGCAATACGAGAGAACCTCTCGTAAGAGAACCCTAAATAACGACTTATATCATGATGACCGATTTCAAAACAAGGCATCATGAAGCTTCGAAGCGTTTTGAATCAGTGAGTCGATTCAGCGGTTTGAATCGCCAAAGTGACGTGATTTCAGCAGTTTGGCGGTTTGACACGCGATCCGAATCATGATTCGACTCGCTGATTCATAACGCTTTGAAGCTTCATGATGCATTATTTTGAAATCGGTCATCACTATATAAGTCGTTATTTAGGTTTTTTTTGCGCACAAAAACTATTCTCGTCGCTTTATAAAGTTATTGTAGAACCACTGTAGTGAGATGGACTTTGTAACGACGTCTTTAGTACCTTTTATGGGTCTTCAGAGTGTACTGTGCATTGTGCCAATGGAGGCTTTTCTGAGCGATCGGATTTCAACTAAAATATCTTCCTTTGTGTTCCGAAGATGAACAGAGGTCTTACGGGTGTCGAACGACATGAGGGTAAGTAATTAATGACAGAATTTTCATTTTTGGGTGAACTAACCCTTTAAGTTTAGCTTGACGATGAAAAAACAGACCAAGCACATGCTGCTCTCTTTGTTTTTCCGTCATCTCCGGGTTCATATGTAAATTGCGTGAGCTTATTTCCCTCATTAGATTGAAAGATCTGAAAAGGCTCACACATTTACCTGCCCACCCTTCCCTCGAAGAAAACAGAACAGAAGTGGTTGAAATTGGACAAGAAATGGATTAAAACACAAGGGACCTCATTTATAAAACTACTTTACGCTTCAAAACTGCTCTTCAGAATCCTATGGGTGACGTCACGGACACTACGTCCATATTTTTTTACAGTCTATGGTGCATACACACAAGTTTTCAGATTCATAAAACAATGCATAGGTCAGAACCAGCGCAAAATTCTCTTTATAAAGCCCAGTCAGCGGAAGATTGTGCGTAAATGCATCTCCACCACGTCTCCTCCCCGAAATAACCATATACAGTGCATCCGGAAAGTATTCAGTGCTTCACTTTTTCACACATTTTGTTGTAACAGCTAGGGCTGTGCAATTAATTGAATTTCGATTTCAATTTCGATTTTGGCTCCCAACGATCACCAAAATAGTACAATCGAGAAAAAATGATTATTTTGCCATGTTCAGTTTTGCAAGAACACATATCATTCGCTGGAATTTAAAAAGATGTTGTAAAGATGGCAGAAGGAGGGCAGTTACAGCAGCGTTTGGTGAGCAAAAAAGGCAAAACCAACTCCGTTGTCTGGGAACAGTTTGGCTTCGAGGAATCAGACGACGAGCAGAAACATGTAACTTAAATGTGCAAGATTTGCTTCATGGTAGTGGCTGCAACGCAAGGGAACACCATGAATTTGTTTAACCACTTGAAAATTAAACACAGAGTGACCTATGACAATCTAATAAAGAAACAAAAACTGACGAGAGCAGGGGTGCCGTGTAAACGTCCTTTTTTTCCTTCATATTTTTCAAATAATTTCCTCTTTGTAAACTTTGTTCAATGTATGCGAGTGCTGCCATATTTTCGAATATGACCAGTAATTTCCGCCGTCACCCTGATTTAGTGCCAGAAGACGTGAATGAGAAGTAGCGCGCGCTGTGAGAAGATTAGTCTCTGTGCACTCATCCGAAAGCGCGCACACGTCTCACAGCACGCAAATATTGAGTTCTCTTTCAAGTCTTGCTCTTGAACGGACAAACTCACACAAAACGTTTGTCAACGTCCATCTTGATGAGTATCCTAGCAGACATAGTCATTATATGCCTTAAGTAGACATGTGCCGGTAAACGGTAATACGATATACCGCAATAATGAACATGCACAATATTGTTATCGTGGGCACTTCAAAATACCGTGAATAATTATTTATTACGAATTATTCAGATTTTTAGAATGAATTTTAAGAATACTTTACCCATCAACCGTTTAAAATGAAAAACACGTCAAAGAGGAATGGCACTGATGTAAATAGACCGTGCATGAGCCGAGCACATGGCGGAATGAGGAGATGCGCTGAAGTGCACATTTATTCTTCGACAGCAGAGGGCGCTGACGAAACAGCAGAAATGCAGCCGTTTCCCCAGTAATCACATAACCTAATACATAATACTTAAAGACTTAAGGCTATTCATTTTCAAACTTGCATTTTATATTTTAATCTGGACTAAATTACATGCCCTAGATATTGTTTGAATATGTTCTGACTGTTGTTCAATCACACACTTTACAAGGCTCCAGTATTTAACATTAGTTCCTTCATTAACAAACTGACAATGAAAAATACTTCTAAAGCATGTATTAATCTATGTTAAATGTACATTTCAGCATACCTATTGTTCTTTATAATTCTTTTGCACTTTAATCTGTTTTAAATATTTGTTTACTTTATACATTTTTGTGTATTGCTTTATTGTATTTAAATGTTTGGTTCTTTTGTTATAAGTAAGTGATTTAACCTGTTATAGTATGACAACACTTTTTTTGCAACTTATTTCAATATCGTGATAATACCGTTTACCGTGATAAAAGCTTCAGCAATTAATCGCAACATGAAAATTTGATACCGGCACATGCCTAGCCTTAAGTAAACTTTATACAATCGAGAAAGACAACGCATATCCGAGCATTAGCTCTTAAAGGGCTCTCCCTTTACTGCTGTCTGTTTAATGTCAAACAACAAAAGACAAGGACATCACTCACTGCTCTTGATTGAATAGCTTTTGTAAGTTTAATAGGATTAATCTTTAATTTATGCACTCAAATATGCAATGTTATTTTAAATTTGATACATTTCTGTACCTGAAAACTAATGTTAGACGTACCTGAAAAACCTGAAAAGCATATCTAGCCGAACCTTATTGTTGATCTTATTTATTTGTGGTTATCATTTTTACTTGAATACTTTTATACTTTGATTTGAATATGTTATATTATTTATTTTAATAGTTCAAAAAGTACAACAAATGTTACAATTTCAAATTAATTGTTGAAAGGTGTCTTTTTAATAAATGCAACACATTCCCAAAGTCATGTGAAATAATCGTGTTACATAATCGTGATTTCAATATTGACCAAAATAATCGTGATTATGATTTTTTCCATAATCGAGCAGCCCTAGTAACAGCCTTATTCCAAAATGGATCCAATTAATTGTTTCCCCCTCAGTTCTACAAACAATACCAATACAACAGTAAAGCATTTTGTTTGAAATATTTGCAAATTTATAAAAAAAAGAAAAAGTCATGTAGCCTACATAAGTATTCATAGCCTTTGCCATGACACTCAAAATTGAGCTCATGTGCATCCTGTTTCCACTGATCATTCTTGAGATGTTTCTACAACTTGATTGGAATCCATCTGTGGTAAATTCAGTTGATTGGACATGATTAGGAAAGGCACACACCTGTCAATATAAGGCCTCACAGTTAACAGTGCATGTGTGAGCTCAAACCAAGCCATAAAGTCCAAGGTATTGTCTGTAGATCTCTGAGACAGGATTGTATCCGGGCACAAATCTGGAGAAGTGTACAGAAAAATGTCTGCAGCATTGAAGGTCCCAATGAGCACAGTGGCCTCCATCATCCATAAATGGAAGAAGTTTGTAACCACCAGGACTCATCCTAGAGCTGGCCGCCCCGGCCAAACTGAGCGATCAGGGCAGAAGGGCCTTAGTCAGGGAGATGACCAAGAACCGGATGGTCACTCTGACAGAGCTCCAGCGTTTCTCTGTTGAGAGAGGAGAACCTTCCATAAGAACAACCATATCTGCAGCACTCCACCAATCAGGCCTGTATGGTAGAGTGGCCAGATAGAAGCCACTCCTCAGTAAAAGGCCGTCTGGAGTTTGCCAAAAGTCAACTGAAGGACTCTGACCATGAGAAACAAAATTCTCTGGTCTGATGAATGCAGCAATGTACAGAGACATCGTTGATGAAAACCTGCTGCAGAGCACTCTGGACCTCAGACTGGGGCGAAGGTTCATCTTCCAACAAGACAATGACCCTAAGCACACAGCCAAGATGACAAAGGAGTGGCTATGGGACACCTCTGTGAATGTCCTTGAGTGACCCAGACTTAAACCCTATTGAACATCTCTGGAGAGATCTGAAAATGGCTGTGCAGAGAGATCTGCAAAGAATGGAAGAAACTGCCCAAAAATTGCTTGTAGCATCATACTCAAAAAGACTTGGGGCTGTAATTGGTGCCAAAGGTACTTCAACAAAGTATCGAGCAAAGGCTGTGAATACTTATGTACATGTGATTATTATTATTTATTTATTTTTCAGTTTTTATTTTTTTATAAATTTGCAAAGATTTCAAGCAAACTTCTTTCACGGTGTCATTATAGGGTTTTGATTGTAGAATTGAGGGGAAAAAAAGAATTTAATCAATTTTGGAGTAAGGGTTGTAAGGGTTTTGTTAGGCTGGTACATAACAAAATGTGGAAAAAGTGAAGCGTTGTGAATACTTTCCGGATGCACTGTATAGAGCTCACAACGGCTAGTTTGACTATGCATAATGTCATCTGCATATAATTTCCATGCATCTTCCCATCCATGTGATACCATGTTTAACGATGCAAGACGTTAGGAAAATATGACTAAATGTCATTTGTGCCATCACATTACATTACTACAATCATTCAGTATCCTTGACTTGATTTAGAATAAATAAATCAAAATTGAATAAAAGAGATATTCTCAATCCTTTCCACTGGCCAAATAGTATTTTTAATTTGATTACAATTAAAATTTATCCAATTTTGCCAATAAGGTAAACCTATATTTTAGGATGTTTATATGTCTGCACACGACACCAACAGAACACCTGCATACAGCAGAGGTTGCAGTCTACAGTACGGTGTCATCGCTCATCGGACCTATTCAAACCGGCCAATGGCTCGTTCGATCACAGAGTCTGTCAAGTCACCTTCATTTATATAGTGCTTTTAACAGCTTTACAGTGATAATAGGAAATTAAGGGTAGAGAGGTTGTTTTGGCTGTACATCAGCTCTAGAAAAAAGTTATTGTCCAGCTAAAGTACATTTTTGATTGATTAATTTCCGTTGTAAAAAATCATTATTTACTTTGGGGCCACTTACACGACACCATTTTCAACCAAAATAGAAAACACTCGGCCGCTCATCCACATGGCGACAGTGTTGGGTGGCTTGAGAACACAAACCTTGAGACAGGTTTTGAAATGATACCGTTATCATTTTTGTGTAAACTTAATTGCAGAGATAAGCCATAATTTAGTTTTTAAGTACCCTGTAACTCTTTGGTAGATTATACAATTATAATTTCTATTACTTTACTACTAGTACTGTTACTAGTAGTAATGTAAAACATTTTTGTAAATGTTAATTTTTTCTCATTTTTTTCCCCTAATAAAACATATCTCTGGGGTCCCCAAAAGTGCGTGGGCCCTTAGAATCTACCTAACTTTCCCCCCTTAGCGGCGCCCCTGCTCCCTCGTTTACTTGTGATCCGATCGACCAAAACGCATCTTAATACCAGGGCCAAAGGATTCTGTCTCACTTCCTGTTCAAAAACAGTCTGGCTATAATCAGGTTGTCATTGGACTAAAACGTTTTGTTTAGGTAGTGAAAAATTTGGGACAGATTTATTTATTTATAAAATGTATTTAAAAAAAAAAAGACCACTCAAATAAAGGGGTTTTTCGCAGTGATGCCATAGATTAAAATTTTTTCGGTTCCCCTAATGAACGTTTCACTAAAAGAAAATAACCATATATGGAGCTTACTATGCATAACGTCATTAATAGTTTTCCAATATGTATATACCCCCCCGGATTGTGGAAGCCCTGTTTGAAAGAATTGAAAAGTGAATAAATGTAAATGTAAAGATATTTATATGCTGCTTTAATAGAATTCATGTTGATATTTTTGGTTGTGTAGGTCGATGTTTGGTGTGCACAAACACAGCAAAGGATTGTGGGATATTATCAGGCCAATGCCTGTGTGTCAGACAGCAGGTACTCCTTCATCTTTTCTTATTGCTTGAGTTCCTTATTTTGTCAGTGCATTTGACTTCCTCTAACTGTCTTTTTCCAGCCCTACACCCTGCGCGTTGAAGATCGCAGAGAAGATCTTTGAGCAGTGTAACAATGCCGTGTTGCTTATGGTAATTTCTTTTGGAAATGTACTTGAAAATGTCACGTTGTTATGAAAGTGAATTGGAAAAGTCCTTTTTTAATTGGAAAAATGTTTGTCTCAGATTGATGGAGAAAAGATGTTTCCGGGTTGCCGTGTTCCTCCGATTGTGATGTATGAGCGCAAAGACGCCCGCTGGGCACTCAAAGACAAACACACGTAAGAATTTTATTTTTGCTTTGTTTTTGGTTATAATGATGTAGTGCGGCTATTAATGACGTGTTTTTTCATTAGAATAATGCTTCGGCAGTGGGAAGAGACCTGTTCCATAGTTAATCAGCTGTTCAGCTCTGGTGATAAGGCATTATTGGTGGATTTTGACAGCCATTTGGATGACATCACAAAAGATTGGACCAATCAGAAACTCAATGCCAAGATCATGGAGCTGGTCTCCCCAGCCAATGGAAATGTTTAACTATACAGACTAAATCAGCTCGTGTCATAGTGTTTTTTTTTCTTCTCGCTCACCTCAAAATTCTGTTTTTAAGATTATTTTGACTGTATCGTTATTCATTTTGTCATTTTTATGTGATATATAAATGAAATATGCAGAAACATCATTTTCTTATTTTCTTTGACCCTAAAAATAAACACACACACTAGACTGAGGTGGACTCATAATACAACCAGCATATTTCCTTACTTTCATCATTCTACAGGTCATATGTAAGTAATTTAATAATAAGCTATTAATAGTTTTTTTTAAAGATCTATCTAAACATTAAACAATTCTGTAATACTGAAATGTTCTTCAGGTGCTTTCATTACATAGCATTCTCCGTTTTATAGACTTAATTATATAAACCATTTTTACACATCCAGACTAAAAACAGAAGAAAAATAGAAATGTAGAATAGTCTATATATTCAGCTTTAACTAAATGAAGGTGATTGTATTAATGACTGACGGCATATGCACTAATCAAGTCTTTTTAGATGGACAGGTGGTTCCTTGCAGAAAATTGAGAGCAAATCAAAGCGCTCAGAGTAGCATGAGTGCGTGATTTCATTTAAATGTGTCCTACAATATGAGAATCTTCGTGTGTCTGGAGCTTTTATTTGCTGTTCTCTTGCATTTCTACCTGTATGATTTTCTTTCTTCTGTGGAACATAAAAAATATTTTGAGAAATGTCTCAGTGTTTTTGTCCATACAATGAAAGTCAAGTGTCGCAAAAATGGTTTGGTAACCAACATTCTTCCAATATACACCGATCAGGCATAACATTATGACTACTGACAGGTAAAGTGAATAACACTGATTATCTCTTCATCACGACACCTGTTAGTGGGTGGGATATATTAGGCAGCAAGTGAACATTTTGTCCTCAAAATTGATGTGTTAGAAGCAGGAAAAATGGGCAAGCGTAAGGATTTGAGCGAGTTTGACAAGGGCCAAATTGTGATGGCTAGACCACTGGGTCAGAGCATCTCCAAAACTGCAAATCTTGTGGGGTGATCCCAGTCTGCAGTGGTCAGTATCTATCAAAAGTGGTCCATGGAAGAAACCGTGGTGAACAGGCAACAGGGTCATGGGCAGCAACGGCTCATTGATGCACGTGGGGAGTGAAGGCTGGCCTGTGTGGTCCGATCAAACAATCGAGCTACTGTTGCTCATATTGGTCAAGAAATTAATGCTGGTTCTGATAGAAAGATGTCAGAATATACAGTGCATCGCAGTTTGTTTCATATGGGGCTGCAATAGCCACACACCTGTTCACCGCCGAAAGTGCCGACAGTGGGCACGTGAGCATCAAAATTGGACCACGGAGCAATGGAAGAAGGTGGCCTGGTCTGATGAATCACGTTTTCTTTTACATCACATGGATGGCTGGGATCGCTTACCTGGGGAACACATGGCACCAGGATGCACTATGGGAAGAAGGCAAGCCGACGGAGGCAGTGTGATGCTTTGGGCAATGTTCTGCTGGGAAACCTTGGGTCCTGCCATCCATGTGCAGACCATGTTTCATGGAAATGGTATTCCTTGGTGACTGTGGCCTCTTTCAGCAGGATAATGTGCCCTGGTTCAGGAATGGTTTGAGGAGCACACAACGAGTTTGAGGTGTTGACTTGGCCTTCAAATTCCCAAGATCTCAATCCAGTCGAGCATCTGTGGGATGTGCTGAACAAAGAAGTCTGATCCATGGAGACCACACCTCACAATTTACAGGCCTTAAAGGATCTACTGCTGCTAACATCTTGGTGCCAAATACCACAGCAAAAGGGGGACCAACACAATATTTGGTCATAATGTATATACAGGTGCTGGTCATATAATAAGAATATCATCAAAACGTGGGATTGACAAAAAGTGAATTTGAGATTTTCCTTAGTTGTCAGTTATAATCATCAAAATTAGAAGAAATAAACATTTGAAATATATCAGTCTGTGTGTAATAAATGAATATAATATACAATTTTCACTTTTTGAATGGAATTAGTGAAATAAATCAACTTTTTGATGATATTCTAATCATATGACCTGCACCTGTAATTCTGCAAATAACTGCAATTGCAGGTTTCAAACGGAGATGGCAAAGAGGCAAAACATACTTACTGCAGCTTTAAGTTTGAACATTGTGGTCAGGAGATATAAGTCAATTCGTGAAAAACATGTAATGGCAGACTGATTAAATTAACTCTTTACAATGCTTTAATGAATCAAAATGGCCATCACTGTCCCTAGCTGCTGTTTACAGTGGCCAATTCTAGGCCAATGGCAAAAGGTAGTTTTTAAAAGAAATTCAAGGGTAGGTCTTGACCCCTAGGATTCAGTGGACGCAATAAGTCTTGTTCCCACTTTATATTAAGTGGCTTTCGCTACTATGTACTTACATCAAAAAATAAGTATATTGTACTTATTGTGTTCATATTGTATTGCAAAACACTTTTTCTGCTATCGAGGTGAGAAACGGGTAAGGTTAGGGACGCGTTTGATTCTATGGTTTCAGGGTGGGCTAAAAGGTAAGGGAAGGTCAAAAGTGTAATTGTAGATTACAGCTGTAATTACATGCAAGTATTTTAAAAAAATATAAGTACAATGTAAATACATGTATGTACACAAATAGTGCATTGTATCAAATTATTCCTTTAAATGTTAGTACATAGTAGTTAAAGTCACTTAATATAAATTAGGACCGATTTTTTTTTTTGTTGCCCCATTGGGGCTCAAGAGTTATGATCCAAAACGTAAATTGCCTTGTTATAACACCCATACACTCTTAGGGGATGATGATGATAATGACGAAGAAGAAGAAGAGAGTTCAAGCACCTTCAGTGCTTGGATCTCTGAAACAGATGCATGACACCCCTGATACCTGCATGGTTATTTGTTTTTGTATGGCTATTGATAACTAAAGTTGGTATAAGCTCAAACAATTAGCCTCACACTTATTTTTTTGTAGATGGAATCCAAGAAAAAGTTAAGCTCTCAGTTTCAACAATGACGATTGCGACAGCAGAGAACAAGGCAAGTGACAACAACATTTATTGCCATTGATTAAAGTAAAGTGACAAATTCAATGATACATTAGCGTTGGATGAAAATATACAATGTAATATAACAATCCATTTGTAGTTAACCGTGTACATTGCTATTAATGCATATAATACGTTTGAATCTCTTTATCTTTATTCAGACTCCACTAGGCCAGATGGGATATGTATAGATCTACAAACGACAAAATACTTTTCATGCTTTTTTATTACAATTTGTGGCGAGACATACAGTGCTACATTGACCAAAGACACGTCTTTGTATTACTTATAAATATTGAACTGCTATCTGGCTATATATTTGAGCAAGTAATAATTGCAACTACCTACGATAAAGTGTTTCTACAAGTTGTCTCTTCATTTTGATCCTTAATGTCAAGAATGCAGAGAGTGTTATCTCAAGAGTTTTGTTATTGGTTGTTCTGATACTTCAACAAACGTTCAGCGTCACTTCCCCTGTAGGAGACTGGCTGGCCAAACATTTGAGGATTGCAATAGGGTCTCTGAGAGTCTTGACTTCTTCTATCTGCAACTCAACCCATGGGAGAGAGATCTGGAAGGAGCAAATGAAAATGAAAAGTGCACCCAAAAACAACAATTCTGGCAAAAAAGTTTTCTTCTGCCATAGCTCAAAAACTCTCCTTCATGTTTATTTTCAATTAAAAACATTTAAACATGCCCCAACACAAATGGTCAAAATATGAGCTTGATTGCCCCATTCAATTTTATGGTTGCAAAGAAGCAGTCTGGACATTATGCAAAACAACTTTTGTTTAAAATGACACAGCTGAACTAACCCTTTCAATAACGTTTGTATTCCAGGTAGCTGCTAAAGCATCCATTTACAGCATAGATGTAGCATCTGTCTATATACATCCCTTATACTTCACATCAGGTCTTTACCTTAATGATGATGTGTTTATCAGAGATGTTATCTCCATCATACAGTTCTTCTCCGAAACACAGTGTGATCTCACTTTGAGGTTCTTTTCCTCCATTGCGGAAAGCATCCAACTCTGAGAAGAGGAAAGAAAATCTAAATGAATACTGTAATCATGTTAAAACTTGGGGAATCAGAAGGAAGAAACATAATTAGCTAATGGTGACATTATGTTTACACTATATAGCCACAGGAGAACTGACCCATAGTTTTGTTTAATTTATTCTATATCTAACAAAAACATTGTTTGTTCCTTGCCACAATTGCCTCTGGTTCACACTGTCAGTACAAATTGGATCATTTGTTTATCCAATTGCATTGTGTATCACAACCTTTTAGATCAGATTTTGTGTCCCTTTCATTCTCTGAAATATCTGCATTGCTTTTCTATGGCAACGGCGTTGTGTTGGTATGCCTAGACACCAAAAAACAACAACAGCAACATGGAGGCGTTTGGGACTTTCTTGCTGTAAGCTGTCCAGCTTATATTTATGTTTATATTCATAAAATGATAAAAATATAAAATGTAAGCTTTTACTTTCTTTCTTACAGCCACAGGTATGGATTTTAAGTAACAAAATTTAAAGTACCAAAAAAATGTGTTACACATTTTCCCCAGAGTATAAAAGTTTCTAAGTGAATTAAATGTTTAAATTACAAAATAAACAGATAAGACTTTACTGTAAGAATTTTTACTGTAGTAGTACACTAAAACCAAGTCAAGTCACATTTATTTACAGTGCATCAGGAAAGTATTCACAGCACATCACTTTTTCCACATTTTGTTGTTACAACCTTTCTCCAAAATGAATTCAATTCATTATTTTTCCTCAAAATTCTACAAACAATACCCCACAATGACAACATGAAAGACGTTTGTTTGAAATCTTTGCAAATTTATAAAAAATCAAAACAAAATCACATGTACATACTGTAAGTATTCACAGCCTTTGCACAATACTTTGTTGAAGCACCTTTGGCACCAATTACAGCCTCAAGTCTTTTTTGAGTATGATGCTACAAGCTTGGCACACCTATTTTTCGGCAGTTTCTCCCATTCTTCTTTGCAGACCTCTCAAGATCCATCAGGTTGGATGAGGAGCGTTGGTGCACAGCCGTTTTCAGATCTCTCAAGAGAAGTTCAATAGGGTTTAAGTCTGGGTCACTCAAGGACATTCACAGAGGTGTCCCATAGCCACTCCTTTGTTATCTTGGCTGTGTGCTTAGGGTCGTTGTCCGGTTGCAAGATGATCCTTCACCCACAGTCTGAGGTCCAGAACGCTCTAGAGAATTTAGCCCTGCCCACAACAATTGAGTTTGGGAAATTCGGTCTGGACTTGATCCGTTGTGGAGCAACTGTGCCCAAACAGGAGCTGTTCGGACCAATCAAATTGCCAGGGCGGGCTTTATACGATGATGGACTGATGATAAACAGTAACGTAAGCATTCACGTCACCAAAGAGCAATTGGGTTGAATTTGTTCTAATCCTAATCGGAGAACTTGTTCGTATATGCATTCACCTTTACTATTTCTTTCAAAAATGATGATCGTGTTGGTAAGTACTCTGTGTATCCTTAAATTCTTTCTACAACACCAGCAAAGATCGTTTACACTCATCTTCTTCTTCTACTTCTTCCATTGTGCGTGCAGTTGAGTTCTGTTGACAACTATGCGTCGCTCCGTTGATTGGTTGTAGGTCTATCCAATTGAGGTCTTTCCTGGTTCGGTTGAAACACGGCCATTAATCACAGCCCAATGGAGCAGTGTCAGACTCACATTCTGACTAGAACTGAGTATGACGACGTCAGGCTACTCTAGAGCAGGTTTTCATCAAGGATGTTGTGGCAGAGGGGGCGAGGTTTGCACGAAGAGAGAGAGTCGGGAGAGTGGCGGTGAGTAAGTAGGTCAACTGCAAATGATAAAAACGTGTGTCTGATTGCAGTGATTGGCGCAGAGAGATGGTATAAAGCCAGAGGAAACCAAGCACGAAGGGGAGAGAGACTGACTGGCCACTCGTACAGACTGTGAGAGCTGGAAAGCTGTAGAAAGATTGCTGTGAACAAGTTATATTGAACTGAGTTAATAAATAAAGCACGAGTCCCAGTTACGCCGACCCTTGTCTTCCCTGCTTGTTATACGAACTTTGTTACAGATGTCTCTGTACATTGCTGCATTCATCTTTCCCTCAATTCTGACTAGTCTCCCAGTTCCTGCCACTGAAAAACATCCCCACAGCATGATGCTGCCACCACCATGATTCCCTGTAGGGATGGTATTGGCCAGGTGATGAGCGGTGCCTGGTTTCCTCCAGACAAGATGCCAATTCAGGCCAAAGTGTTCTATCTTGGTTTCATCAGACCAGAGAATTTTGAATTGAGTCCTTCAGGTGCCTTTTGGCAAACTCCAAGCGGGCTGTCATGTGCCTTTTTCTGAGGAGTGGTTTCTATCTGGCCACTCTACCATACAGGCCTGATTAGTGGAGTGCAGCAGAGATGGTTGTTCTTCTGGAAGGTTCTCCTTTCTCCACAGAGAAACTCTGGAGCTCTGTCAGAGTGACCATTGGGTTCTTGGTCACCTCCCTGACTAAGGTCCTTCTCCCCCGATCGCGGCTTTAGGAAGAGTCCTGGTGGGACCTTCAATGCTGCAGACATTTTTCTGTACCCTTCCCCAGATATGTGCCTCGATACAATCCTGTCTCTGAGGTCTACAGACAATTCCTTGGACTTCATGGCTTCGTTTGTGCTCTGACTTGGACTGTGAACTGTGGGACCTTTATATGAACAGGTGTGTGCCTTTCCAAATCATGTCCAATCAACTGAATTTACCACAGGTGGACTCCAATCAAGTTGTAGAAACATCTCAAGGATGATCAGTAGAAACAGGATGCACCTGAGCTCAATTTTGAGTGTCATGGCAAAGGCTGTGAATACTTATGTATGTGAATTTTTTCGTTTTATATTTTTAACAAATTTGTTAATTTATTATAGGGTATTGTTTGTAGAATTTTGAGGAAAATAATGAATTTAATCAATTTTGGAATAAGGCTGTAACATAACAAAATGTGGAAAAAGTGAAGCGCTGTGAATACTCTATATACTGTAGCGTTTATCCAATACAGATTGTACAAAGCAGCTTTACAAGTGATGCAAAAAAGAGTTCATTTTGGATTTACAGCAGCTCTAAAAGAAAATAGTGTCATTGTTCAGTGTTGTTCAAGTTAGTAATTCACACACAGAGCGAGGCGCGTGTCAGATAGCATGCAAACTCTGAATTGCTGAATACTACAGTTAGACCTTACTTTATTTGTAACTTTGTAATAAATGTAAAACAAAGTTACCCCCACACCCCCAAATAATATATTTTTTCCTTGCTGATCCAAAAAAAAATCCGATCCGTAAATCAAAAACCATAATATGATCTGAACCGTGAGTTTTGTGATCCGTTGAACCGCTAGATGAAATGCTGTACAGAAGGGTAAGTTTAAAGTCCTGTTTGCTTAGTGTAATGCATTGACTTCAATAAAGTCAGTTTATTATACCTGCTTGCCTGTTTATTGTATATACAACTTGCATTCATTGTTTGTTCCTTATGCATGTGCACTTGTTTTCTTTACTTCAATGATAGTGACATTTAAAAAATGTTTGATGAACGTCCAACTAAAACATTCCAAAAATTTGTGCCATGAACTATGTATAAACAACGTTTCTGTGCTAACGTTTTAAGAACTTTTTTAAAGACCAGGGCCCGTATTCAAAAATCTTAATGCAAAGAGTAGCTCCTAGTGACAAAATTCTAAGAATTTAGAATTCCTCATAAAATGAAAGAAAAAATCCTAGTAAAGAAAAAAGTAATTCAGAAAGCATCTTAACCCTTAAAAGAGGTCTTAAGGTCCAAAAGTGTTAGGAGTATGAGCGAGGACTTTTAAGAGGCTTAATAGTTTTTTTAGCAGAGGAGAAAATGGACAAAACGCAAAGAGGGAGAAGACTGTGGGGTAGTCGTGGCCTAATGGTTAGACTTGTAACCGGAAGGTTGCGGGTTTGAGTCTCAGGTCTGGCAGGAATTGTCGGTGGGGGGAGTGAATAACCAGCGCTCTCCTCCACCCTCAATACCACGACTGAGGTGAGACCCTTGAGCAAGGCACCGAACCCCTAACTGCTCCCCGGGCGCCGCAGCAATATGGCTGCCCACTGCTCCGGGTGTGTGTTCACGGTGTGTGTGCACTTGGATGGGTTAAATGCAGAGCACAAATTCCAAGTTAGGGTCACCATACTTGGCCACACGTCACTTCACTTTCACTTAGAAATGTGTTGCACACAATGCATGAGTGAGTTAATAAGATACTACACATTAGATTGTGCAGTTATTAGAGATACGCTAACATCTCCGACACAGCACAGAAATTCCATAGCACCAGAAATGGAAGTAATCACTACATTAACATATTTGGGAACTGGAACAATACAAATATGCAGCAGTGATGATTTGGGTCTGTCACAACCTTTTATAAGCAAACTGATCACACAATTACAGCAATTTCAGCATTTCCTATCAAATACATTAAGTACAACATTAAAAGAACGGTAAATAAAAAAATAAGAATGTATACACACACACACACACACACGCATATATATTAGGGCTGTCAAAAGATTAATCGCGATTAATCGCATCCAAAATAAAAGTTTGTGTTTACATAATATATGTGTGTGTACTCCGTTAATTATTATTTATATATAAATACACACACAAGCATGTATATATACAAGAATTTTTTTGTATTTTATATATAAAACATTTATATTTATATATATTATAGATTATATAAATGTATATACAGTATATACATGCAAATATTTCTTAAATATTTACATGAATGTGTGTGTATTTATATATAAATAATAATTAACAGAGTACACACACATATATTATGTAAACACAAACTTTTATTTCGGATGCGATTAATCGCGATTAATCTTTTGACAGCCCTAATATATATATAACGGGATCAGCCCCACCTCTTCACTAAGATAAAAGTTTTAATATTTTCCTCGCTCAGAGTAGCTCTCAGATTGGTCCTGAATCACTCTCAAGCTAAGACTCCTAAGTATAAGTTTTTAAGGTAAATTAGGAGCTTTCTGAGAGGATTCTTAGAAGCTTTAACAATACGGGCCATGATAACTTTGACATTCTTTTAACGTTACTGGAAGAAAGTTTGTTCATAATGTTAAGAGAACCTTGCCAGAACGTTAGTCAAAATTCTGGGAAGGGTACCTGTTAGCTGTGAATCTGCTAAATGTGACTATAAAGCATGAAGATATTAAGATATTTGCTTTGGAATAATCTGTGAAGCATTCTGACTTATTTACACTGTTAAAGAGGCCAAAATAAATGTAAAAAACGAGTTGGACGCATGACGGAGTATTTCTGTGCCAAACACACTCTGTATCTCTATCCTTAAATTGTTTTTACAACACCGGCAAAGATCATTTACACTCATCTTCTTCTTCTACTTCTTCCAGCGTGCGTACAGTTGAGTTCTGTTGACAACTATGCATCGCTCCATTGCTCTGATTGGTTGTAGGTCTATCCAATTGAGGTCTTTCCTGGTTCGGTTGAAACACGCCCCATAATCACAGCCCAATGGAGCAGTATCAGACTCATATTCTGACTAGAATTGAGTATGACGACGTCAGGCTACTCTAGAGCAGGTTTTCATCAAGGATGTTGTGGCAGAGGGGGCGAGGTTTGCACGAAGAGAGAGAGTCGGGAGAGTGGCGGTGAGTAAGTAGGTCAAGTGCAAATTATAAAAACTTGTGTCTGATTGCAGTGATTGGCGCAGAGAGATGGTATAAAGCCAGAGGAAACCAAGCACGAGGGGGAGAGAGACTGACTGGGCACTCGTGCGGACTGTGAGATCTGGAAAGCTGGAGAAAGATTGCAGTGAACAAGTTATATTGAACTGAGTTATTGAGAGCGCTGTGAGTGTGACTTTATTTTGTTTGTACCACAAGAGTTCTAAATAAAGCATGAGTCCCACTTACGAAGTTGGACGTATAATGGAGTATTTCTGTGCCAAATACACTCTTTCAGGATTTGAATACGTTTCAGAAAGTTTTTTTTCCGAGTATGGCCCTGTATGACATCATAAAGGGCAGACTTCCTTGTATGGGCACTTCTCCCGGAGTGTGTGCACATTAACCAGAGAGGCGCGCCCATCAACGAGCTTCGTTCGGTTACAGTAGCTGTCTGCAACGCTTTTATTTTGTTTTTAGACCACAAAATCAACAATTTCACTAAATAAGTGTGTTTTTGGTGGTGAGGGAAAGATAACCTTGTTCGGCTTTCCAAATAACCTAGAGTTAAGGATGTAGTTTGTTTTTCCGGAGCAGCAACGGAGTTCTGCAAGTGTGTTTGTTTGTTCCTGGTCACAAGTCGAAACCACAGGTGGTTTTGTTGGCAATATAATGTAAACAACACAAATATATAGTGAATCAAAAGTTATCTAGGGATAATGCCTTGATGGATTGTGTGTGTGCGTGTCATAGATGTGTGTGCTTGTGACTCTTTAGCCCCACCCACTGCATGCCTTCACAAGCTCGGCTGTTTTCGGAAATAAGCAGTACAGTGTATCTGTCTTTTATAAATATGATAAAACCAAAGACTCTTCGGAGATATGAAGGATGCACTACTACTCTATAGGTACTCTAGCCTGACAAGCCAGACCCACATCAAGATGTTGGGTCTGGGAACACACCATTGATAGGGCTCAATCCGGTTGTCTTTCAAATTCCCTCTGCACGCAATAGGATAGCGCTACAACCAACTAGAGCAACGACGAAGGTGAAGAGGAGCTAGTTGATAGATTCAACTTTTGCTGTATCCAGTTGGCAAAACTCCGAACACACCTTCCTTTTTTTAAGAATTACTTCAGTGCCGTTCTTTGTTCTTTTCTCAAAGAAAAGTTTAACTACAAGTCCAGAGTCGCGGCCAAAGCTGATTCGAAAGACCGCTGTTCGCCAGCTTCTTTGTTTTCAAGTAGCATGCGGAACTGCCGCAACTCTGCCGTCATTATGTTAAGCCCGCTCACCGACTATACACAATGTGATTGGCCTGTACAGAGTTTGGTTTTTCCAGCTCGCAAGCCAACGGAGAGTTGCTAGACGACCTTGGCTGCAAATTATATTTGCTGTCGCTTGGGTGCGTCTAGATTTCTAGGCTATAGGTACTCAAGATAAACATGAGATTGGCAGAAACTGTGTATGTTATGTACCCTTTAATAGTATCATAAAGACGTTCCGAGAAAGTTTTAAGAAGGTTTTCTTTTAATGTTATGAGAATGTTCAAGTAAAAATAACATTGTAAAGATGTTCCATGAACGTTCTAATGTTTTCTCTCTACATTATGGGAATGCATCAAGTACAATTTGTACTCAGAATGCTTTATGATAACATTATGAAAACTTTTACCAAATACTTTCACCAAATACTAACATTACAATGTTTCAAGAATGTTATTATAAGAATGTTTTCTCAACACTATGAGAACCTTCATACAAGTACAAATATTGCCATAAGAACATTCCAAGAATGTTGTTCTAAGAACATTTGGTCTTTGCGAGAACATTGTTAGAACTATATTAACTATTAATAACGTTATAAGAACGTTCCATAAACATTATTTAAAAAAATGTTTTGTCCTAACATTTACATACATTGTTAGTGAAAGTTATGGGAACGTTCCCTGTTAGCTGGGTGAGAACCAGACTTCCAAAGAAAGTCCTCTGCACAGACCCTGTAGCCAGTTTCAACTTCTCCCACCAAATGCTGGCGTGATGTATCCCAATCTTTAAGCAGAAGGAGCTGGAAGAAAAATTCTGAATGAGCAATCCACAATCTGATGTGTAATGCTGACTATTTTCTCCATTTCGCAGTGGATTTTGGGTTCCCTGCCACTGTCACCTTTGGCTTGCTTAGTTGGGGACACTTAATATTCAGCAGCATTACTGATTTTATTGCGCTGACACTATAGGATGAGAACAGAGCTAGACAATGACATCACTGCTTTACACAGAACTTTACACAGTTCTTGAACTGAACTGAATCAACACTGAACTGACTTCAACTGAATATTGACACTAATGTCTTTTTTTAGAGCTGCTTTACAGCAGAATTGAATTGTGTTTGTATCATCGATCATTATTTATTTTTCGTTTTATAACGGTACAGCTTCTTTGAAACAATCTGTATTGTATAAAGCACTATATAAATAAAGGTGATGCAGTCTCCGCTGGTCTCAAAATTCAAAGAGGTGGGTATACAAGGCAAACTAGCAGTATTGTAATTTTGCACTTAACCTGGACTTCGAAACAACACAACCTCTTTTCTTCAACAACTTGCAGCATGTTTTCTACTAAAATGTCTGATGTGTTTACTTTTTACGTGGTGTGAGTGTAAGGCTGTAAGATGCCGGGACGTCTGGGCTAAGGAACGACTACTCCCGAGAAAACAAAAGATGTTTCAGAAAATTAACATTTGAACTCTCTCTTGTGCATTTAGCGTCCCCATCCGAGACGACATCACACTAAGTTGTTCACCCAGGAATTGCCTTAATTTACATTTCTTGCCCTTCACTGCCTCTACCCTCATCTCTCCCCTCCATATGTTGAAATTCACCCAAAATCTATTTGGGTTAATGTGAACAAGTATTATACATGTTTGGTATCATTTGAAACGTCTCAGTCCGACTGGTACAAAGGTCTCATTCCCACAGAAGTAAAGCAAAAGATAATGAAGGTTTTAAGAGTTTAGAGATATTTTGCTTATTGTGTGTGGGTGTGTCCTCTGCCAATTGGTCATTACCTCCTGTCCTCAATAAGGTGTAAACTACAGGTCTGGAGACTTGATTAATGCAAATTCTCATTGAACTCATGGATACATTTGAAAGAGGTTTCTGTCTTGGTCTGGTATTTAAGGAGATGTTGCAGAAGGGTTGGTGCGATTCTGTAACCAGATCAGCCCGTAATGCTATGCATTATATATCTTATTTCCTTGAGGTCAGGTATGCATTTCTTACTCTTTACTTCAGAGCATTAGGTCAGACTAAAACGGATTTCCGGAAACGAGATTTGAACAGGATTTCAAACCATATATGAATGTAGCTCGAAACGGATTTGTAAAAATTGTATTTCACATGATTTTTTGGGATTCCAATCAGATATGAACAAAGTTGGATTTGGACTGACAGTCTGAACAAGGCTTACAGGACTAAAGATTTAAGGAATAACTTTCTAGCAGAAAGGTGAGTGCTTTGACCAAAATCCTGTGGCACGAGATGGGTTGTCTTCTATCACAGTAATGGCACAATTCTGCAGACCTTGGTGTATCAATCACTATTCTCCTCTTTTTCTACCAATGTCCACACAATGCAAACACATTATATTACCAAAACAAGCTCAACAGCATTTCACCCACACAGCAGTTCTCTCCTCTGCCCCCTCTACCTCAAGCTGATGACTTTATTTGATTTAATTCTATATACAAAGACCACTACTAAGAAAAGAAAAGTAAATGCTATTATACTTACATAACTTATATATATAATTTATTAGACAGAACCGTTAAACAGAGACAGTAAACTAATGGCGACAGAGAATGTGAGCAAACAGAAAAAACGCTAATATTTTGGCCCTGGTGTTTTATCGGTGGACCACTATTTAGGACCTGTTATTACGCTGAATACGCTCTTAAAAATAAAGGTTCTTTATTGGCATCTCTGGTTCCATGAAGAACCTTAAACATCCGTGGTGGAACCTTTCCACAGGACAAAACCTTCTTTATAGTGCATAACGGTTCTTTAAATTATTAAAATGTTCTTAAAGAATTAGTTCAATTTAAAATGAAAATTACCCCATGATTTACTCACCCTCAAGCCATCCTAGGTGTATGACTTTCTTCTTTCTGATGAACACTATCAGAGTTATATTAATAAATATCCTGATGTGTCCAAGGCTTATAATGGCAGTGACAGGGTCTATTGAGTTTGAAGCTATCCATCCATCATAAACCTACTCCACACGGCTTTGGGGGGTTAATAAAGGCCTTCTGAAGTGAATCGATGGGGTTTTGTATGAAAAATATCCATATTTAAAACTATAAAGTAAAATATCTAGCTTCCAGCGGACCGACCTTCCATATTCAACTTACACTGAAAGTGTAACGCCTCTCGCAGTTCAAAACGCTGTAGCAATTATGGGTGCAGACATAGTTAATGAATCTTCCAATGATTCGATCAAATGAACATCCCCGTTCACAAAGCACAATTAAGCTCCAGGAAATCGACCATCGATCACGAGGGAGATGGGGGCTCGATTCTGCCCGGAACTACTAGTTGTGGACAACTGACTTCCTATGGACTCTAAACTCAATTATCGAGGAAGGACAGAGGACCCATTGTGGTCACAAGACAAAGAAACAACCAGACCTCTGTCTTTTGCAATGACCGGTAAAAGAACTCCATGTGACAGCTAAAACTCAGAGCAAGCTCACAGAAACTGTTAGCTTATGGAGTGCACCAAATAACTGATTATTGGACTTTCATTCAAATATCCTTCGACATAGCTTGTTAGTGTGTTTACAACTGATACACGTGACTATTATGCATGTACATTACTCCCAATTCATGCAATTATGTAACTATTGAATGAGTGGATGAAAAAGCATCATGTTTGGTACCGGTGCGTTCGTATGGGTATAATCCAACAGATGAGCTGAATGAAATCTTTATAGAATTGATCATGTCCTTATAGTAAGAAATTAGGTCTAAATTTACTCTTTGCTTAAGAGCAGGAAACTAAATTCTATAGTTAACCCAATTTTGTGAGAGGGGTGGAGACACAGTCACCCCTGAAGCCTAATTGGCCAGAACCCATCCAGGGGATGGGCAAATGTTTGAGTTTAATCTCAGAACACGAACGAAAAGTTCAGTTCTGTACAGTTCAGACCAGAAGCAGTGCAGAGTTTAGATCAAGTTCGGTTCCAGTTCGGTTCGAGCTGGTTCGCGGCCTGTTCGCAGTTCAGAGATGAGCTAAGTCCTGGCAGTTTGACCAGAGTGAGTTCTGAACGGAGAGCTCCCAGGAGACGATCTGACGATCGTGACAGACCAATACAGAGAAAATGGGTTAACAACGATTTCATTCAGGCCATCTGCTTTTCTCTCACTTTCCTTTCTTTTACTTAAAGTTTATTTTATTTCCGTTAAGTCTCGGGTTCTGTTAAGTTTCGCCGCAAAAGTCTCTCAACAACGAGTTTCTAACAGCGCGCTCCAACTTCAAACAACGCCCACAAGACTTTCATCCAGCCGCCAACACGCCACGTGGTTGGCTTCCCCAGACGTCGACCAGACCTTCAGCGAATCAAAGATCCGGGAAAACCCCTGTCCAGCCAGGAAAAGGGAACCCCCCCTTGTCAGACGACACGCGAAACACAAACGCAAGTAACGCCTTTTTGATTCCAAGCTGAACTGGTGCATTAGATCAAATGTAATAACCCTGCCTAAGAAACGATAGGAGGTTAAATTACTGATCAATGGTTTCTTCAGGTCATGTGTCATAAATGCATATATTGCTTAGGATTTCATAATTTCTCTCTCTTAGAACTTATTCTTTTCCTCACCTTCTTCCTTTCTGCAACGTGTGAATGTGCGAGTGCGTGTGTTTATGTTAGATATTAGTTTGATGTGTTAGAGTAATCAATAAAGTTCCGTTTGTATTCAAAGATAACTGTTCTTGTGTTATGTGCTTATCAATTTAATGTCTTGAACTGCCAATCTAAGTTACCTGGCTGTTAAATAGTGTTTCACTATTGTTCGGATATTAATATCCGCTGCAGAGTTGATATTTACGGCCCGTTCAAATGAACGCTAGAAGAGTCATTTGCTCGGCTGTAAAATAGACTCTCAAAATTCCCTATGAATTCATTAATTCATTCATTTTAGCTAAATATACATGTTTCCCTTTAACAGAGCCCCCTTTAAGTTCTTACATATCGGCGGACCAACAAGTTAAGGTGTAAACATTAATTCTGAATTATTTATAATATATAGTGTCATTCGAGTCTTTCATTTTAATTCAGTTCCCCGTTGAGTTATTATTTTATCTGACTCATAGTCGCTACAACGCCTACTCTACATTCGACATCATACGTTGCACCAGTTACTGTTTTTATGCAAGTTGAATACGAAATTTACTTTATAAAGTTTTAAATATGGATATTTTTTCTTACAAAAACCCATCAATTTGCTTCAGAAGGCCTTTATTAACCCCCAGAGCCCCGTGGAGACCATTTATGATGGATGGATGCACTTTTTTGAGTTTCAAACTCAATGGACCCCATGCACTGCCATTATAAAGCTTGGAAGTGTCAGGATATTTATTAATATAACTCTGATTGTGTTCATCAGAAAGAAGAAAGTCATATACACCTGGGATGGCTTGAGGGTGAGTAAATCATGGGTAATTTTCATTTTAAAGTGAACTAATCATTTAACACTAAGAAAAATGGTTCTTTTAAGAACAGTTAACTGAAAGGTTCTTTGGTAAACTCAAAAAGGTTCCCAATTCCAGTCCTTGGCCTTGTGGGCAAATTCCAATCGGAAGTGAGCATCCCTATGCCTACTTTGAAGTGCAGAGCCCTTGAAGTGGGGACTTTGGTGAGAGCAGGGCACTTGCGTGTCATAATAAAGCTGTTTGGAACACACTTGGTGAAGGGAGCAATGAAAGACCACGTAATTTCCTCATTAGCTTCACATGGAATTTTACCACTACAAAAAAATAAAAATAAATAATTGCTTTGTGTGTGTGTGTGTGTGTTCCAGATCGACTCTCATCTTTAAAAGTCAAGCATTAAACATTTCTTGCATGAAACTTTTTTAAACTATGAAATGCATGATGAAAATGTGTGTAGTATATCACAACAAATTATTCTTGTTTATATGTTCAACTCCAACTCTCCCACCATGTCTAGATGAAATGAATCGTGAGGATTCACCACCCAGGGTCACATGACCATAAATTAAATTACTTCCTTGAAGTGACCATGTTCCCTTCACTAAAGGACTTGTCATTTGAAGTGAAGGAATTCAGTTCTTCACTTTAGTTTGAAACACCCTTACAAATGACGTCTCCTTTCCTTCAAGAGTGCAAAAACACCGTTTGGAATTAGCCCAGAATGTCTCTCTTATCTGACACACCTGATTCAGATGATCAACTCGTCAGAAGAGAGCTCCATGAACTCAGGTGTGTCCCAACTGACAGGGTCCCGACACAGAGTTCACTGCTCCCTGAGCACTGGAAATCTGTTGAAGTTCACTTCACTTAACAAAATGTTTTGATTCGCAACACGTGATAGTTGACTTGTAAATGTTGCACCTCAAGCACTTTACGCCCACAAACAGTGGCATAAAAAAACACTTCGATGGAATCTCCCTTAAGATGGTGAAATACACTTTTAAATCCACTCCACAGTGCACACATGGTCGAAGAGAACCCACCCCTCAACTAATGCTGCGTTCCAGGCAGGTTTTTGAGCCCGTAAATTACAACTTCAAACCACGACTCACGACTTTGTAGCGTTCCAGGCAAAGTCACGCCAAACTGCCTGGGCACAAGGAATTGTGTGGTAGCTAGATGTAAACAAACCATGGCGGACCGTACGGGGTGTATGCTCATTTACAATCATTTCTATCGCCAAAGGTGCTTACTCCTTGCTTATTTGAGGGAAACGGAGGAGAAAAACGGCTGCCATTGTTGCTTCGCAGGCTATGTGACGTCAGAACTCGTAACTGGGAGTACATCACTCTAGTACGAGTTCACGGGTGGGAAGTCACGGGTTTGGCTGCCGTTCCAGTGCACTTTCACGGGTAGAAGGTTGGAAAAACACGGGTTACGGGTTGCCTGGAAGGCGGCAGTAGATTGTCAGATAAAAGAGACATACAAAAAGAGCAGGAAGGTGCGCTGCGAGGACTGGAATTGGGAGGCCCTGTTCTATGGCATAGCTGGGAAAACCACCTTTTGGAACCTTTATTTTTAAGAGTGTTTATCTGTGTTTTGAAATGATACCATTATCATCTTTACACTAAGATGATAACAGTATCGTTTCAAAACTATTTCAAAACCTGTTTCAAGGTTTGCGTTCTCAAGCCACCAAACACTGTTGCCGTGCGGATGAGCGGCCAGAAACGCATTGAGAGTTTTCTATTTTGGTTTTCTATGAATGCTGTTAAGTGAACGCTGCTAATGATTTTTTTACAACGGAAATGAATCAATCAAAAACTTACTTTAGCTGGACAATAACTTTTTTCTAGAGCTGATGTACATCCAAAACAATCTCTCTTCCATTCATTTCCTATTATCACTGTAAAGCTGCTTTGAAACAATATATATTGTTTGCACTATATAAATGAGCTGACTTGACTTGTGCCCTCAGTTCCGCACATCTAGAGTCCTTTATTAAGGATTTAACATTCAATCTTATAGCTAAAATTATATAGATTCAACACGTTTCTACCAGTAGTGCAATATTTATCATGTTGTTAGACTGATCTCCTACACATTGGATCAAAGAAAGTGTGTGGTATTTTGTAATTGACAACTATTTTATGAACGTTTAAGCCATAGAAGGACAGTATAGGGAACATAGAAATTTGAGTTGACCACTCAGGTGTTTTATTCTGGATTTTCCAGTGCAAAAGATATGCTTGTGAAACACTTACCCTGCCTGAATACATCCATGTTGAACAGCTGGGTGGGCTCACTTGCTCTCTCCATTTTACAGGGTCCTGTGGTGGTGTTGTGCGGCCCTCTCCAGAACACCCGTCCCTGACAGAAGCGTTTGGCATAGATTCCTCCTCCTGTCGAGGTCAGCACTACTCCCCGCTCCATGAAAGGCAGCAATTTGTTAAGATCGTTCAAGCGCGAAGCAAGGCTGGGGTTGGCGACAATGTCTGATGGGGGGTCTGGGAGAGGAATTCGATGGAAGCCAATGCCGCTCAGAGACGGTGGAGACGGAGGGATAGGTGACGGAGGCAGGTAAGCAATCCGAACATCATTACCCTTTACTTCTCGCCGCAGAACCTCCTGACCAATGTAGTGCACGGTTATGTGGAAAGTGTTCAGCACTGAAAGAACAAAAGTGTTTTGCCGATAGTTTGGTTAAACATGAAACAATTGAGAGATCAGATTTGTTCTGATCAATAAATGAATCAAATTTTGTTTTTAGTTACCTCGCTTTTCTTCTGAAATAGGCACTGTTTCAATTGTTAAGTTTAACTGGATATCTTCAGCACCTCAAGAAAGTGTTGAATAATAAGTCAGTCAACAACTCTGCATTAGTAACATCAACATTAACCACAAAAGAACAGTTGAAAATGCATAGAGTAAAATCAGATAATTACTGTCACTCTTTAAGAAGATTGTCTGCACCCCTGCTTGAAAAGTAATCTCACTTGCTGTATGTGGGACAATTTCCTGTGCACTCTGTAAAGATCAGAAGTGGAAACAGTGCTCAATTAATTATAGACTCAGGAACTTTCCCCAGGAAGTAGGGACTTTGGGGTGGTACTCGGTGTGTTTCGACCGCAGGAACCAGGGTCTAAATGTTCCGGGTAAATATTTCCCTCTCCGAAAGTCCCTGTTCGCGAGGTACTACTTTTTCAAAGTTCAGGAACTTTCGGGGGTGGGTGCTGAACGTGCTGATTGGTTGAGCTCACGTAGCATTTTATTTCCACCGCCTAGTCTTTTGCAAGGTGCGTTTTGCGTTCAATAAATATTTTTGTTTGCAACAATGGAGTTCAATAAAAAATACGACCGCTGGCTGGACCGACAACGAGGTTCCGGCTTTATTGAGCATAGGATATATATATAATATGATATATCAATGTCAGTAATAGCTGATAACATGTTGTCTTACTTTAAATCTAGCTCGACGAGCTTTCAGAATACGCTTTAGTATCAGTGCTCGTCTCTTTTCTGCTGTTTTGTTAATTACCTCTTTAGTAAACCAATACATAACCAACAAAAGCAGCACAGCTTGAATCTCCTCTATACTTGTAATTGTTGTAGACAGTGTTGCACAAAAATGATTACTGTCCGTCGCTGACTGGGAGGAGCAGTCGCACGCAGTCCTACGTCACCGGACTAATTTGCCTAATCTTCACGGTACTTTAGACCGCAGTGGAAACGCAGACAGTAGCAGGTCTGGGAGAAAAAAAGTTTCTGGTACAAATAGTTCCGGGTAATTTCTGTGGAAACGGGGCTTAAGGCAGGCTTTCGCTATTTAGCATGCATGTATCAAATTTCATCTTAAATATAGTTTGAACAGCATAGCTCCACAATGATGTGCTGGATGTTTTTACCATGTTGATGGGCTGGAGCACAACAACCTCCTCTTTGATCTTTTTGCATTCAATCTGCGGATCATGCTCGGATTCGCTGCGTCTCCTCCTGCTGCTCCTCACTGCTTTCTGTCCATTCTCTTTTTTTACTTTTACCACTCCTATGATGAGAGGAAAACAAACTAAATAATTACAAAAAGTAATTCCTTTACATACTCATTGCAGTTATTGTAGACAATTTGCTGTTCATGAAAGTTGTAGGAATGTGCAAAACTTCAAATGTCATTTTTTTTTATAATCAATCAGTAGAAGGGGTTTGTGTTTATTTGATGTTTAAGAAAGCTAAAAAAAAAACAGAACACAACAGAACAAACAACAGACTACATAACATATTACAACTTGTTTAAATTCACCATAACATTAAAAAAAACTAATCAACGTCACTAACTAGCTAGCTAGCTAGTCAGTTGCTGGATGACTAGTCAGTTAGTTAGCCATCTTGTGACATCCCTAGTATTGAATACTCGTGTTGGATTGACTGTATCAGGGTTGCCAACATTGGTTGCCAGGCAAATTATTCAAATACTTTAATCAGCATTTATTTAATCTAAATTAACCTTTAAATGAATCTCTCCACAATCTAGCTACCAGAGGGGTCTCAGGTAATTTGCCAGCCAGTCAGATTTCTTACTAGTCAATTCATTTAAAAAAGAAAAAAGAAAACACTCGCTTGTTGTTCGGTGATGTGTACATATGCGCATAAGAGTTACCGGTATGTAAGTTATGTGCTGAGGAAAGCCTTTCTCTGACGGCACCTGATGTGGTAACCTGCCCAAATTAAATGTCCATCTTTGACGTCCAAAACAACTAAAGTTATGCACTTTTCAAAATTACAGTTTTAAAGTGCGTCTATTATGGTTTTTCGAATATTCCCTTTCATGCAGTTTGAAAAACGGTGTGAATGTAATGTTGCGAATGTAAATGTTCTGCACAATAAAGTTATTGTCTCCCAAAAGAAAGAATTGACTGTGAACCGCCTATACGAGTCGTTTGTGTTTTGAATCCTACAGCGTGACAGTTCTCTGTCACTACAGAATACATTTGCATAATGCCCGCCTATGCTGAATGTTGTCCGCCCTCGAACAAATTGTCCACAAACATGTGATTTTACTGACGACTGCTTATCAAATCTCTGAGTTCAACGCAGGATTCGCAAAATGCTTATTCTTGAAAGATGGGTCAGTACCCAGTACAACCTAGTACCCTAGTTGTGTTTTATATTGTGTAATTTTCCGCCTAACCGCTAACTTGCGTTATTACTGTCTTACTGAAATACTTCTGCTAAGCAGCTGTGGGCCACTATTACCTAGACCTGTGTCTACTAATGCAGATTGTCTGTCGTTTTTACTACTTTGAGTAAAGATAAAGGCCAATACACATTGGTTTTTTGATTGACATACACTTGTTAATGCTAATGGTTAACAGGAATTACAGTTCCAACATCTCATAATGTACCTCAAAATGAGTAGTGTATTACTGAGTAACGTCTTGCTTAAATCATCCTAGCGATGGAGGTTCAGGTTGAATAACTAGTTCTTCCAATGTTTCATCATCGGACTCGTGCTTGGATTGATATGGTAAAAAAAGTCATTGTTACGGTCTTTACAGTGTGTACAATCGATGCATTCAGGAAGCCTCCGGACGGAGCTGAAGAACAGTTATGGTAATGGGCGCTTAGCTTCTGAAACATGTGCTGTACACAATAAATCAATCACAACAGACAGGGCTGTCTGGCCAATCAGAGCGAAGTAGGCTCGCAGAAAAGAGGGTTTTAGAGAGACTGATTCATCTGTCAAGTTGTTTAAGAATCATTCAAAAATGTGGTGAAGTGCAATGTATATTATGAGAAAATGAAACTGTTTTTTGACCTTTGATGCATGCAAACATGTTACAGGAGACCTCCAAAACAAAATGAGGAGTCTTTAAAATAGCATAATAGGGGCACTTTAAAATGTGTCTTTTATCATAGGCTATTAACACGTTTTCGACTTCTGTAAGTGACATTACTGACAGACATTTCCTGCCACAGCACACATATTTAAATATTTAAAAATTCTCATCCACCTAGTGGCCAGTGACATCCTAAATTCACCAACCAAACAGAACATATGATCTGCATCTGGCACTTGGCAGATGTTATTTTCACATCTTAATCTCAATTTTATTGGTAGAATCTTGCTGCTTTAGACCAGTACAACCAAGAATATCTGTTAGTCCAGGGGTGTCCATTCCTGTTCCTGAAGAGTCCATTTCCTGCAGAGTTTAGCTCCAACACACCTTTCTGGAAGTTTATAGTTGTCCTAAAGACCTTGATTTGCAGGTTCAGGCATAGATGGTCTTATTATTGATAGATATGAGTGTCTGTGGCTCTACCATTGGAAAAAGCGCAATGGCTAAATTGGATCACATGTGGAAGATAAGGCTGTCAATTCATTAAACGATAAGCTCACAAAAGGAGTTTATTCAGCATAGTGAAGCCTCTCCTCCAATGACATCCATTAAAAAAAACACCCTCGTAGCGCTTTTTTTGGCTAAGGTTGCAGGCTTGCCTTGAAGTGGCTTTGGTTCAGGTGTATTTAATTAGGGCTAGAAATAAACTCTACTGGATAGTGGGCCCAGAACTGGACACCCTTGTTTTAGACTAATCAAGCCCCATTATGGTGGGAAAATGCTAGGGATTTGTGTGCAAATTTAGGAATTTATTTTGTGATTAAATGTATTTAGGTGGCGTGAGAGTAAGAGAAAGAGACTGACAGTGTGAAATACGTGAGAGTTGGCAACCCTGCTAATATTACAAAGAAATGTTTCCACATCCATTGGTTACCTTGTTCTTCTAGTGGTACAAGTCGGTAGACTTTGTAGGGTTCTGAGATGTCCAGCTGTGATCTTTCAGTGACCTCACTAAACTCTGGACTTTTGTTGAGGGCACACCGAAGGCGAGTTTTCCAGGATGCAGGGTCAGCACTTCCATTCTCCAAAAGCTTCCCTTTAAACTCTGCCCAAGCCTTTCATCGGAAAAGTTCAAATTAAAATTTCAAAAACAAAATTTGAAGGGCTTGAATGCTTAAAATAAGTGAATAACTGCTCAAACTATCATTCAAATGAATTATAATCACTAATGTGAAAATGAATTAATCATGAACATATAATCATTTAGAAATCCTCGGTTATGAATATATAAATTGTGCAAGTCTAGAAGTCATTGTCTCACATTTGGGAAGTTGTTTTTAAGAACTACTAGAGAAGATATACAACAAAAGACAGAGGTGGAAACAAAAAAATGGATATACTAGCAGAACAAAAGATATTGACAGTGAAAAGATCCAGTGCTTGCGCCAGCCAAATTCCACAATGAATTGTTGTATTATGAGAAATGTATAGTGTAATATTTGCACCTTGAAAATAGCTGCATCTTCCTCACTTCGGAAATCTTGTTTCCCTGCATGTTTCCATGGGATACGAAACATGGTTTTCTCAGTGTTGTCCCACACTAGGCCATGATACTTCCCACTGTTTACCTACATCCCAAAGCACACACAAGACAAGAGAGAAACAATTATAATTACTATTATTTCTGAGACCCTTATACTGAGACCCTAAGGTAATATTAGGTAGCTAGATACTCTGCCTGCAAATAACAATAAATAAATAATAATCTATGAAATATATGGTAAAAAAATTTGCAACTGTGGTTGCCAGAACTTAACTGTAAAAAAAATATGGTAGCAACATTCTGCCCTACAAAGGCCAAAGACCTTAACTTGCTAGAGTGTGGAACTGAGAACTGTTTAAGTAATGAAAATGATCTACTAAAAAAATATTTTTGTGATTTTTAAGTTTTCCCCTATTTTGAAGTTACTGTACTCTGCCTTTAGACTGGGTAAACAGCGATTTGATTTAGCCCGGCAACTCAATCTGGAAACCTGTACATTAATTTCTACTGCTTCTGTTACACTTTTGCGGGAACCAATCACAGACTGGCTTATCCACCTGGCGCGCTATTGGCGGGTTTAACACTATGACGGATAGAGAAGCGATGGGTCGTTGCCCGTTGAACACGCCTCTTGTGGTCTGATTGGTTGAAGGACTTTCCAATTGCATACAGAGTCGTTTCATTTATGCTTGTTTATCACGCCTCTTGTGCAGTAGAAAATATATAGCAGACTCACCAGACCAGTGTTCAATATTAAATTGAGCTTGGTCTGGTGATAGCCAGATAACTCTGCCTTTGTATTGTCTGCAAAAAGTGAGAAGTCAGACCAAGGCAAAAGGCAGTAACTTCCACATTATCAATATTTGGTTGCTGTTTACCATTTACAAAATCATTATAGTAACACCTGTATAAAATATTGTGACCATGGCATTTCAAAAGCCATCTCAACCATCCTTAAACGCTATTAGTAAAAAAACCTCTCAACTATTTGTTTTCAGGTATCGTGTGTGTGTGTGTCAGAAGTGCTTCAGAGACAGATGTATGACACAGGCTACACTGTAATATAAACGCTGCAAACTTTAATGGACAGTAAAACAATGTCCGAATACCGTAACTACAGGCTGACACAGTAACTTCTAAACAACGGCTAAACAATAGCAGAGTATCCAAACTCAATTTGAGCTTTCTAAAACAAAGGCAAAGAACAGGAACTGGTGTCACGGTGTTCTGCCTTGGTTTCTCTTGGGCTTTTGGAAGTTACTGTTAAGACAACCCATTATTTTCTCGATAAAACAACGGAATTGACTCAAGATACTTATCCACATGATAAAGGAGGTCTTGAATGTCCCAAAAATATCAATAACTAATTTTTGACCAAAACAGGTAGCATTCTATATTTTTAC
This sequence comes from Gobio gobio, assembly GCF_949357685.1. NCBI lineage: Eukaryota > Metazoa > Chordata > Actinopteri > Cypriniformes > Gobionidae > Gobio > Gobio gobio. Next base: position 33,590,803 of record NC_137113.1, read on the forward strand.
AGATTGGAGATAAATTTACAGTAAAAAAAGAAAAAGAAAAAAAAAGTACATTTCATTAAACAAAATTACTTTATTACTAATTCATTACCAAAATTACTCAAATCTATATGTTTTACCTTTATAATATAATGACATACACCTTAAAGTTTTTAACGTTGTTTATATGTCTATGCGTTGGTTTTAATATGCTTTAAGCCAAACCATGTGCAAATTCATAAGTCCACACCATTGCTGAGTATTTTTTCCTTAAAACTGCAGTTTACCAAAGCCCGTCTCAAAAACGGCATTTGAAATCGCTGGTGTTTCTTACATTACAAACTACATTGTAACCAATCATGTCAACATGTGGGCGGGCCTTATATCATTAATTATGCTGTGAAGCAGGGGAGACTCAAGAGAAGACAGGTTATCCCGGTATATATATTCATATTTTATTTATTATATTTTATATATAGCCATATAGCAGGTGAATTATGTATATCCAGCATAGCGCCAGTTCTGGCAACGTTAGTCAAGCTCCGCATCAGCTGACTGTCAGATGATCACGTCTACCGATAGAAATACGATGTCTATCACAGCATACATATATAAACTACTTCAGTACTAGCAGCAGGTATCGCGTTTCCCCAGAGCTCATTTACCCTACTCCTCTCGTCGAGTCAGGATTTAGTATTCTGATTCCCCTTGAATCGGACTAAATTCCCCAATTATTTTGTACATTAAATATTGACATTAATGATATCTGCTGCAATACATTATGTTGGTTCTGTTCCGTTTACCTTAAGGGGGGTTATTGCCGCTCTCCCTGCTCTTATCCATGCTAGGCTGTATGGATGCGCAGGGAGTTCTTGCCCAGAACAGAACCATACCGCCTATCCAAACTGTATGCTAATAGTCAATCAATCATCTTTGACGATAGTGGTCCTGACAGAAATGTATATTATGAGGTTGTGATGAACTATATCTTTCTCCACTGACGTTCTAAGTTCTTCAAAGCGTTTCTAAGGATGTTGATTTTTAAAAAGGGAACTGTCCAACTCTGAGATGGCGAACGGGAACATGGTTTGTGTAACATTAGCAACACATAATTAGCTGTTTGATAACGTAGTCAACAAAGGCTAATCATTTTAATTACCATTATATATCCAATGTTGTAGAGAGTGATACATAAGACGCATTATTATTCTGATACATTGACTTGTATACAACACTCTATAATTCACTCTTCCACTTCTTCTTCTGAATCAGTTTCTGGTTCAAACATGAATTAAATCAGTATTTTCACTTGCTATTGTGCAGCGTTTACTACAGTAAAGTTGACCAAGTGGATCTCTGAGCTGGTGTGAGTGAATGGAGGCGGGGATAATTTGCATATTCACGTATTTTCACAATCTGTGTATATTAAATGAAGCAAGGGTGTAGAGTTACATTCAAGCTATTTAAAAAAAATTGCAGTTTAAATATGACATTTTGGTGATCAATAATGAGTTTTAAGGGATACATTTTTTGACTACAAGGAGACTACAAGTGGTAACAAGACAGCTACATGATGAATCACATGTATCTTTTCCACAAGTTGAGATAAAAACTAAAGAGAATTGCATGTGTCATAAACACTAATACAAAACACCACCATGCAACACAGATGACACTACAATAATACATTTTAATTTAACAACATCAGAAAAAAGAAGACGCATTATTCCAATGAAAAACTATCAAATCTAATCTTTTGTTAAAAAGATTGTATTAACTCAGATCTTTTGACACACTCAACATATTGCACGCACACACACACCTGTTCCACTATCCAGGAGCGCAGACGGCGTGTGGAGCGAATCCTTCCAGATGCCATCTGAAAAACACATTGATTTGACAGATGCTTATCTAAACACTCATGCCATGTTTTTTTTTATTTATTTATTTATTTTTATTGTAAAAACCAAATGTATGGTACAAGTTTACAATTTAAGCCCTCTGTGTGTATTTTAATGTAATGTTTAAGTTTGCATCTGACTCTCTTAATATTCTTGTTGAGCTTCTGTCATGACTGTTTAAAGGGTTAGTTCACCCAAAAATGAAAATCATGTAATTTATTACTCACCCTCATGCCGTTCCACACCCGTAAGACCTCTATTCACCTTCTGAACACAAATTAAGATATTTTTGTTGAAATCCGAAGGCTCAGTGAGGCCTCCATAGGGGGCAAAGCAATTTACACTCTCAAGAACCATTAAAGTACTAAAAACAAATTTAAATCAGTCCATGTGAGTACAGTGGTTCAATATTAATATTATAAAGCAACGATAATATTTTTGGTGCGCCAAAAAATAAATAAATAACGACTTATATAGTGATAACCGATTTCAAAACACTGCTTCATGAAGCTTCGGAGTGTATCGAATCAGCGAGTCGAATCATGATTCGGATCGTGTCAAACCGACAAACTGCTGAAATCACGTGACTTTGGTGCTCCGAACCACTGAATCGACTCCTTAATCGGCACGCTCCAAAGCTTCATGAAGCAGTGTTTTGAAATCGTTTATCACTATATAAGTCGTAATTTTGTTTTTTTAGCGCACCAAAAATATTAGCGTCACTTTATAATATTAAACCACTGTACTCACATAGACTGATTTAAATATGTTTTTAGTAACGTTACATTAATGGATCTTGGTAAATTGCTTCGGATTTCAACAAAAATATCTTAATTTGTGTTCCGAAGATGAACGGAGGTCTTACGGGTGTGGAACAGCATGAGGGTGAGTAATAAATTACATTATTTTCATTTTTGGGTGAACTAACCCTTTAAAGGTTCTTTATAACAAATCAATATTTTTTGTCAGTGCAGCAGTTTGAGAGACTTCTCGTATTTTTAGGTCATGTCAGATATTTTTTCATAGAGTGCCCATTTTGTCTCTACAATGAAGAGAATGTACGAGTAAAGTTTCTGAATTAATGAATGTGTTTTGAGCACTATGAAATGAGAGAACTTGTTTCTGAACTTGTTCTTCTGCGCTTTTGGGGCTTAGGAACGACAGGGATCAATGGAGCCGTTCCTATAAGCACGCTTGACAAAAAATAGTTATGAATTGTACGCACTGGTTATTAAATCTTATTTTGACTACGTTACACGATTCCTAAATATTTTCACAGAGCTCTAGTGTACACGCGCTGCCCACTCCGCGTACAGGGAGCGACGGTACTAATTTGCAATCATGAATTACCCTACTATTATTAATATAGGCCTAACGTTACCATAACTCTATGACACATTCACAGTACTTTTGTAAAAGTATAATCCAATTACCTGCTTAAATAAAAATCTAATAGAGATACAACAAGGTATTTTATCATTTCAACAATTTCTTCTAAAACTATCCACAGCAAAATCAATGTAGCCTATTATTTCGTTATATAAACAAGTTAGCGGACAAAACGGCATTTTTGTTTAAACATTGTGAAGATTATTATGTAGTTTGTTTGTAGTTTCGATTACCTTTAGTTTCAGTCCTGTATACTGTCAGCAGTTCTGGAGAACACAGTCTGCCCAGCCCATCGCACTTACAATTCCTGAAAGCAAAGCAGTGGAGCGACCTGAGCTGTTTGCTAACGTTATCACTTTAACAGGGGGCGCTCAGCGGCTCACATCACACTTTCTTTGGAAAATCCGGAAATGTTTTAATTAACAAATTATTCGCGAAATATGTACCTCTGTTTGCCGAAAGCCAAGGCATCATATAAAAACATTGCTAACGTTTACTGTTAAATAATAATAATAATAATAAAAATCCTCTTCCTCGTTGTGATTGGGCCAACAACGTACCACCACGTGACGTAATGTGTGGGGCGCTCCTTTATTATTATTTATTATTATTATTATTATTTTGCTATGTGGCACATTCCTACCTTCAGCCACATCACTTCCGGGGAATAATTAATATTATTTACTACAACATGAGCAGGTGTTATGTGACATATTTACTGAAGGCGTCAAAAACTCCGCCCACTTTGGCATTTTCATCCAGCTGATTTCCCTTCTGCCAGTTACATTCGTTTCAAAAGAAATGCCGCTCTTCCCAGAAACCACGTGATAGCGCGGAGCTCTCATTCAAGTCGTCGGGAGGCAAAAAAAAAAGATAACCTGCAGAGATGTTTACATGTTGGTACTGGGTCATATGTGGTGTATTATGGGTGTGTACTATGTAGTAGAACAAATGATAAGTAAAAAAAAATTAAAAAAAATAAAATGAGTGTAAAGTATCCACTGAATCCATTTTGTATTGATACACACAAATAATTTTTGAACCTATGTTGAAAATAATATGAATATTATAGCAGTAACACACACACACACGTTTGGTTTCCATGTTTTATGGGGGAATTTCCACAGACATCACAGAAAACTTTGTACATGTTCGAAAAACATAATATGATTTATAAGTTGTTTTTTCTTCATGGTGAGTCAATTTTTTTGTAACGTAATAATAATATTAGAGGGAAAATATTTTTGGAGGGCTATTTGTTCTCTTGGTTCTAAATAATATTAAACTGATGCATTTAATAGGTTCAGTGTTCTGTGAAGTATTTATGAGGATCTATTGACAGAAATGCAATATAGCATACCTATGTTTTATCAGTGGAGTAAAGACCTTACATAATGTACCGTTATGTTTTTATTAGCTTAGAATGAGCAATTTTTATCTACATACAATGCGGGTCTCCTTACAGTGAAATCGTCATGTTTCTAAACGGACAAACTTGCGCTAGTCGCTCTCTGCTCCTCTGATGTCTCGATGACATTTTTGTCCTGTGTCGGCCCCTGTAGCCGAAAGGGAGGGGTGAACGGTGGGTGATGGGGGCAACCAAGCTTTTGAAGTGGCAGGCCCCACACTGTGGAACAGGTTTTCACTGTATATCAGATCGACAGGTACGACAGATCTTATTTATTTTCTGTTGCTTGTAGCGCATAAGTATTTTGTCTTGGACCGTTTTTTTTGTGTGTTTTTTTTTGTCAATTTTATCTGTGGTTCTAGTTACTATGTGCTATGTCGGCCTGAGGCTGTTTTTAAATGTGCTCTATAAATAAACTGAACTGTGATGCAATTCACCACCTCACCACTAAAATTCACACACTGCACCTTTATACACAGCAACGCCATGTCACTTGGTATCTCGATGAAAGGACTAACGTATCTGCACTCTGCAGTGGTGGAAAGAGGACTGAAAATAAAATTTGTACTCATGTAAAAGTACTCTTACATTGCTGAAATAATACTAAATTACAAGTAAAAGTAGGCCTACTGGTGTATTTTTCCGGTCCAGATATCAGGGCTTTTATTGGTCTGTTTGCGATCGGATATCTTTATTGGCTACCGAAATGCTGGTTAAAGGTTTGAATATTAATTCAAATTGTAGGCGTGCTCAGTAATGAATTGTGATATTAAAAATAACGAAATAGATTATTTAGCTTAATTTGTACTTAAATGTGCACTGTGTACATTTTAGCGGCATCAGCGGCGAGGTTCCGAATTGCAATCGCCCACCGCTCACTTCGAAGCACAGAGAAGCTACTGTGGCCAATACAGGACACAGAGGTCGTGTGAGACAGCAGAGAGTAGCTAACTTTCTGTAGAGCAATTTGTCCATTTAGGGCTATTGTAGAAACATGACTGTACAAAATGGTGACTTCACTGTAAGGGGACCCGCGGTGTATGTAGATAGAAATGGCTCATTGGGTAATAAAAACATAAAGGTACATTATGTAAGGTCTTTATACACCACTGAAAACATAGTTATGTATATTATATTGCATTTCTGCCAATAGATCCTCATAAATATTATACACTGCACCTCAAAAAAGTACAAGTACCCGAAACAACTACTTCATTAAAGTAACGTAAGTAGTTGTAATTCATTACTTCTCTGTATTTGTTTGAAATACAGCTCAAAAAACACAATCAGTACATATCTTGGACTTGTGGAGCTTGTGGAGACAGATGCTGATGCTAAAGGCATATCAGACACATTGTTGCCTTTCCATATCAGAAAGGCCTGCAGATCGAAAACATGACGGGCATTGCCACTGATGTTGACAGCGTAATGGTTGGAAAACACAATTCAGTTTTCATCCTACCTAGACAAATGCATCCACACTGTAAAAAAAGAAAAGTTGTCATAACTTAAAATTGTAAGGCAGCTTGCTGCACAGCTTTTTTGAGTTTACTCAACTTTTAAACAGAGTAGTTCACTTAACTCAATTAACTGAGTACGGTCACATGTCTCCCAATTTAAGATCTTTTGTTCAGCCAAAGATAGCCTGCGAGAATCTTCTGACAGTGTCAGAAATTTAGCATGATCATCTCACAGTGTGTTTGCTGCTATGACCTACACAGAAAGCTCTCAGATTTCATTTAAAAGATCTTAATTTGTGTTCTGAAGATGAATGAAAGTCTTACGGGTTTGGCATGACGTGAGGGTGAGTAAGTAATGAAAGAATTTTCATTTTTGGGTGAACTAACCCTTTAAGGCCACAGGTGAGTATGTGCTCTGGAAAATGCATCCTAACATTGTGGGGAAAGTGGTGGGAGACAGAAAGGAAGTGGAGGGGAAAAGGCCAGATAACATTTGTTCCTGATAAAATATGTAACGCTTTAGTTGTTAATTTTATTTTTGCATGGAATGACCATGAGGGAAGCTGGCCAGTCGAGTTCAGCTGGATGTGAGCTGTTTGTACATTCAGACAAGAAAACAGAAACTAGCCAAGCACTTTTTTTACATGTAGGCCTACTGTAGTTAGTTTTACATTTAATATAGTGTAGCTTTGCAGAACAGACTGAATTAGGTTTCAAGACAAGGCCAGTTTCATATAATGTAGCGTCTGTAGGAATTGTGGACGCAGACACATAGTTTAATGAATCTTCCAAATTATTCGATCAAATGAACATCCCCTTTACAAAGCTCAATTCAGCTCCAGACCCCAGGAAATCGACCATCGATCACAAGAGAGATGGAGGCTCGATTCTGCCCGGAGCTACTAGGCGTTAATATTAATAATTAACCGACTTCCTATGGACTTTTGTCCAAAACTTAGTTAAAGAGGACAGAGGCCTGTTGTGATCACAAGAAAAAGAAACAAACCAGATCTCTGTCTTTTCAATGACCGGTAAATGAACTCCATGTGACACAGCTAAAACTCCAAGCAAACTCACAGAAACTGTTACATATGAAGTGCATCAAATCATTGATTATTGGACTTTCATTCAAATAGCCTTCGACATAGCTTGTTAGTGTGTTACAACTGATACACGTGACTATTATGCATGTATATTACTCCCAATTCATGCAATTATGTAACTATTGAATGAGTGGATGAAAAGGCATCGTGTTTGATATTTTTGTGTTCGTATGGGTATAATCCAACAGATGAGCTGAATGAAATCTTTATAGAATTGATCATGTCCTTATAGTAAGAAATTAGGTCTAAATTTACTCCCTGCTTAAGAGCAGGAAACTAAATTACTATAGATAACCCAATTTGATGGGAGGGGTGGAGACACAGTCACCCCTGAACCCTAATTGGCCAGAACCCATCCAGGGGATGGGCAAATATTTGAGTTTAATCTCAGAACACGAACGAAGAATCCAGTTCGGTTCACAGCTGTTCAAGTTGGTTCACAGTTCAGAGTTGTTCAGAGTTGACCAGATTGAGTTCTGAACGGAGAACTCCCAGGAGATGATCTGACGATCGTGGCAGACCAAGATCAGAGAAAATGGGTTAAACAACGATTTCATTCAGGCCATCTGCTCTTTTCTCACTTTCCTTTCTTTTACTTAAAGTTTATTTTCTTTCCGTTAAGTCTCGGGTTCTGTTAAGTTCCGCCGCAAAAGTTTCTTAACAACGAGTTTCTAACAGCGCGCTTCAACTTCAAACAACGCACACAAGACTTTCATCCAGCCGCCAACACGCCACGTGATTGGCTTCCCAAGACGTCGATCCAAGACACGACCAGACCTTCAGCGAATCAAAGACCCGGGAAAACCCCTTGTCCAGCCAGGAAAAGGGAATCCCCCTTGTCAGACAACACACGAGACACAAACGCAAGTAATGCCTCTAGATTCCGAGCTGAACTGGTGCATTAGATCAAATGTAATAACCCTGCCTTAGAAACGATAGGAGGTTAAATTACTGATCAATGGTTTCTTCAGGTCATGTGTCATAAATGCATATATTGCTTAGGATTTCATAATTTCTCTCTCTTAGAACTTATTCTTTTCCTCACCTTCTTCCTTTCTGCAACGTGTGAATGTGCGAGTGCGTGTGTTTATGTTAGATAGTTTAATGTGTTAGAGTAATCAATAAAGTTCCGTTTGTATTCAAAGATAACTGTTCTTGTGTTATGTGCTTATCAATTTAATGTCTTGAACTGCCGATCTAAGTTACCTTGCTGTTAAATAGTGTTTCACTATTGTTCGGATATTAATATCTGCTGCAGAGTTGATATTTACGGCCCGTTCAAATGAATGCTGGAAGAGTCATTTGCTCGGCTTTAAAATAAATAGACTCTCAAAATTCCCTATGAATTCATTAATTCATTCATTTGAGCTAAAGAGACCTGTTTCCCTTTAACATAGTCCCCTCTAAATTCTTACATATCGGTGGACGAATGAGTTAAGGTGTAAACATTAATTCTGAATTATTTATAAATTATAGTGTCATTCGAGTCTCTTTCATTTTAATTCAATTCCCCATTGAGTTATTATTTTATCAGACTCATAGCTACATTTTGTGTTAAAAATATTTCAAAATTTGTTTTATAAACACTTTACAACAGAAATGAGACCAGAACTATGCTTGTAGTCCTCATAGGCTTCATAAACTATATCTAATTTGATCATGCCATTTCTTGGGCAAAAAGGGGACGCAAATTAACAGGTTAATACAGTGGTGGGCAAAATTATTAGAACACTAGGCATCTGGGAGTCGTCTTATTGGGCCTGGATTTAGTTTCCAAGAGGACAATGACCTGAAACATTCTTCTAACTATTGCCGGAACTACCTATGACGGAAGGAATCTGCTGGAACTTTGAAAATGATGGACTGGCCCCCTCAAAGTCTGGACCTCAACCTCATCGAGCACATCTGGGGCGAGTTGGAAAATAAACTGGACAGATCTATTGTACATTCAAAGGAAAGCCTTTGGCATCTTTTGCAGAAGGCACGGGATAACATTAGTGTTGAAGTTTTCAGAGCAAATATATTGACACTATGCCAGTGAGATGTGCTGCTGTAATTGCTGCAAAAGGTGGACATACCAAATATTAAAGTTAAATGTGGAGAAGAAACAGTACGACTCACTTCCTCTGATATTTGATGGTCAGAGCACCCATCTGAATGTTTAATGAACATTATGAAATTAATTCTTGTTTTGGAGGCAGAAAAAGGTTAGTATTTTCAGATCTGTCAGGTGTTCTAATAATTTTGGCCACCACTGTATGTGAAGTGATTTTTTTTTTTTAAATGCGACATCTTTGCTTCACCAATTTGTATAGAGTTGTGCATCCATTGTGTCTTCCATGAACAGAATTCATATCACCATGCTTATAAGTTTCTCTTCAAAGCTGAGAAAAAGCTAGACTGTTTTGCAACAACAAAAAAAAAATATCCATACCTAGCTCACTCCATATGTGAGTAGCATTGGTTATGCGGTTTCAAAGAATCAAGAAATGCTTTTCTTGTAATGCTAGCTATAGTAACAGGACAGGTTTGAGTGTCATTGTTTGGTCAAATATTCTAAAAATCTAAGAACTGAAGATGAAGTGAATACAAAGTTCTGTCATGAAACTAGATGGCGCAGTCTGAGGTCCTTAAAGGGTTAAAGCTGCTGTGCTGCGGGCGACTAACAAACAACTCTTGCTTGTGTTTACTCTTGTGTACTGTATGTTCATTTTTTGTCATCTTGGCTTTATTTTTCGTGAAGCATTATTTTGCTTCGCTTCTGCAATGAAAAGTAGACATCCCCTTTTGTATCGCGTGTGTAACAGAGGCCAGCTAGTGAGGGCTGTGCAGGTAAACCCCACTCCCCTGATCTCAAGAGGTGCGATGGCGCCTGACGCTAGAAAATGCGGTGTTTAGTGTCCTTGTTAGCGTGCCGCAGGGTTCAAGACAAGGTCAGAGCTGGCAGTAAAGTGTTTATGAATTTTGGAGGCAGAGCAATGAAGAGAGGAGTGGGTTTATTTGGTTTGATTGCAAATATTAACAGTGTTCAACAACGATTTTGGGAGATTGCATAGCTACTGCACCTTTAAAACACAAAATGTGCTGTTATATGAAGAGGTTGAATGAAGAGAAATAAAAGACTATAAAATGGTATACAAACAAAAAATGTTTAATACACTTATTAGTCATTTTAAGAATAAAACAATTCATCATTCAAACACTAATTTGGAAGGGCTGACCTATATATTAATCTCTGTTCCTAAACTTAGTATTGTTTTGTTTTTCTTTGTTTTTCTTTATTATATTTTCCAATAATGTTGTGCTCTCCATTCTATGAATGGGCTCATGAGAGCTTCTGTCTCAATAGATGTAAATACTCTCTTCTCCCATGTTTCCCCATTCATTCTCTTGCCATTCTCTTCTTCGTCTTCTGTTTTTTTTCCCTCCAACATCTTTGTCTTTACACTTCACGCTTTACCTAGGAAGCACAAAAGAGGAGTTTCAATAAACAGGTCAACACTGAGCAAATATTAAGTAGCAAAACATGTCGTTGTGAAACCCTGTTCTGGGTGTCATCCACTACCTCACAACACGTATGTATCAAAATACATGCATCACGATACCATATACCGTATTCCGATATATCACAGAGCATCATATTCACATTGAAAACAATACAAAAACAAAATAGCAAGTGCTTAAAAACCTTTGTCTGAAACAAATCACAGTAAACTTTTAATTGGAGCTCAACAGCCACATTCCCTTACATTACAATACATATTATTGTACTATAAACAAATGCATTCATTCACAACACTGTATCTTGAAACTCCAAATAATATATTTGAGTTCAACATGAATTACACAAGCAAACTTGTTCGCAGAACACGATTTACCCAAATAGGACATTCCTGGATCATCCTTAATGGTCCTGGAACAACATTCCTCTCAGTTAATCAGATTTTAGGGTTATGTTAGGGTTGTCAAAATGCACACTGCATATCCACTGTGTAACATGCCATTTAACAAGTAGTTAGTTTACATTATGGAAGTTAGTTTATAGTGTATTTGATGTAAAATATAACTTCTCACTTAGTAGAAATAAGTACATTTTAAGATTTGCAATCACAGGTTGGTGCAAGCTGTGAACTAGATTAAACCCTTGTCAATGAGGAAGACACATGATAAGTTCAGCATATATTTCACAGGTACTCCATGCATGGTTAATAATTACTGACCAATGTAAAACCGCATGTTCTCTCAAAGCAACACCAACCAACCCAACATGCACAAGTATAGAGATAGACGTGTATAAAGACAGGTAAAGCACAACAGCTCTGACAGGGGTATTGGATACCTTGCTTCTGTTACTTGAAAACTGGGAGGTGGGACTGTTTAGACTAGAAATGAATAGTAGGTTAGTGGGAAATAATTGAAAAGAGTGTGAGAGAAAAGGTAAAGTATAGAAGAATAAGTGTGGGATTAAAAACTAGCTTTTTAGTGCAACCAAGTTGAAAAAGATTTATTAATAGAAAAGAATTAATAGAAAACTTTAATTGAAATTATGTTTAAGGAAGAAATTTAAAAATCAGCATAAACAGTATAACATATTAAGTTTAAATAGTATAAGTATGAATGTAGTTTGACATTTAAAATGTGTTTACTTCAATGCATGTTATTTTATAATTATGTGAATTGTGAAGAATGCATATTTACATTTGTTTGAGAACTTACCATCTATGTAGTTGCGGGCAACGAACTTCAACACCTCATCAATGAGGATAACAGGGAAAGAAAGTTTCAGTACCACCATCCACTGTTCCAAGTTCAAGGCATTCAACTTGAAAATCATCTGTAATAGGAAAAGAAAGATTGTGGCCAGTGTAGAGACAAAGTCAAATTTAAAGAACAAGATGAAATAAATGTGAGAGACGTACAGGCAGGGGGTCCACCAAGAGGATCATGAAGTGGAGGGACATGGAGAGGGTCATGGCAGAAAGGAGCCAGAAATTACTCCATGGGGGCATACGCAAAAGGGACTGGTTCTCAGACAAACTAATGAGAAAGACACAGAAACACAGAGAGGAATCCTTATTACCACCATCAATGTCAGGGTAACATTAGCTCTGTTCCAAAACCTGACAGCATTGTAATGCATCTTAGGTTCCATTAACACTGGGCAGTAACATGCATCTCCTCTGAATTTCCTTTTTTTTTATTTTAATTTATGCTGATAAATGAAAAAAAAAGAAGAAGGAAATTCAGAGGAGATGCATGTTAGGTATTAACTCTATTTTTAATGTCTATTTTCGTCATTCAAAAAGACAACCCAAAACTAGAATTCAGATATACAAACCGTAAACAAAGCAGAGTTTGCGTGCCATTTTGAATATCAATCATGCTGATCACTATCTCCATTCTAGGCAGCTCATTGTTATGAAAATATTCACAATTAGAATGCTCAGGTAATCTGACGTAAAATTTGTACAGCCTTCCGTCCTTGACTTTGCTTAGTTTCGTCACTTTTGTTTTTTTTTCACATACATTGACTTAAAACTTAACAGCCAATAAGAGCGATCTCTTTCACCGACGCTCCAGACGCTGACTCAACATGCTGCATCAGGCAAACTCCCGCTGACATGAACCCGACTAGAGCTGATGTGTGGAACACACCGCAAAACCTAGACCGACAGACACTCACAGATGACCTGACTGTCGGCTTGGTGTGTCATGACCCTCAAATGAACCAACACCCCCCATGTTTTAAATGATAGTAGTGAGTTCCAAAGGAATAACAGTGAGATAAATGCAATATTCTGGGTGGTGTGTTGTGGGAGCCTCAAAGAATATCCTGGTCAGAGCAAGGGAAATTGTTATTACACTGCACATATACTTAATTAAATACCGAAAATCTACTGCATTAGACAAAACTAATTTTAGTGATACATATAGGTTAAGTTGCTTCCTGTGTAGAAATCAGTTATGAGGAATATTTTGGTTACCATACTGCCTATAAGTTAGACTGGCGAGGAAGTTCTCTAGATTTTTAGATTCATAAGCCCTAAGGGTGCTTTCACACCTGAGCGTTTGTTTCGGAAACTGGTGCGTTTTCTCCCTTGGTTCAGTTCGTTTAGGCATACCTGAACAAGGCAATTGCGCTCGGATCCGCACCAAAATAATCGTTCCGAGACCGCCTGAATGAGGTGGTCTCTGCCCCATTGCAAACAAACTCTGGGGCGGTTCACTTGAGGTGTGAAACCAATCCGACACAATGGACGAACAAACCAAGTGGTATTATAATTCATAAAAGGAAATGTGCTATGATAGCAATAGTGTCTGATTCTGTGAGTGAGCACATTAGTTGAAGCACATCACAGTTGAAAACCTAAAGAGTCCCTCTTCATCTTAAAATGTTGTGTAACTGCACTTCTCTTTGCGAGAATGATGTCCCGATGAAGCCTTATTTGTGTGTGTCTTGAAACAATTAACCTCTAGACAGTGCTGTGAGATCCAGAGAGAGCTTGTTTGAATTTGCTGCAGTATTAATATGAATGTAGTATATAATTTAACAGCCGGAATGACTGCTTCATTCGAATTGTTTGTGTGTCTCGACGGTTAAAAATAAAGCCACAATAAGCTCAAGCAAGCGCGGAGGTAACTCTGACCAATAAGAGGACAGTTGTACTCGCATGTGGCTTACATAAACGCATTTTGGTACACTTTGAAATGTTGCCTTGTGAAAGTGAACCAAACCAAGAAGAAAATGCAACATTCTAACAAATTAAGTCCCTGTTTCTGAACAAAACAAACAATCTATACATGTGAAAACGCCCTAACTTCATGTAAGACAAAATCATATTTGATGTTATAAATTGAAGTGAAGATGTAACCTGTTAAGGGCATTGAACATCTCAATTGTGACCAGGACAGACAGAGCCATGGTCATGGGTGGACAAGCCTCAAACACCTCACATTCAACACCAGCAAAGTCCTCATTCTCTTCGTGGCACTGCATGAAGTGAGACTATAGCAAGAAGAGAAATTAGCAGGCATAAACATATAAGATAAAGAAGCTTTGATGAAAATAATAATGATATGATGGAGATATTGCTCACCAGCTGGTAGTAGGTGACATGAGGACCCTCATCATCAAACATAAACCAGTGGGCGGCAGCACCCACAGTGGCAGCACCCACATATCCTGAGGACATTCAAGTCTTTAGTAACAAAACTAGAATACTAGAATACGTACTAGAATACGAGTAAGCAGATATTCCACAGAAATAACAAAGAAACCAACCTCCAATGGCCATGTATCTGAAGAACAGCCAGCCAGAGATCAGGGGCTCTTTGGGAGAGCGGGGAGGCTTGCCCATGATATCAAGATCAGGGGGGTTGAAGCCCAGGGCAGTGGCGGGCAGACCATCAGTCACCAAGTTCACCCAGAGCAGTTGGACTGGGATCAGAGCCTCAGGCAGACCAAGAGCAGCAGTCAGGAAAATACTAAAAGACAAGAAACGAGACGAATGTCACATGTGAGAAGGGGAGTAAAAGTGCAGAGAAATTGTACTTAAGTTAAAGCACAGATAATTCAATTAATTAAACATTTTGAAATGTATTAAAAATAATATGAATTAATTAAAAATACCCCCAAAAAATGAGTGAAAGTAAAAAAAAAGTATTTAAAAATTTCAAAAAGAGGCAGAAGAGATTTTGCCATTTTAGTTTTTTTGATGCAAAAACTTTGTGAAGAATTTTAGATAACACTTTATTTTACAGTGTCATTGTTACATATGTTACATGTAGTTACTGTAGTAATAACTAGAAATTATGCATAATTACATGCAACTAACTTTAAACCAGACCCTAATCCTAACCCTATAGTTAGTACATGTAGTTACTTATACTACGCACAGTGTAAAAAGGCAGCTTAAAATAAAGTGTAACTGAAATTGGTCAAAAATGACTATTTTCTCATTGCTCTGACTATTTTTAGCAGATGATTTTACAGTAGTTTGACATTTGAATATAGTGAGTCTAATAATCAACACTTATCATGAACCGTGTTCACACTTGACTCAAGTTCATCTCACATTACTCTAGTTCACCCTTCTCTTTAATTGAGAAACGATTAAGTCGCATGACATGTACTTTGTACTTTGTACTTTTAAGTCTACATAAAATTGTAATGGATAATTTTTTTTTTTTTACCATGTAAATGTAACAAAGTACAAGTATTTTTTTAACAGAACTCAAAGTAAACATATTCCCCAAAATAATACTCAAGTATAGTAGTGAAGTATTCAAATCCACAAGGTCATGGATTCTTACCAGACGACCTCTCCAACATTGGAAGAAATCAGGTAACGGATGAACTGCTTCATGTTGTTGTAAATAGCTCTGCCTTCCTCAACAGCTGACACAATGGAAGAGAAGTTGTCATCGGCGAGGACCATCTCAGAGGCTGACTTGGCAACGGCAGTGCCAGAGCCCATGGCAATGCCAATTTCTGCCTTCTTCAAGGCAGGGGCATCATTGACACCATCACCAGTCTAGAGCAAAGATAATGACATTACTGTATCATCTTAAAGGCAGGTTTTCATGTGATATAGTGTTGTGGATGTTGGCTTGTAAAGTGCAAGTGTACTTATGTCTCACCATAGCAGTAATCTCATCATAGCTCTGCAGGTACTCAACAATCTTAGACTTGTGGGCGGGCTCAACACGGGCAAAGCAGCATGCCCTACAGACAGCCTCACTTTGCTCAGCATGGGGCAGGTCATCAAACTCACGGCCAGTGTAAGCCTTGCCAGTCACATCCTCATCCTCAGTAAAGATGCCAATACGACGGCAGATGGCCACAGCGGTACCCTTGTTGTCCCCTGAGGGTTTACAGTTGTTATTCGTTTTTTTAGTTATTTGGTGGACATGTCAGGTGTTGCAACAATCAAATATTGAAAGAGATGCCTGATGAAAGGATGGATAAAAAGCATACCAGTGATCATGATAACACGAATGCCAGCAGCCCTGCAGAGTTCAATGGAGCTAGTAACCTCTTTACGGGGGGGATCCAGCATACCAACACAGCCAACGAAGGTCAAGTCAGTCTGAACAAGACAAGGAAGTAGCAAGACAAAGATTTTATGTAGTTTAGCCTTTTCATTTAACCCATCATTCTTGCTGGACCACCATAGCTGGAGCATATTGTCGCTATCTCCACATTTCGTCATTTTAATTTTTTCTCTCTTCATAAACCAGTGCTGTTTGTCACCTTTTATGAGTTTTACAAATATTTAACCAATTAAACGTTTTTGTACAAAAAAAATGTGTTACTCCATTGGATTCTCAAACTGTAGGCAAAACCTCAATGCTTAACAAATACGGATCTCCATATTCGCCAAACAAATTGAGCTCTGTTTGAGTTAGTTTTGGTAAAATGTTAATACCGGTAATATAATGACACATTCAAGTATCTGACCATATTTAAAGTAACGATACCAACACTTTTCCCCCTAAAAAGTAACGGTTTTAAACATACAAAGGTTTCTGTCTGACAGCGACAATATGGAATGCTTTGGATGCTGGCCTCCAGCATGGGTTGGCAGCCTTCTTAGCTAGATTTGATGTTCACCTCATAGTCAGCAAATTTAGTAGCATCCTCAAGGACCATTTCCTCAACTTTCAGGGGAGTGTCCCGGGTGGCCAGTGCCAGGCAACGCAGAGTGTCACGGCCAGTACCCCACTCCTTGATGGTGGCCAGGATCTTATCCTTTACACTTTCAGACAGGGGTACACGAGTAGCACCAACACGTACATAGGCACACCTGTCAATCACACCCTCTGGTGCACCCTATTTTAAAAAAAATAGAAGAAGATTCACAAGATGGATCTATTATTAGGGGAAGATCACCATCAATATTTACCATTTTTTTGACTATTTATTTCTTAAACCCTTGCAAAAAAAAAAAAAAAAAAACTGTGATGGTACCGTGGTACCATGATGCACTAGATTAGCAATGCACCATGGTACCATATCATATACCATGGTATTTGCAAGGAACCTCCAAGAAACCATGAAACATCTAGCAACTTCCAAGAAACCATGAAACTTTTTTGAGTGAGAGACATGATGGTGAAATAGCATACCTTCACAAACATTTTGCTGCCTGCATCACCCTTGGTAGGGGTACAGTACACAGACATGGATTTCCTGTCACGGGAGAACTCCAGAGTGAAGCACTTCTTCATTAGCTGCTTAACAACCTACACGAGATGGAAATGGAAATTTGAGTTACATTACAATCAGCTCCAAGCTACATTACTGATGTTTTAGGAAGATACTCCTCTACTTACACTACAGCAAGCATTTGCTCTCTCAATCTTGGACATGTTGTTGACGTTGGACTTGAAAACATTCATCTTCTCAACCAAGCAACACAAAGCAGTTTCAGTGGCCTCACCAACCTTCTCAAAGATCTTCTTGGACTGTAACACAAAGGAAGATAACAGTTTTTTTGGGGGGACAAAAATAGATAAGAGAATAAAAGAATGAAGTGTGAAAGAGTATGTGTCTCTCACCTCATTGTAGTCAAGGGAGGAATCGTTGCACAGGGCACAAATGGTGGCTAACTCAACTAAACCGTCAATCTGACTGCAGTCAACACGAGCACCCCCCTTTGTGCTGAGAAAAAGAAGGCACTCAGATTACATTTATGATTTTAACTTGTTGATAGCCTGATAATAAAAAGGAGCATTTTAGAGGAAGTGTTTAATTGTGTACTTACACCTCACCCTCAGGTGTGTACTTGGAGCCAGAGATGTCAAAGCAGTTAAGATCAACGTGATCACCCTCAATTCTATCAATGATGAACATCTGTAATGATATACAATTTCATCTTAGTCTGAAAGTAATAATATGTCCATATTAATATAAATGTATACATGTGAAGACTTATAGGCTACTTTATGTTCAAAGGTAAAGTGTGTAATTTCTGCACCAATTGCAGCAGCCAATGACAATGCAAAAATAATGTGCTTTAGAAAAAGGCTTCCAAACATACCTACTTCCTTTTCCAAGCTGCCATTGTTCAAAATATAGTAATAGCTTCCACAAACTCTTAACACTTGGTTGGCAAACCAGACTGTTTAAAGGTATAAAATGTCATCTTAGCCTACAGGTTTGCAACTCTCATACATTTGGCCAAATTGGAAATCCTACTTTTGATATGAAAACCTCAGCTTTCAAATTGTGTAAGTTTTCAAAAAAAAGAAAAAAAAGAACAGAAATTCAAACAATAAACACCGTCCGTTTTGATGGTTTAAGCTGGTTTAGTATGCTGGTCCTTAGCTGGCCATGAGCTGATTTAAGCTTTTTTTCTTATATATATTTTCTAATATATTTTTACTATTTATATTAAAATTAGTGTAGTATTTAAGGTTAAAATAGAGGGAAAAGAAATCTCACTCCAACCTGAACTTAAAAGTTGGCAACACGAAAGTGAACTGTTGAAGTCAGCCTACTAATGACTTGTTGTCGCAGCAGATAAAAGGCGAGTAGGTATTTTTTTTCCAGAAACATTTTTGTTATGCTGGTTGAAAGCCTCTTCATATCCTGATAGCAATCATTAAGTAAAATGGTCTAAATATATTTCTATTTCTGTGGAAGGCGTAGGACCATAACATATTTGTCCTATAAGATGCCCTACCTGCCTATCAACGTATGTATTTGCATACCACCATGCACCCTGTTTGCCCAGACATCACGCTTCATAATCGTGTTTCATGCTATGCAGAGTTAGACAGACGTCACTGAGTACCACAAACAAAAAGCAGCCGCCTTTTACAGTTCCTCCTAAACCAAACAACGAGCTTATACTGGGTTCATGTGCATAACTACCATAAGTTAAGAGATGGAAACCCATGACATTCTACTGGGAGCTGTTCACATCCTCAGAATGCGTTTTAATGGCAACACTATCAACGGCAAAATGAAACTACAGCAGTCAGGTGGTACAGGTCAGTGCTCTAAGTTGTTTACGTTCATTATTATTGTAATGTTATGAAATTTAAGATGTGAGGTTGTTTAACGCTGTCTTTAGCGACACTTTGTAGACTCTGCTCTGGCTCTGTGTGCGCATTGCGTTTATGTGTTTTAGAGGAGGCGGGGCTTTGGACAACGTACTAAAGTGAGGGTAGGATCTTATGCTCTCAAAGCTAGCTTGCTTCTGCTAGCCGCTCCAAAATTGCTTACCCTACCTTTAAATTGTGACGAGTTCAAAACTGGAAAAGTTACACACTTCACCTTTAAGATAACAATATACTGTATCTGTATTAGCTTCATTATTTCTTAGTGGATGCGTGTACATGCAACACCTACTTTGGTCACACACATCTGATTGGTGGTCAGGGTGCCAGTCTTGTCAGAGCAGATGACAGAGGTACAGCCCAGGGTCTCCACAGAGGGCAGTGAACGGACAATGGCATTTTTCTTGGCCATACGTCTGGTACCAAGAGCCAGGCAGGTAGTGATGACAGCAGGCAAACCTGATGAGAGGAAAGGAGTTTATGGATGAATTAATATCTTGTCATAATCTTGATAGATTTAGAAAATAACTATGCTTCATGTAAAGTATAGACACAAGGATAAGGTTTTGTGGGCATAATGTGTTGCATAGTGGGTATTACATAATAAACCATGGGGAAAAATAAACTTTGAGATATGTGTTGCACGTGTTATCATGCTCACCCTCAGGGATGGCAGCCACAGCCAGAGCAACAGCGATCTTGAAGTAGTAGACAGCACCACGGATCCAGGATCCACCATGGACGGGGTCATTGAAGTGACCAATGTTGATCATCCAGACAGCGATGCAGATCAGAGTGATAACCTTAGAGAGTTGCTCACCAAACTCATCCAGTTTGGCCTGCAGAGGGGTCTTCTCCTGCTCTGTGGCAGCCATCTGGTCACGGATTTTACCAATCTCAGTAGATACACCAGTAGCGACAGCAACTCCAATAGCCTTGCCAGCAGCAATGTTTGTGCCCTGTAGGTGGGAGAGGAAACTAATGATTTACCCAAATAGTATTTTTTTCTGGATCAATTTCTTGTTCCTGGAACAATATTGCTCTTGACCATTAAGATATTAAGATTAGGCTGGTGTTGAGGTATGGACAACTTTCTTATCTGCTTAACCTTCCAAAGACACATCCTCTACTGGGCGAAATCGTGGTCACCAGCTTGGGTTAAGGTTAGGGTTATCATTATCTGAGAGGAACTTTGTTCCAGAAGCTTGTGTGTATGGAGGAATATAGCTAATTGGAGAGGTATAAAACAAATCTGTATATAGTTGGAAGAGTGTATTGATGAAAACTCACAGAGAAAAGCATGTTCTTTTTGTCCTGGTTGACGGCTCTAAGGTCGGGGACAACATCGGTGTGCTTGATCACACTGACAGACTCACCTGTGCAAAAATATAACAATATTTACATACAAATACAATAGAAAAAACTTGAAATAACCAACTGCATCCCAAAAAATGCAATACGAAATTATGGGGATCATCTTCCTATGATGAATATTTGTGTTACTCAAATACATTGGGATATTGAGTTCTCGATACATTGGAAAACAGAGGAACTGCTTCTAAAGTAAAGCAGCAATTATTTTTCATTAAAAACAAACTACTTGTAATGTTTTTAGTGGTAATATAGTTTTAATGTTTCGGACAATTTTGACACTAGTGGGCCAAATTGCATGATCTCACCCAGGGCCGCAAAAGGTATATTTTCAAAATCCATAGGTATAAACTGTTAAAAGCACTAACCAGTAAGGATGGACTGGTCAACGCGAAGGGTGGTGGATCGGATAGCAGTGATCCTGATGTCAGCAGGAACCTTATCACCGACTACGGAAGAGGAAACAGAGAGAGTTTTCAGTATGGAATGATAGTGGTGATTCATGACCAGTGCATAAACAAAAAGAGCCTGAAGTAAAAATTAGACCTACAGGGAACTTGAAATTACTAAAAATATATGATTCGAATATATAGCCATGGACCACAAAGATTATAGTGTATGTACCCTCTGTGCCAGTGGCAGCAATAAATCAGCAACATGATTTATGAAGAACTACTCTATCATAATGACCTAGACATGCTACCTCAAGCTATAAATGTAATGCTGTAAGTAGTTCTTTAATACACAGTGTGTAGCCCTATAATATTTCACATCTTGTAGCTTCTGTCAATCAAACTGGCCTTGCAGGGTTTTTAGTGTGTTCCAACAAAGACGGACAGCATCAATCTCACCTAACCCTAACCCCTAACCCTAACCTCAACACTCCAAACAATAATTTCAAATCCATTTGGTGTAATAGAGATACTGGATACTAGATAATGAGTCATTGGGGGTTTCTATGCATAAAGAAAATATGCAAACTGTGCAAAGTATATTACAAACTAAAGATTCAACGACATCAAAGAGTCTTACCAGACACCTCCACAATGTCACCGGGGACAATCTCCCTGGCCTTGATCCTCTGGACACTCTTTCTGTCAGAGCGGTAGACCTTACCGATCTCAGGTTCATACTCCTTCAGAGCCTCAATGGCGCTCTCAGCATTACGCTCCTGTATGACAGACAAGACATATGCTTGGTTTGCATACAGGTGCCCATGAGTTATGCATTCACGTTGTGAAAATCAATAATCAATAATAACTGTGCATTTGGCGCATTACCTGCCACACACCGACAATGGCATTGGCGATGAGAATGAGCAAAATGACAAAAGGCTCAACAAAGGCAGTTACAGTCTCTTCACCCTCCTCAAACCAGGCCAGGACCTAAAAAAACACAAATACAGACATTACAAGCCAGCACAAAATACATATTGATCTTGATTTCCATTCAGGGAAAATATTTCCACTTTTACAGCAGATCATGTTAAGACTTTTCAGCTTGGTGCTATCCTCTGAATATCCTGGTAATTATTTCAGAAGAAAAATATGTAATAAATAAGATTAAAAAGAATAAGATTCTTACATCATTAATGGAATATATTGAAATAATCTGGAGTCAAATTGTAGTACAATTTCTCTGCAACTATTTAATTAATATAAAAATTCTAGAGAAGATAAAAAAGACATTTCACAAGTACCTGTATCTGCCTGTATAAACTCTTGATTTATTGATCAGTGGCTTAAAGGCTCACTGGGCCAACCGAAAATATTATTTATGAACATGAGAAATACAATTCTTACATCATGATGCTGTTGGTTGGCCTAATTTCTATTCTTGTGCAATGCATGCATACAATAAAAGCCATCAAAACATTATTTCACAATATTGTTGCACAACAGGCCTACAGTTATATCCTCTCTCCCTTTACTTTCTCTCATGCATCTCCCTTGACCTTTTTAAAGGATAGAGTTTCAGTTTTCAACTTGAGTCCTGCTTAAAATAAACCCAGTCGCCCTTTCACACGTCTTGTGAGCACCTCAATATTTTCCTTCTAAGGTCATTCGAACAGCTGGTTGAGGCGCAGTATGGTGGGGGTTGGACATTAATACCCCCCATCTTCACCTTTAACCCTAATACCCGCTAAACCTTCCAAACATCCACCTTACAGAGTCTTTCCTGCTTAGAAAACTATGGGATAAATGACACCACTCGTATGGCTTCCTTACACAAGATCAATCAACTCTTTAGCAAACTGTTTGATGCTACATTGCAATATGTAATACTGCCATCATATCTTAAGGCGGATGCTATACTGTTCACAGTACTATGTAGACCTTTGCACATTCCCTTAACGCTAAATAAAATGGCAAATTAGCATGTGCACCTTAATAAATGACCATACGTGGCCGTGGTGTATGTTACAGCATTAAGTTCAGAAAGGCAACCAACACTATGTTACAACAGCTGTTTACACGACACACCACTCAAGTTTAAAGGGTATGTTTAAAAGTGTGTGACATGCTGTATCTATATGCTGACAGATCTGATTAAATCACACGAAAAGTGTTTGATATGTTTTGTATGTACATCACTATGACAACATACTCATTAATGTCTTTGTTGGGTATGTAACTATTTTGTTCTAAAAATGATCAGTCTTTTTTGTAATGTTCTCTTTATGTTCAATATATTTTGGGACCAAAATATTTTTTTGTTGGTGAGATATTAATATTTAGGTATGTTAACATCTCAGACATGGACATGGATATTTCTCTGTGGTGGCAGATTTATTTGCAGCTTTTTTGTAATTGTTCACTTTTACGTGACTTACGAAAGAGATGCAGGCAGCAAGCAGCAGAATTCTGACCAACAGATCTTCAAACTGCTCAACGATCAGCTCCCAGATGGATTTTCCTAAAAGGAACAGGATTTTAGTTCAATTCTTACTTAGTAGATTTTGATATTCAATTGATGACTTGTTAATATGAACATATTGAACATACCCTCCTCAGCTGGCAGCTCTGAGAAACAAAGTATAGAGAGAGAAAGAGAGAGAGAGAGAGAGAGAGAGAGAGAGAGAGAGAGAGAGAGAGAGAGAGAGAGAGAGAGAGAGAGAGAGAGAGAGAGAGAGAGAGAGAGTAAATAATTGACCAAAAAACAAGACAGCACAACAATATTACACTGGCCAATATTGTACTGTATCCTAGAGGAGCTATTATGGCATAACTGTTTCTAAATGATTTCATATGAAACATAAAAAATGAACTTGAGGCATTTCAATAATTTTGCAGACGACTGACAGGAAGTATTAGTATGGTGTATCTCACACAGGAACAACTATTGGACATGAAATGGACATATTTTTAAACTTTAAAATATGAACAGTTTTAAAGCAATGCTTACATTCCATCCCAGCTTCAATATTCATATTCATATTATATTATATTTTAATATATTTGAGTACACATATGAGAAATATTTCAATGTTTAAATAATGAACATATTCATTTTAATAATGAATTTAAAAAACGCAAACAACAACTGATATTAATAATAATAATATAAATTACAATAGTAATAGTAATAATAATAATATTAATAATAATAATAAATGTAAATAAACCCTGAACATTAATGTGAAACCTGTTTTCTAACAAGGGACATTTTCCAACACTTGGAATCATTATATTTGAATTTTACAAAGAGCTTGTGCATGCTAAATCCTCTCAGTACAAGTGGTCATGGTTTTTAAATCATGACTTTGTAATTACAGTAACATATCTGATCTCTCAGGCCAACTTCAGCCAGCACCTAAGAATTCCCTTCCCCCATCTGCTTGAAATACTGCTAATCTAATAAGACCTCTCAAATATCCAAGCAAGGCCGTTGTGCCATCACCTGTCTTTCTTCCCTTCTCCTTCTCTGCCAAAGTCTATTTTCAATCCCAGCTTCTCAGCTTCTGTGCCACAACCTGTTGATGTTCCTTGAAATGTCACTGAAGAGTCTGAACATTTCAGAATATACTAAACCATCTATTATCAAGATTGTCTAAGATCTGTGCAATTGTATATACTATTTTCGCTATTTAAAAGTTTAACCCAAAAGCTCTGTTGTACTATCTGTATGTGTCTATCTATCTGTGTGCCTTCCTAAAAAGAAATCTTTCCACCATTTAGAGTGTTTGGTTGTCTTTCTGTGAAACCCTGCATGCATCTTTAAGACATATCATTAATCTCACCATTGTAGCCGTACTTATCCAGGTTCTTCTTGAACTGATCAGGGCTAAGACCGGTGGTCTCATTAACCGAAAAGTAGGCCAGACATTCAGTCGTGCTCTTGGCGTATGAGTCCTCCATCCTGTCAGGGGTGAAGGATCTTTAGGAGTGGCGAAAGCTTAGTTAAACAGGTCTGTCCGTTCCTTTTAGTCTTTATTGCTCTTTTTGCTCTTTGTACTACAAAATCTGCCCCCCGTTACTTGGACCCCCTCCTTACAGGAGTGATGGACTGACAGAAAGAGCGAATAAATTCACACATGTGCAGAGTTTTATACTGCTGCCAGCTGCCCTATTGGTCAAAGTTGCCCATCGCCACACCCCGAAATTCCAGTCAGTTGCGTATGGCTTGGCAGGACTGAGTTATAGTCTAGGGGTTGAACGTCTTCGGCGTCTCAGACTTGAAAGTGTGGGGGGTTATTTGGTGGGCATGGAGCATGAGGGGATAGTATACGTAGGGGGTAGCACTGAAATGAAAAGTTGATCTGTTTTTGGAACATGCATGGTCAGTGGAATAATGAGAGTGGAGAAGGTGAGAGAGTTAGAATGAGTGATGGGCCAAATGGCCTCTGATAGGAGGGGGGAGTTTGAGGAGTGCTGGAGGGTTAATTTGGTACAAGCATTAGAGGAGTGTGGTTACATGGGAGGCTTAAATAAGAGAGTCTCACACTGACCACACATTGGTTTGGCATGAACAAGAACACCATCATTTCCTACGATCCTTTTCAGATCTATCTTAGCACTCATTTCGAAACTAAAATCAAGTAGTGTATCGACAGGTATTTAGCAATGTGTTCACGACTAAACACTAATCACACACTCTTAAACATACACCATATTGCCAAAAGTATTGGGACATTGAATTCAGGTGTTCCAATCACTTCCATGGCCACAGGTGTATAAAATCAAGCACCTAGGCATGCAGACTGCTTCTACAAACATTTGTGAAAGAATGGGTTGCTCTCAGGAGCTCAGTGAATTCATGTGTGGTCAAGTGATAGGTTGCCACCTGTGCAATAAGTCCAGTCATGAAATTGCCTCACTACTAAATATTCCACAGTCAACTGTTAGTGGTATTATAATAAAGTGGAAGCAATTGGGAACAACAATTAGCAACTCAGCCATGAAGTGGTAGGCCACTTAAATCACATTAGGGTCAGTGCATGCTGAGGCGCACAGTACGCAGAAGTTGCCAACTTTCTGCAGAGTCAATAGCTACAGACCTCCAAACGTTGTGTGGCCTTCAGATTAGCTCAAGAACAGTGTGTAGAGAGCTTCATGGAATGGGTTTCCATGGCCGAGCAGCTGTTCCCATCGTTGTGGGAACGGTTTGGGGATGGCCCCTTCCTGTTCCAACATGACTGCTGACCAGTGCAAAAAGCAAGGTCCATAAAGACATGCATGAGCGAGTTTGGTGTGGAGGAACTTGACTGGCTTGCACAGAGTCCTGACCTCAACCTGGACACCCATTTTTGAATGAATTAGAGCGGAGACTGTGAGCCAGGCCTTCTCGTCCAACATCAGTGCCTGACGTCACAAATGCGCTTCTAGAACACTACTAAACCTTGTGGAAAGCCTTCCCAGAAGAGTTGAAGCTGTTATAGCTGCAAATGGTGTGCCAACTCCATTTTAAACTGTACGGATTAAGAATGTGATGTCATTAAAGTTCATGTGTATGTAAAGGCGGACGTCCTAAAACTTTTAGCTATAAAGTGAATGTATGTCATGTCCATCACTCTCATAGCAATTAAATACTTTTTTATCGGCATTGACCTCACAGACAAATTAGGTTTAAGGTATGAATACAAATTCATTTGAAATCACCAACTTTTCTCATGAGATTGGGTTGGTCATGTCATTATCATCCCTGTTTTTGGTTGGCTGCCCTTCGAAACAGTTGATTGTATTTTACACACATTAAAAGTTTATTTTTTAAAAAGAAAGACAATTAAATAATTTAGAGTATGAAAGTTCTCAAGTGTCTCTATAATTTAATAAGCACAGTGTCTTTGTTTTTAGACCCGGTCAAGAGGGGCATCACTGAAATGAATAAGAAGTTCATTAATTGCAGTTATTAATATTTCCATCTGAGTATACTGAGTAACCGCCTTAACGATGCAAACATATATTAATAAAAGGTACAAGTGGAGCCTCTGTCAAATTGGTCCCTCAATAAAAAATTTTTTGACAGACTCATAAGAATAATTGTTTTGGTTTGATACCCCCACCTAGTTGATTTCTAATTGAAACATAAGTATCATGAAGAGGACTAAAAGGTACTGATGGAGAAATTCTGCATCGAATTTAGTTTTATCAGGACATTCAACCAATTCATCAATTCAACAAATGGCTTTTTTCACAGCCACCCCTTGCTGAAGACAACATATGGGCCAAGTACCCAGAACTTTCTGGTTTTCCTTGTTTTTTTTATTTCAAACCTCAAATTATCTTGAGGTTAGACACTTCATTAGCTTGATCTTGAATTTTCTTTTTTATATCTATGAACATTTTCATTGCGGATTCAGACCCCATCATAGAACAGAAACTGTGCTCGTAAAAATGACAAATGGCTTACTTTTAGCTTCTGACCAAGGCTGTATCTCAATACTAGTTTTACTTGATATTAGTGCTGCATCACTATAGATCATAAAATACTCTTAGATCGACTACAAAATTACACTGGTATTTAGGGACAGGCATTAAGGTGGTTCATATCATACCTATCAGATGATTATCATGTTAATCATGTCATATTTAAACGGGGAAAAATCGAAGATAACATCAGCAAATTATGGTGTGCCGCAAGGATCTGTGTTCAATTCAAATAAGACTCAGATGTTACTTGTTGGACCAAAAACCTGTACACAGAATCTTTTAGAATACAATTTGCATTTAGAAGGATGTACTGTTATTTCATCCTCTACAGTAAAATACCTGGGTATACCTTCGAAAATCATATTTCATATGTTGCAAAAACAGCCTACTTCCACCTCAAAAACTAAGCTATGGAACATGCTATCTCTCTCTGATGCAGAAAATCTTGTTCATGCATCCATGACCTCTAGACTAGATTACTGTAATGCATTATTAGGTGGTTGCCCTGCATCCTCAATAAACAAGCTAAAATTAGTCCAAAATGCAGCTGCTAGAGTTCTTCTCCAGGTCAAGAAAATATGATCATATAACACCAATTTTCCGTATCGATTACAAAGTATTGCTACTGACCTATAAGGCCCTAAATGGTTTAGCTCATGTGTATTTAACTGATCTTCTGTTGCCCTACAATCAATCACACTCTTTAAAGGTCCCATGGCATGGATTTTTTATTTTATTTTATAATGTATTCTGAGGTGTACTTATATTGTAAGTATGATTTTTATATCATTAAATGTCATAATTTGGAAATAAAAGGCATTTTTTCTATACTGATGGTTGCCCTCTGGCTGAATGCCCTGTTTCAAGGGGCCTGTCTGCTGTGAGACTTCAGTAAAAACGGCCACTGTTGCGATTGGCTGACATCTTTGCATTTGAAATGAGTTTTAGATCGTGTAGCAGAGGGGGCGTGGTTTAACGAGGTCTATGAGGTACGAGCCTGCCAGAGAGACGGATGGACCTGAGTACACTTCTCATCAGTTCTTTCAGCACGTCTCAGTTCAGTGAACTGTTGTAGTTACTAGCATATACTTCAGGTTATTAGTTTATTTCTAGTCGGAGGGACTATCACTCATGTCAGAAAGTTAGTAACTTTAGTAAAGTTTATAACGATTCAGTCCGATTTGGTGAACTGGTTCGACCGGTTCACTAAAAAGAACCGGTTCAAAAGAACGATTTGTTCGCGAACCGGACACCAATGGACCAGAGACGGAGAGATTGCTAACAAAGTGATATTGTACTGAGTTGTGAGAGCGCTGTCAGCGCAAGTTTATTTTGTTTGTATCTGAGAGGTCTAATAATAAACACGAGTCCCAGTCACGCCGAGCCCATCTACCTCCTTATTCTACCAACTTTGTGACACATGTAATGTACCATTACAGCTGTCGAGATGAACGAGTTTCGAGTAAGTGTTGATTATAGCATTATTTTTAGATATTTTCCTATCATATGAAAAGCGTCATTGAGTACACAGCGCAAACAAAGACACAACATCGCAGTAATCAAATGTAATCCAGTTTATTGTGGGGATAGCTGGCTAGCCTAGCCCCCTTCTGCTTAATCTCGCGCCGTGTATGGTGCCTCCGCTGTGGGCGAGATGCAGTACTGGGGGTCGGTGATGTTGAAGGCTGGCCGGTCAGTGCAGCCCGAGCTTTGGCGTGCATGAGGTTTATCTCTAAAGATGTGGCTCTGCCGATGTTGAGCAGAAACTCACGACTGTATGCACATTTTAGAACAGATAGACGCCACGAGGATGTACAAAAACACTGACTCACAAGATAGAAAACACGAAAACACCGTTCTGTCAGGAGAGAGAGAAGTCGCAGCGTGTGCACGAATAATAAAGTTCTGTGTGAACTTGAATAATTAGCTACACATCAGAAATCACTGATCACAGATCAGAAGGAACTGAAAAAAGACCTGTTTTCATTTGTACATCCAAAAACTGAGAAACTGCCAGCATTCACTCGTTCACAAGCCATGATCTCTCGAGGACAAACAAATATGGCGCTCGCATGGGCGGAGGAAAGGGAGGTAACAGTTCCTGTTATGACGTCATAACAGGAAAATTTCAGATCAGCTCATCTGAGCTGTCATTTTCTCAAAGGCAGAGAAAGATAGCCAGAACTCGGTTTACACCGATCAAAATTTCTAGCCACTTGGGGACAATATTCAGGCTAGGGGAACTCATATTAATGTTGAAAAACCTCATAAAATGAAAATTTCATGCCATGGGACCTATAAGGTCACAAAACCCCGGACTTTTGGTTGTCCCTAGAATATTCAAGTCCACTAATGGAGGGAGAGCGGTTTTGCATTTGGCTCCTAAACTCTGGAATAGATTTCCTGATAATGCTCAGGGCTCAGACTCACTCTCCCAGTTTAAATCTAGATTATAGACACATCTCTTTAGCCAAGCATTCACATAATGCATCTCATAACCTTGTACTCCAGTCACATCAGATCAAATGCACATGATTATCTTTGCCCAATGTTATGAACAGCAGCTATGCTAATTATTTTCCATTTGCTTTTCTATTTTTTTTCTCGGGATGCCCATCTCGAGCTAACTAGAGAGTATGTCAGCTCCAGTTTGGATCCAGCCCCTTATGAAGACTTCAGATGCCCCAACACCTGTGAAGAGATGACTAACTCCTGACAGGACTTCAGATGATGCAAACTTTAAATCAACATTCACCAATGCTACATTTCTATATATTATCATTTAATCATTATGTTCACAACTAATTGTTTCTGCTTTAAATTAATACATTAATACATTGGACACAGTCACCTCAACAAATCACTCATAATAAACATAAATCACATAAATTGTAATGTAGACATGCATTTCTGTAAAGCGGCTTTGAAGCAATAAAAAAAATCACTATACAAATAAATGTGAATTTAATTTAATTTTAAGAGTGAACACAAACTGTTAATTTTATGTTACATATTTCATCCTTAGTTCCCGAGTACCACTGCTTAAACTTTTAACACATTTTCTTATTTTAGGGCAAGTATAGTCATATGTGCAAATGAAACCACTTTTTAAACATGTGTCCAATGTGCTTGTTGGTTCCTTGTCTTATGAGTCACATTTTGTTTGGTTCTCTGTCTTGATGTTTCACAGATGTTCCTTGTTTGGTCATTAGTCTTGTGTATGCCATTAGTCATAAGTGGAGGAATTTCTTGGATTAAGTTATCAGGTGAATTTCAATAATGTGGCCCTTATAGTCACGGTGATATGTGAAAATAATGTATACTTCGTCATAAAAGCACAAAATTTGGTACACTTGTACAAATTGGGGCCCTGAATATTTTCAGAAATGGAGCCATCACAAAAAAACTTGTGGTCGCCATGGTAACTATTTTACTTACCAGCATAACCAAATTATGTATTTTGTATCATATCTCTCCTGAATCAAACATGATAACACAGAAAAGGTGATGTCTACACTCTAAAAAAAAGGTTCTATATGGCACTAAAAATGGTTCTTGGCTCGTAATCATAGGGGAACCTTTTTAAGTGCTATAGAGCACCAATTTTGGTGCTTCAGTGGTTCTTCAGCAGTTCTTCAGAGGTTCTTCACCGGTTCTTTGACTAAGGTGCTATATAGCACCGCTACCATATACAGAACATGTTAAGATATGGTGCTATATAGCACCAAAAGTGGTTGATTGTGACAAATAAATATTTTTGGTGCCATATAGAACCTTTTTTTTAGAGTATACCCCTATGTTTTGATGGTAAAGGATTACAATGATACCATATAAAACATAATAAACTGTTCAGGTGAATATTTAATGGTGAATTCAGTGACGTGAGAAGAAAACCACAGTAGCTGAGAACCTATGCTGAACTAATAATATCATGTCTGTTGCATGCATGTTGTGTAGAGTTTCAAAAGCTTAATCCTTTTGTCCATGTAAAGAGTAGAACATTCAATATGACCTTAGCAACATCATTGAATTCAGGTGTTCAAATCACTTCCATGGCCAAAGGGGTATAAAATCAGACTGCTTCTACAAACATTTGTGAGAGAATGGGTTGCTCTCAGGAGCTCAGTGAATTCAAGCGTGGTACCGTGATAGGTTGCCACCTGTGCAATAAGTCAATTTGTGTAATTTCCTCACTACTGAATATTCCATGGTCAGCTGTTAGTGGTATTATAACAAAGTGGAAGCAATTGGGAACAACAGCAACTCAAGAAGTGGTAGGTCACGCATAATCACAGAGTGGGGTCAGTGCATGTTAAGGTGCACAGTGCGCAGAAGTCGCCAACTTTCTGTAGAGTCCATAGCTACAGACCTCCAAATTTCATGTGGCCTTCAGATTAGCTCAAGAACAGGGCGAAGAGAGCTTCATGGTATGGGTTTCCATGGCTTAGCAGCTGCATCCAAGCCTTACATCACCAAGTGTAATGCAAAGCGTCAGATGCAGTGGTGTAAAGTTGTGTTGTTAACGGAGAAATCACGTGACCAATGAAAAACGAGGCCTCGGTTTGTGTGGAATACGACCATCATCGGTTCGGTCTGAGTGTCGCTTCGGGTTCGAAACTCGCGCCACCTTCTGGTTGTTGTGCTATTTCAGAGAAGTGTTAGGAGTACTAGAATTGTGTGTCAGAGAGTCAGAGAGTTGTGTCATTGTCGTTATTGTGGTTCATATGTGTTAGGGCTATATATTATTACATTATGTTATTATACTACAGTATAGCCTACTACATTATTACTATTAGGTTAGATAGTTTTTCTCTAATAGAGTTTCCCTCTATTATAAGGTGTCCTTTGGCATCTGCTGGACAGCACGGTTGATCATAGTATAAATAAATAATTAATGAACAGTGACAGTTGTCTTTGTCCAAGTAAAGTCAGACAGAGAAAGATACATATTTTATTTTATACCCAGGCAATGGACAAATGTCATTGGCTCAGGATTAATGGATTTGTCTGCTATTTCTTTGCACAGTAGCTAGGTGTCACTAGTGAGCAATGATGAATGAAGCTTCAGGTAATGAACCTTTTAGTGAAGCAATGGGCTGCGAGGTCTCAGTGGTTCAGGAAGCCTCCTTTTTCCATCACTAACGATAGCTTAAACTAGACTTGACAATAAACATAACATTATCATAAACGTGAAAAGAAACATGAACTTGACGTGACAAGACTAGATGCATGAGACTCTCCAACATTGGTTACAGGGTCCAATACTCATATTGTACCCATACAGAGTACTATTAATACCCAAAGACTAATGACCAAACAAGGAACACATGTGAACAATCAAGACAGATAACCAATCAAAATGTGACACAAGACAAGGAACCAATAAGAACATAGGACACATGACCAAAACCACCAATCAGAACATGACACATATAGGGGAAGCACAAGACATGATCACATGATAGGACCAGGAACTTGAAATATGGCTATGAAATTACAAAATAAAAGACATGAAAACATAAATGTGAAACAAAACCCAAAACCATTCATAGCATTCAATTTTTTCAATTAAATTTTTTAACACAGCAATACATTCCACTTTATTTTCACATTTATCTCTGAAACATTTGGTACTATTAGATCTTATTGTAGAAAAATGTACCTATCAGGAGACATTAAATAATAAAGCACTCAAGAGGTGTAGCAAACTTCACCCATCTTGTATATTCATCACTTCCGTTCTCACACACATTACATCAGAACACAACAGTTCAGACTTCCTTTTCAAAATAGTAGCCACAAAACATGTGTACCCTTCTGAGAACAGTCATGTCAGTTGGCGGGTGCTCAGGAGCAGATGGCAAAATAGACAGCCTTGCAGGGCCGGTTCTAGGCATGTGCAGGGGTGGGCTGAGCGCACCCAAACATCTACCCCCTGCCCACCCAACCAGAATTTAGGTACAGATAGTGGTAATCTGTTTTGTACGATTTGTGCAGGCAAGCTGTGTTCAGAATTTTGATGAAGGGCTGTAGAATGCCCCAACCAATAAAAAATAAAATTACCAGAAAAGTGCATCTTTATTTTACTTGACTGATTTAAAGTGTTAAATCAGACTCAATTACCTGAGCAGTTAGACTGGCAAACCCAGCCTGATCTGCCGGCGATTTGATTTCGCCCTGCAACTCAGTCTGGAAACCTGTACATTCATTTCTATTGCTTCTGTTACAATTTTGCGGGAACCAATCAAAGACTGGCTAATCCACCTGGCACGCTTTTGGCGGGTTTAACACGATGACGGATAGAGAAGCGATGGGTCGTTGCCCATTGATCATGCCTCTTGTGGTCTGATTGGATGAAGGACTATCCAATTGCATACAGAGTCATTTGAATTATGCTAGTTAATCACGCCTCTTGTGCAGAACATAATGTCAGTGTATGAATGCATATCACTTGAAACCTTGCTCTCTTTGGCTTGCTGTTAATGGTGTTAAACTAAATTAACAAGGCAAACTGTTTAAATAACAACATTGAAATAAGAATGCTCTGTTTATCTACACTATATTGCCAAAAATATTGGGACACCCCTCCAAATCCTTGAATTCAGGTGTTCAGTCACTTCGATGGCCACAGGTGTATAAAATCAAGCACCTAGGCATGCAGACGCTTCTACAAACATGTGTGAAAGAATGGGTCGCTCTCAGGAGCTCAGTGAATTCAAGCATGGTACCGTGATAGGTTGCCACCTGTGCAATAAAGTGGAAGCAATTTGGAACCACAGCAATTCCTCCACGAAGTGGTAGGCCACGTAAAATCACAGAGTGGGGTCGCTAACTTTCTGCAGTCAATAGCTACAGACCTCCACACTTTGTGTGGCCTTAAGATTATCTCAAGAACTTCATGAAATGGGTTTCTATGGCTGAGCTGCTGCATCCAAGCCTTACATCATCAAGTGCAATGCAAAGCTTGGGATGCAATGGTGTAAAGCACGCCACCACTGGACTCTAGAGCAGTGAAGACATGTTCTCTGGAGTGACCAATCACGCTGCTCTGTCTGGCAATCCGTCTGGGTTTGGCAGTTGCCAGGAGAACAGTACTTGCCTGACTACATTGTGTCAAGTGTAAAGTTTGGTGGAGCAGGGATAATGGTGTGGGGTTGTTTTTCAGCGGTTGGGCTTGGCACCTGAGTTCCAGTGAAAGGAACATACCATGACAACTTTGTCTGAGTTTCAGACGCTGTTTATAGTATGACAACAACTCAACATCAAGTCCCTTGGGTGAAGGAGGCCAAACATTAGAAATCTGTTTACGAAGTTTGGTTAGTGCAGGACAAATCACATGCAGCATCAACATCAGCAGCAGACATAGAATTACAGGTGGCAGACAGAAAAGCAACAAACTCCTCATCAACATCAGGAGCTGGAGCAACAGCATTATCTGCAGGAGAAGCAGGTAAGGGAAAATATGACAGAAAATCAGAAGATAATCACTCCACAATTAGCCGGTCGGGTGGGTCAAATCACGCTCCTCCATTTTCATTGGCCAGTAGGGCTCACCTGTTCGATGCCGCAAGCTGCTCCTGTCAACAAGCAGCTTGAGTCCTCCCGATTGGCCGATCCAAATCACGCTACTCCTTTTTTAGCAATTGATTTGGGGGGGTCTTTTAGTCAATGCATCTGGCGGCTGGCCTTTGCTCATTTGTTTTTTGGAGGAGTACTCTGGGATCGTGCCCAATTCCAAGTTGGGAGCCCTCCCCTCGGACACCAAAATATGAATGACCTTTAATCCTTATACATGACCTTTACTTATTTTATGTAAGAGTGAACTTCGGGAAGTTCGGGACGAGCATGTTCAGATAATTAAACTAACTAAACGGGATGCACACATTCAGTTAATCAGCTCAATTAGCGAGATGCAGCAGACTTACCTCTGTTCCATGATTGTTTTCCAGCATCCCTCCACCACCCCATCTCCTCACTTCAAACTATTCCTATCCCAACCTTGGATACTCTGTGTTGTATCGTGATACTCTATGTTGTATACTCTGTGTACTCTGTGTTCAGGCCAAATTCTGAGCTTGGAGCCCTTGCCTTGGACAACACTCCAAATATGTATAACCTTTACTCTATCTAATTATATGTAAGTGTGAACTTGTGAACTGATCGTTAATCATTTTGTCAGTACTGGCACTGAACTCCCATCAAATAACAAGCTCTTGCAAAGCACTGTAAAACGTACTGTAAAACTATCTTGTGAGGTGCCTGACAGCGCTTACGGAAGGCGGGCATTCACCTACTATGTTAGCTTTTGGCACGAAATTGGCTTTTATTGCATTCTCTGCATCCGTATATGTCGTACCTGTGTTAAAGTAGAAAACCCATTGTCCCCAGCGTCAATAACTCAAAGGTAATTTTAAAAAATCCGCAAGCCATGTGCTGAACAACATAGCACGAATACTGGGGCAAGGCAGAAGAAAACTCTGGAGAGGCATATTAGCAACTACCAATTTTGTGAACAACAATAATGGAAAAAGCCTAACCCTCGTCGCCAATTTGTGGTATCTGTCGGGAGTTATTAAATAATAAAGAACACGAGAAAGGAGTAGCAAACTTCATCCATCTTGTTTACTCATCACTTCTGTTCTCACACACGATAGGTCAGAACACAACAGTTCAGACTTCCTTTTCAAAATAGTAGTCCCGATACAATTCCCTCATGAACACAACACTGTTTACACATGACTTTTGGTATTGTCTACTGAAGACATTGCTCTGAGATCTTTTAAATGATCCTTTCAGGAAGACATTAATACAAGTTTTGAATGGCATACAGTAAGTGTGACTAAATGAAAGAAGAATGTGTTTGTGAAATCTCTATGAAATTATTTATTAAAAGCTAATCATGAAGGGATAAAGGACAGGAAAACTTTGAGCAGGAATATCTGTTTACTGGAATAGTTCACTATAGTTCATATATAGGCCTATATATTTAGCCTGGCTCCGCCCTCCTACGTACTTCCGCTCAATTTTCATTTTGCTTCAGTACTACATCTGGGACTGCGGTGTATGCTTAGGTTTTCCCCCGAACAATTTTTTACTGGTCCAATCAGCGAACAGAGGGAGTGGCTGAGAGCGATGACGTTGATGTCGTGCGCTAGTTTGAGTTGTAGTTCAGTAATGGCGGCGGTGAAAGATGCGAGTGTGTGGCAGCGCTGACGAATGTCCAGAAGTTAAAAGTGTGGCGAGGTGGACGAGCGAGCGAGACCGGTGTGCGTGATTGAGACACACCGGTCTCGAGTCCTCTCATGAGGGAGCACGGAGGCATATAAGGACGAGCGACACCGGTGAAGGACGAGAGAGGACCAGGCCTGGATTTTAAGTTGGGTTTTGTTATGTTTGTGCGCGGCAGTCGTCCGTGAGGGGCTGCCGCTTTTACTTTCATTTTGTGTTTATTATTTGATTAAAAGTTGTTAAACGTTCGCCGGTTCCCGCCTCCTTCTTCCCTGAACAAACAAACTCCCGTTACACGGAGCAAGAACAATCACTGCTGTACTGCTGATGTTGTGGTCCGGGAAAAGTCTTTTCCAGCTCGCTCCGTTAGTGGTGAAGGAGTTGCTGAAGCCGTCCGTCTCCCACCACCCGCGAGAAAAACCCAGGCTGAATTATCGACTTTTGACAAACACCAAGGTCATGTGGAAATGTAATTGCTGTCCGAATCCACATCTCTGAGTTTTCAAGAATATATCACTTCAAAACTCACTGTTTATATCCTTTATAGACTCTTTCAGAGCACTCTGCGGTTGCGTGAGCTGTAATTTGCATTTCTAGACTTGTATTTCTTTAAATACTGGCAAGTGTTTACAAGAGCAAAATATTTCACCACCGCTCAAAAAATAAAAGAAGAAAAGCACGTAAACATTTGAATTGGGCTGTTATTCAAGGCAGCATTTATTCTTATCATACTAAGCATATGACATTTTATTGACAGCATACAATCATGTTATGATTGCACGAGATATGCACCACAAGAGCAGCGCGTTCCGATCACAAAACTCTCCTCTCCACCGTGAATAAATAACAATCCGAATGCACAAGGTTTTATCCCTGATACTGAGGTGGTGTGCTGCTCAGTTAATGTGAGAATAAAAGGCAAACGGCGCGTGACATACGTCACGACCAAACGTTAGTGATTGTTTAGGCAGATCCAGAGTGACTCTTGGCAGATCCAATAGTTTTAAACTTCAACAGAGAACCCGCCTTCAAGGAAGTAAACGCTTGTCAATGGAGAGTGGCCAGACTCTATGTACAAATGAAATGTACGAGAGTCTGGTAAAACCAGGCTACTATATATTGTGAACTATCCTTGAATGATGCATGAATATGTTTATTTAGGAATTTCCACAGCTAATGGATTAAACTCTGATTCACTTTTGTAAACAATCAAACACACTCTCGAAACATTAGTGTTGCTTGATCCTTGTCTGTCCCTTTGGCTTTTTCTTGTGCCATTTTAAGTTGTTACCATACCATGTTGAGATGGTAATTTATCTCCATGCGCTCCACGCTCCATGATTACATGTGACAGAACCAACTAAAGAGTACTCTGCTCACTGTAAAAAAGTAAAATGTACTAAATCAAATTAGTTCTTTTCACTCAAATATTACGAAAGTTGAAATATGAAAGTTCAAGGTACCTAATGGAAAAAACTGTGAACTCAATAACTGATAATATTAAATGAATTATTATTTTGTGTGTTTTTGCACAAAATTAATACAAGAGATGTGTTGGTGTTTAATTTTCTGTGTATGTTGGGATTTATAGAGGTTTCTGTTATGTTCCAGTTTTGGAGGGGTTACCACTACAAAGCCTCAAACTTAAGCACAACACACTTACAACATAATGTTATCGTCAAAGAATTGAGGAAAACGAATGGCTTAAATAAACAAGGGAGATCATTAACAGAACAGGGAACAGGTGTGTAACTTGATTAGAAACCATAGCAACTAACAATGAATGAACAGGGAAAGGAACAGGGAAAATAATGATAATGAAACCAAAACACAACATGGAGCAGAGTGGAGTCAACAGAAATGGAGCCAAGGGACTGAAGGGAGCCAGAGGAAGTGGTTATCATAGGCAGCGGAGGCGGGTGAGGGAGGCTGGGTGGGACCATCAGAGACAAAGGAGACCTGGAGCTGGGGGGTGTCAGGGTTGTTGTATGGGTGAAAAGGAGCGGTTGACAATATACCGGAGACATCAGACCAAACCTAACAAACACAAGCACATGGCCAGAAATGACAAAAACACAACATGTGCTACAAGAGACAAGACAGACATGTGACATAACCCCTTCCCTGTGGAGTGGCTACCAGGCGCTCCACCAGAAAACACAAACACTTAAGGAGGACACTTTGGGACAGTCCATTAAGTCCTAGAAAGGACCAGGGAGGGAATGAGGCACCAAGGCTGGTCCGGCCAATCAAACCCCAAGCAGATGACCAGAGCGGGACAGGAGGGACTGACCAGGGCGGGACAGACCAGGGCAGGACGGACCAGGGCGGGACGGACCAGGGCGGGACGGACCAGGGCGGGACGGGAAGGACTGACCAGGGCGGGACGGGAGGAATGGATCAGGCGGGTTCCGGAGTCTTAGGAAGCCAGGGTGGATCAGGCGGGTCCGGATTCCTGGCAGGAAGCCAGGGTGCACATGGTTCAGGGGGCCAGGGTGGCGCACACAGTTCAGGGGGCCAGGGCGGCTCACACAGTTTAGGGGGCCAGGGCGGCACACCCAGTTCAGGAGTCCAGGGCGGCGCACACAGTTCAGCCATATCTAGACGCTGGTCAGTGGCCGGAGCCATCTCTGGACGCTGGTCAGTGCCTGGAGCCATCAATGGATGCTGGTCAGTGGCTGGACCCATCAATGGACGCTGGTCAGTGCCTGGAGCCATCTCTAGACACTGGTCAGTGGCTGGAACCATCTCTGGATGCTGGTCAGTGGCGAAGAGCAAAGCATCTGGGCGGCATGGGCAGGGCAAGGCGCCTTGGCGGCGCGTCTGGGACGGCAGCAGTCTTCGGGACAGTCTTTGGGCAAGGAATCACCACTGTCGGGTCCTCCCGGACCACCAAAGTCATGTCCTCATGGATCACCGGCTTTGAGACCACCACAGTCAGGTCCTCCCGGACCACCCGACCTGAGACCCCTGAAGTTGGTTCCTCCGGAACCACCGGACCTTGGACCCCGGAACTTGAGAGAGCGGCAGGGACCCTCCTCCTCCTGCACTTACGAGAGCGAGGCAACATGGCGACAATCGCTACCGCTTCTCTAGTCGTCTCTGGAGGTACTCTAGCATCTTCAGCAGCCTTGGGAGGAGCTGCAGCATCTCTGGCTGCCTTCTCCACTTGGCGAGCTTCAAAGGATATGGAATCCAATCCTCTCATCACCACCCAATCAAAAGGCTCATTCAGGGCATAATTAAAAAGGTCCTTGAGAGCCCCATCATTAAGTCCCAGACCCTCCGCCTCGCTGCTGAACTCAAGGGCAAACCTCCTTATCTCCATCCCCTGATGTCGATGTGAACACAAGGCCGTGAATTGGAGCATGCACAGGTAGCGAAGACACGGGACAGTGGGGGCTAGTGGATGAGATGAGCTCTTCTTCCGCTGAGTCCTCATATTGGCTGGATCGTTATGTCAGGGTTGTTGTATGGGTGAAAAGGAGCGAGGACTCAATTGCAGGAAGAAGGGTGGCTTTATTTAATAATAAAATAAAACAAAACAAAGAAAACTACCCACGAGGGGGAAAATCAAAATTATATCACATACATACACAAGAAATCCAGACACATAAGCAAGGGAGGGAAACCGACAAGGAACAGAAGACATCAGACAATGATCCAGCACAGGACTGCAAACACAAGGAGATTATAAAGGGAACAAACAAGGCAGGTAATGAGGGAAAACAGGGGGGGGGCAAATTAACCAATAATCAGATAACAAGATGGGCAGGGTTGACAATAGATCGGAGACATGACATCAGACCAAACCTAACAAACACAAGCACATGGCCAGAAATTACAAAAACACAACATGTACTTCACAAGACAGGCGGGACCAGCGGAGACACAGGAGATTTGGAGCTGGGCAGGACTAGCGGAGACGGAGGAAACTTGGGGAATTATATCTTCCAATCCATCACTTAATAATGAAGAAAACTGGCACAGCTCACCCCCAGCAATGGAAGTATGGGCAGGGCTCTACGCCCTCATACACCACTAATATGACCACCTCGATGGACATTGGTGCTGGATCACGCACCTGATCAGTCTGTGGGACACGGGTCTCT
This sequence comes from Gobio gobio, assembly GCF_949357685.1. NCBI lineage: Eukaryota > Metazoa > Chordata > Actinopteri > Cypriniformes > Gobionidae > Gobio > Gobio gobio. The sequence goes on from NC_137113.1 coordinate 33,631,686, forward strand.
GGCTTTGTGGTAGTCTCGTGTAGCCAGACCTTCAGACTGACGGCGTGCATCTATAAATTATTAATTCAAGAACCTTTTGCAAGTTTACTGCAACAATGGAGCTGCGAACTTCACATACTTTTGAAAAACCAGCATTTAGTTGATCCTGGTAAGCTCTCTAAGGAAGTTCTTCTTCCATGGAGGGGGTTTGGCGACACAGCATTTGTTTCTGGCGGACCATTAAAGAACGCAACACACTCGTCTCGCGAACATCCTGTAGAATTCAACCAATCAGATGACAACTTCGAGACTCCTGAAGTATTTCCAGATAAGTGTGCCATGTGAATCAGACGTTCAGCCAACGGTCCGTGACGTCTGAGGCTGAGACTAGCTTTATGGTGGCTTGGTCTCCTAGGGCTAAGGCATTTGGTCCGTGGTGGGCGTAGCTGAATTCTGGCTAGCCTTTGGGTCTGGAGTGGCCATTGGCCTCATCCGTGAGACAAAATTGTAGCGTTTCACTGGAAGTTAGCTTAGTCAATTTGAATTTAACTGCAATTTACAATACTATTTTTGAGTAGTTCAAAGTTTAAAGTTATACTAACTTAATCTTTAAGTTTGTTATCTTAAAAAAAAACTGTTTACCTATTTTTTTAATTTTTAGTTCTGCTCATTTATTAGGGTTTATAGTGTAGATAATCTTCCTTTTTCCATTTCCTTTGCACCAGGAATTTGTCACTGAATGTCCCAGCTCTTCCACCTTTTCAACAACCATCAGGAGGCTGACACCCTTTTTGTGTGTGTTGTCTTGCCATGTGTTCAGAACACTGCATCTGGATCTTGACACTTCTGTTATAGCCTGTTTTCTGTTGCAGGTGTCAGAATCCTGCAGAATCTTGCTAAATGGTGTGCATCTCTGCTGTAGGTGCATGGCTTCACTTTCAGGTTCTTTCTTGCTTCTGTTAGTCCTGTCTGTTGCCTTTTTCAGTTTAAGCAATGATAATTAAGCTGCTCTTTTTGATTTACGTATTGTGAATGGTCTCTTGATATATGGTTTTTAATATTTTCTCTTGATGTACACAATACTTTGTAATTATTATTATTATTTTAAATAGACTAGTGTGCATCATGCCACTATTAAAGAGAAGCCAGAAAGATTAGGAAACTAATTGTGGCAGACAGAAGGAGGATGGGCTTTAATTCAAAAAAATCATTGGTCAAACAGGTTGGACGAAACTGTATAATTATGAGAGTTATGAGTCAGATGGTTAGATGTACAGCTGACATTTCGGCTTTTTTGTTGACGGGACAAGTGAGAGAACACTTTTGCCACATGTGACAGTGTCCTTTCTCTACACATTTTTGAGAAATTTGGACTATGTGCACACAAGATACAAGCATATATCGTTTTATAACTTTTTGTCACCATGGTCTAGTGTTGTGCAAATAAGTTTTTTCAGAACATTACGATGGTGGTAAAATTATTTCAATAAACAAAAAATAAATACACACTTGTTAGCTGTTGGTGGCCATGTTTTTATGTAGCTCAGTCATATTTAAGAATATGTTATGATGTCCAATAAAGAACAATACCAATTTTCAATGCCAATAATCACATGGTTGCAACATCATTAAGGATATTCTGTTGTATAAAACCCCCTATTGGTGAAATTATGACATGACGTGCATCCTCAGAAAGTCCTGTGATCTATGTGTTTCAAAGTTTGTTAAGTTTGGACGTTTTATTTAAGAGATATAAGTTAATTAATGAAAAACGAGCAATGCCAGACAGTTTAATTCACTTATATTTTCACAATGCTTCAATGAATCAAACTTCTTTGAATAACTTTTTGCCAGCACCATTCCTAGATGCTATTTGCAAAATTTGGTTTGAAAAAGAGAATTCAAAATGGTGGAAAAATGTATAACTTGACTTGAGGGGGTATGTTTCTAGCCCTTAGGATTCAAAAGTTCCCTTTCGTTCAGTCACTCCGACGTACGTCAGTGACTGACGAATGGGGGTTTCGCCTAGAAGCCAATTACCTTCGATGTGTTTAACAGCGCCCAATGGCGTGCCAATGCCATGGGCAATGCGGAATTTGCATACGTAACTCCGCCCCACCGCGTGGGTATATAAGGAAGTACGCTGGCAACATCGCATTATGTTTCTGCTTTGGAGCCAAGAGTACCTCTTCACTCCTTCAAGCCTTCAACTGAGTCTTTGTCAGCCTTCGAGACGAGCAGCTTTCCAGAGGCGTTGGATCTACGGCGCGTTCCAGTGATCGCATACTGCCTGCCTGCTGATCTGCGCAGTGGTCCGTCTGACAGCTGGTATGTGGTCCCTGGGCGCTTCGGCGTCTCTGCGAAGCTTCCTCTCTAAAAGAGCTTACACGTGGCACGTCCTTTTCAGGATGTCTCGCCCGTGTACTTCTGGGTGTGGCCGGTCGTTGACTTCCTTTGATGGGCACGATCTCTGCTTGGTATGCTTGGGCGTTCAGCATGCTCAAGCAGCGTTCGTGGATGATTCATGTTCCCACTGCGGGAACATGACCATCGCGGTTCTGCGGTCTAGACTCAAAGACCTTCGTACTGAAGTGAGAGTCCCCTCTACCACACCCCGATCTACCGCGCCCCCCGGGGCCGGTACTTCGGCTGGTGGTCAGGGTGACCTGAGGGTTAAGGTGTGGAACAAAGCCCCGACGCTCATGCCTCGGGCCACACCCCCCTCTAGCGTTCCGCAACCCGTGAGTGTCCAGGCTGAAATCGCGGGGCCAGCTCCGGCTCCCCCGCGCATTTCGTTTGGCGCTCCGGAGGATGATGCGATGTCGGTCACCGCATCACAAGGTGGGCTCGAGTCCTCTGAGGATGACGACTCGGCTGTGCTGCCGCCTTCGGGCGCGCAAGCATTGCCCGAGTCAGACTCAGAGCTGACAGCCATGTTGTCTCGGGCAGCCGCGAGTTTAGGGATAGAGTGGAACCCTCCGCCCTGTCCCGAACGCTCGCGGCTCGATGATTGGTATCTGGGGGCCCGCGCTGACTCACGTCAGTCCCCGCCCTCAATACCTTTCTTTCCCGAGCTGCATGAGGAGATTGCCCGGTCCTGGAAGTCCCCGTTGTCTTCCCGTGATCGGTCTGCAGTCTCCTCCGCCTTCTCCATCCTTGATGGGGCCGCGGCCAATGGGTACACTGGGGTCCCCCAGGTTGAACGTTCTGTTGCGATGCAACTGTGTCCTCAGAGCGCTTCGACCTGGCGAGGTGATCCTAAGCACCCCTCCAAAGCCTGTCGATTCACATCAACCTTGGTGGCGAAATCGCACAGAGCTGCGGGGCAGGCTGCCGCCTCTTTGCATGCCATGCCGATCCTACAGGTCTACTAGGCCAGGATCCTCAGGGACATGCACGAGGGTGGAGTTGATCCGGGGCTCTTAAATGAGCTGCGTGCCACCACCGACCTCCCTCTCCGGGCAACGAAGGTGACCGCACGCTCCCTGGGTCAAGTGATGTCCACAAATGTGGTCCAGGAGAGACACCTGTGGCTAAACCTGGCCGATATGCGGGACATCGAGCAGACACGTTTCCTCGATGCCCCCATATCCCAGGCTGGCCTCTTTGGCGGAGCGGTTGAAAACTTCGCCCAACAGTTTTCAACCACCCAGAAGCAGACTGAGGCTCTCAAACATGTACTACCCCGGCGGCCAGCTGCTGCTTCCACCCAGCCGCCGGCACAGTCGCCTCAGCCTGCTCGCCGCCGAGGACGCCCTCCTAAGGCTCCCGCCCCTCCCACCCGGTCCCAGCAGCAGCCTTCACCCGGGCCGGGTCGCGGAGGAAGCCGTAGGAAGGCGTCCAAGTCCCCTCAGGCCGCCCCGCTAAACGCCAGGCCAAGTGGCGCTCCTGAGACGGACGGCTCAGGGATGGGAAATTCTTTCGAGGAGATGGTAGCAGGACCACTCCTTCCCCCGGTCGACCTGAAGGACGCCTACTTTCATGTCTCCATCTTACCTCGACACAGACCGTTCCTACGGTTTGCTTTCGAGGGGCGGGCATACCAGTACGCGGTCCTCCCATTCGGGCTATCTCTGTCCCCTCGCGTCTTTACGAAGATTGCCGAGGCAGCCCTTGCGCCCCTACGGCAGCACGGGGTTCGTATCCTGAACTACCTCGACGACTGGCTCATACTGAGTCACTCTCGAGAGCAGGTTTGCGAACACAGAGATCTGGTTCTCCACCACTTAGCCTGTCTGGGCCTTCGGGTCAACTGGGAGAAGAGCAAACTCTGCCCAGTGCAGAGGATCTCTTTTCTCGGTATGGAGATCGACTCGGTCGCCATGTGCGCGCAGCTTACGAGCGAGCGCGCGCAGTCTCTGCTGACTTGCCTCCGTCAAATCGAGAGCAAGAGTGCGGTTCCACTGAAACATTTTCAGAGGCTCCTGGGGCATATGGCATTGGTAGCCGCGGTAACGCCGCTCGGATTGCTACATATGAGACCGCTTCAGCACTGGCTTCGCGATCGAGTCCCGAGATGGGCATGGCGGTCTGGCACGCTCCAGGTCCAAGTGACCCGGGCCTGCTTACAGACACTCACTCCGTGGTCGAACCTCAGTTTTCTACGGGCCGGAGTGTCCTTAGAACGAGTTTCCAGGCATGTTGTTGTATCAACAGATGCCTCCGCCACGGGCTGGGGTGCCATGTGCAATGGACAAGCAGCCGCGGGCTCCTGGACAGGACCCCAGCGCAAACTCCTGCATGTCAATTGCCTCGAGTTGCTGGCAGTACGGTTCGCCCTGCACCGCTTCCGAGCGTTGCTGAGGGGTCAACACGTACTTGTCCGGACAGACAACACGGCCACAGTAGCGTACATCAACCACCAGGGCGGTCTACGCTCCCGCCGTATGTCTCAACTCGCCCGCCATCTCGTTTTATGGAGTCAGAAGCACCTGAGGTCCCTTCGTGCTATCCACATCCCGGGGGTCCTGAACCGTGCAGCCGACGAGCTCTCACGGATTCAGCCACTTCCTGGAGAATGGAGACTCCATCCCCAGACGGTCCAGCTGATTTGGGAACAGTTCGGCGACGCACAGGTAGATCTGTTTGCCTCCCAAGACTCTTCCCACTGCAGCCTGTACTATTCCCTGTCCGAGGGCACGCTCGGCACGGATGCACTGGCGCACAGCTGGCCCCAGGGCCTACGCTTGTATGCGTTTCCCCCAGTGAGCCTTCTCGCACGAGTACTGTGCAAGATCAGGGAGGACAAGGAGCAGGTCATGTTGGTCGCCCCGTATTGGCACGGCCAGACCTGGTTCTCAGAACTGCTACTCCTTGCGACAGCCCCTCCCTGGCCTATTCCTCTGAGACCGGACCTCCTCTCTCAGAGACGGGGCACCCTCTGGCACCCGCGTCCAGTGCTCTGGAAGCTCCACGTGTGGCTTCTGGACGGGACGCGGCAGGTTTGAGTGGCCTGCCACCTACGGTGGCCGCCACCATCACTTCCGCTAGGGCAGAGTCTACACGACACCTCTATGCGTTGAAGTGGAACCTCTTCGTCACCTGGTGCTCTTCCCGCCAAGAAGACCCCTGGAAATGCCCGATCGGGTCCGTGCTTGAGTTTCTCCAAGAGGGGCTGGAGCGAAGGCTGTCTCCGTCCACCCTCAAAGTTTATGTGGCCGCTATATCTGCCCACCACGATCTCTTGGAGAACAAGAAGGTAAGTCAGCACGACCTGATCATCAGGTTCCTGAGGGGGGCGAGGAGACTGAATCCTCCTCGCTCTCCTCTCGTTCCCTCTTGGGACCTCTCAGTAGTCCTAAGTGCTCTGCAGAGGCCTCCCTTTGAGCCTTTGCGTCGGTCGATATTAAGTATCTGTCGATGAAGACGGCTCTGCTGACCGCATTGGCCTCTCTTAAGAGGGTCGGGGACCTACTGGCATTTTCGGTTGACGAAGCGTGCCTAGATTTCGGGCCGGCTAACTCTCACGTGACCTTGAGACCCCGGCCTGGATATGTGCCCAAGGTTCCTACCACTCCCTTCAGAGATCAGGTAGTGAACCTGCAAGCACTGCCTTTGGAGGAGGCAGACCCAGCCTTGGCATTGCTCTGTCCAGTACGCGCTCTCCGCGCTTATGTAGACATGACGCAGTGTTTCAGGACCTCAGACCAGCTCTTTGTCTGTTATGGTGGAGAGCGGAAGGGAAGTGCTCTCTCAAAGCAGAGGTTGTCTCACTGGATAGTAGACACCATAGTTTTGGCATACCAGCAGCAAGGCCGACCATGTCCCCTTGGTGTGAGGGCACACTCCACCCGGAGTGTGGCCTCCTCTTGGGCTCTAGCGCATGGCGCCTCGCTAACAGACATCTGCAGAGCTGCAGGCTGGGCGACACCCAACACATTCGCCAGATTCTACAATCTCCGAGTGGAGCCAGTGTCCGACTATGTACTCGCCCCCCCGAGGGGCCGGTAATGGGCCAGGCTTAGGTGTCTTCGCTTGCTCGCCACTCCACTCCACGGACTGGATACGTGCGATATTTTCCTCAGGTGAGCTCTCTGAGAGCCCTGAGCTCCTCCAGCACTGTCGACGCCGACATCAGTTCAGTCTGCCCCTTCGAGCCCAGACCCTCATGTCCGGCCAGGTGCCCCGTGTGCATGGTTCCCTCCGGCGACCCCCACACGAGTATTTCCACCGTAAGCCTCCTCAGTGAGCAGGTGTCTTTCCCTTGGCAAGCCCTGCCACCCCTAGGGTTAAAAATCCACCTTCGGCTGGTACCCTAAAGTTCTTCCATATGCAGCCCACAGCGGGTCATATGTGTACTCTCTAAGTCCTCCCCACGGGTAGGCATCTTTGGCATTCCCTCACTGGGATATGCTTCCCAGTGTACCTTGGTAATCCTGTGATAAGTGGGAGTCCTACGGCCTTAAGTGGCGGGATCTCACACTTACGCAGGGCACTGGACGACAGCTGAGTGGCGCGGTTATATTGGAACCCCCATTCGTCAGTCACTGACGTACGTCGGAGTGACTGAACGAAAGGGAACGTCTCGGTTACGTATGTAACCCTCGTTCCTTGAGGAGGGAACGGAGACGTACGTTCCTCAGCCACGTCAGCTGTGCTGCTGGAACGCGGAGTTCAGATCTTGGCTCCGCAGCAGATACATAATGCGATGTTGCCAGCGTACTTCCTTATATACCCACGCGGTGGGGCGGAGTTACGTATGCAAATTCCGCATTGCCCATGGCATTGGCACGCCATTGGGCGCTGTTAAACACCTCGAAGGTAATTGGCTTCTAGGCGAAACCCCCAATCGTCAGTCACTGACGTACGTCTCCGTTCCCTCCTCAGGGAACGAGGGTTACATACATAACCGAGACGTTCCAAAACACAATTTATCTTATTATAGCCCCACCTGGTGTTGGCCAGTGCAGCTGAGTAGATGAGCAAGTTTGGGAAAATCCTACCAAGTTTGGGGTCTCTAATATTTACAATGTCTAATGCCCATCCACTTTTATGGCAGAAAAAAATTAAAGAAGAAGAAAATATTTTCAAACTAATTATCCGACCCCATTGGCATAAACTCACTTAATTTTGATAAATGTCTCAAACAAATTCTTATCTTATCACATTTTGCATTACAATTAAATGGATCTTGGTTTGAGAATATTTTGATATTTTAATGGTGGAAAACAAGTCAAAATACTGAAGAAGAAAATCATTGCAGTGTGCAGTTTGTTTAAGGGATTTATATTCTGAATCTGAATTGTAAGAATGTGAAAGACGATCATATGTCGACTCTTGTACTATGGCTAATACATTTTTTTTAAGAAAGCATAAAAAACACCATCAAGACCATGAATGCAAATGTCATAACCTGCAAATTATGCATTTGAAGTATTCCCCATTTTAATTGGAAAGCAAGGAAAGGCTATACTAAGCATGGTTTAATAGATTACTTTCACCCACCCAGACATGCGCCTTGAGTTCCCCTCACATGCATAAACATGAAACTTGTGGCCTTATGGCATGCGGCGAACAACTGTGCCAACTGCCGAAGGGTGTAAAAACACATTGAAGAAATAAATAAAAGCATAAACAAAAACAGCTAGACAGTAGCAGTCTTATGACATCTTAGATTCCTGTATTAGTTAAATAAACAGAATCACGGTTTTATCCTTGTGTGGATTATTCCATAATGGGGCAAACAACTTTGGCCTGACACATACTTTACTACTAACTACTACTTACTACAACTTACAGTATACACTATGTATACCATATCATATAAAACATGTATCCAGAACATACTGTATCCCAAAATGCTATGCGCTCAATTTCACCTTTCATTTCCAGAGTGACAAATGACAATTGGATTAAAATGGTAAATGATCTTATGTATTTTTAGATTTGGAGGCTATGTGCTGAATTAATGTATTGTGATGAGGTCATGTGAAACAGTAGTATTCAGTGTACTGTATCCTGGGCAGCACTCAGTAAGCAGCATGTATGCGTTGCATTCTGAAATAGCTAAAGACTGAAATAGCGATTAAAAGTGAAGGAATAGATTCTAGACCGCACTGTAGAGGTTAGGTTATTTTATTTTTTACCTCAACAACAATACAAGTGCCACCACAAATGCAGATATTACCACTATTCTTACTATTCTTGGAGTTTCCCTGATTCACAGCATTCACAACTCCACTAATTAAATAATTCTCCTGTGCATATGCCAGATACAAGTCACACATGTCTACAAAATGTAAATTGACAAGAGTTAGGATTTAAGCATGATAAATATGAGATATAGCAGCTCTGTGTCCTGACGGCGTAGCTCAGCTGTTCTAAGTCAGCAGAAAAAGGGAACACCAGCTTAAGCAACTCTAAATGTGTCTGTGTCAAGTTGTAGAAGGTGACTGTAAGGGAAAGGGAACAAGAAAAGTTCATGGTGTCCTTACTCAACATGAATTCATTCAATTAAGTACAAAAGAACATGTCCTGGTTATTTTTCACCCCCAAATCAAACAGATATGGTAAAAAAGAAATTATATTTTTTATATAAATGAAGCCTATTTTTAGGACCTTTTTTTGCATTGTGACATTTGATAGATGAGAATGTGAGAAAAGTAATAAAAATCACCTCTGAGAATAATGAAAATTACACAGTTGGCGTGTAATCTTGCTTGTATGTACTCATATATATCATAACTCAGCTTTTTGAATTGAGTAGATTGTATTTGCAAGTTAGCATGTGGTCAAGCGGAAAATACTGGAATACATAAAGAATAAGATGTACTCTGTTCATGGAGTGTAAGTGTGACAGAGTAAAGTAAGATAGATGGATTGGTTACAGCTAATCCCCTGTGCTGTTAATGCTGGGCAGGGAAGAGGATAGTCTGTCCAAAGAGATATTGAGTTAAATGTCACTGGGTTCTCGAAAGGAAAGCTACACACCCGCCCCCTTTGCTATAATCATCGAGAGTGTGTTGCTTGGACAACATAGAAAGCATTGACACATATTGAAGACTCCAAAGGGCTTTTCACACTGCTCTTAACTATTTGTTTTAACCCAATGTTTCACACTTAAAATTTTGAAAAGAGCTTATCACTGCCTTTAACCCTTAAATTTCCACCCAGCCCAACTAAAAATGACTAACTCCGTACACTAATGTACACTATTTTGTGATCGCCTCAGTGCCCTTTAAAGGCACACTGAAGTGCCTTGAAACATGCAGTGTTATTCAGTGTGTTGACATAAGGGCGGGGACATATCAAGCAGCATTTCATTTATGGGTGTCTCTGCAACTACGGACACTTTTGAAAAAAAAAAAAAAAAATCTGTCAATAAAATACAGATTTTAACCTGGAATGTTTATTTTTTATGGTTTTCATCTCTTCTTACAAAATGTCCTGACCGCAACATTACAGTAACGTTAATTTTATAAACTTTTCGTTTTTAATTTCTACATTTACATAAATACTTTCAAGATTTGTCCATTTTTGTAAATACTGATTAAATAATTTAAAATTAGGGGATTTTATGATTTTCTTTATGCCATGAAAAATTTACGCCAACCTTAGATATTATATTGTTTTCATATAAGCCATATATTTAGATTTTTATGACATATATTGTCATTTGTATGTGTAAATCATCTCTACTGAAGTGTTAAAATAATTTTTGCAAACAAAAATCGGATTAATAATTAAAATAAATAATTGCTGCAGTAATGACGGTTTGTGTCAGTAAGGACACAATGTAAATGGCATGTTAATAATGTATTACCGTAACAATAAAAACAGTAACAGACAAAAACAGAAGGCATTTTGTAGAGGTATAGTAGAGGTATTGCAGTAAAGAATGGGTCAAACTGATTTCATGTTTCAAAAACTAATATTAATTTCTATTGTAACAACAAACTAATTTGAGTTCAAGTTACACTTCAGTATTTTGTTTCGTCCTCTGGTTTCTTTTGTTTATCCTCCATTATCTTCTTTTCTGATTAGTCAGTTGGGAGACACTCTTTATCTGCTCATTTTCTTTTTATCTTGTTCATAACTCTTAATTTTTGGCATTTTTGACCCTTCACATTCTCTGCATTACAGTTGTTTTATTGCAGATGGATTTGGTATCATATATGGTTGTAAAAATGGATTGTTTATATTTAGTTTGCAATATGATCAGTCACAGCATTAAAACCTGCTTTGAAACAATCTGTATTGTAAAAAGTGCTATATAAATAAAGGTGACGACATTAAAACCACCTGTCTAATATCACATCTCCCTCATGGTTCCTAAACAACTCCAATATGTCAAAGCAACAACTCCACAAGACCTCTGAATGTGTCCTGTGGTATCGGGTTGTGAGGTGGGGCCTCCATGGATCAGATTGTTCATCAAGCACATCGCATAGATGCTCAATTGGATTGAGATATGGGGAGTTTTGAGGGTGAGGCAATGCCTAGAACTCTTTGTCATGTTCCTCAAACCACTATTGAATCATTTTTTACAGTGTGGCAGGGTGCATTAGCCTGCTGAAAAAGGCCACTGCCATCAGGGAACAGCACTATTGCCATGGTCTGCAACAATCTTCCGATAGGTGGTACGTGTCAAAGTAACATCCACATTAATGCCAGGACCCAAAGTTTCCCAGCAGAACATTGCCCTGAGAGTTGTGGTTAGAAGGGGTACAGCAATGATAGGAAGTGAGGCAAAATCTCACAATAAAATAACAATAAATAAATTTGCTATTTACCAGATGTGCTCCCAAGACGCCGAATCCATGTGGACGAAGCGCTGATACAGTATTCAAATTTTTTACGTATGCAGTAGGGGTGTGACGGTACACAAAACTGAAGGAACCTCGGTTTTGAAGTCACGGTTCGGTACGGGTTCGGTACAGCAGTTTTACAAAATAGTGGTTTACTGAAAAAAATATTGTGTCTGTCCTTAAATGAATTCAATTATAACTAAAAGTTTCCCAAAAATAATACTGTAAACTACAGGGAGCCCTTACTTGCACATTACTATAGTATAAAGGTTAACAACAGAGCCAAAACTCAATTGCTATTTATTTTTGCCAGAGCCAAAACTCAATTGCTATTTATTTTTGGATAATAATCAACACTCAAATAACATATTGTATGCAAACATGTAAACTTCACATAAGGCAGTTTTAACATTAACTTATAAATCTAATAATAAAAGTTTTTTCTCCAATTCGTTGTTGAAATATAATCATTTATAAACAGTCGCTGTCATTTTCATGACAGATTTAAAACATACATTAAATAATCCAGACATCAGTAGCAGGTTAAGTAGAATTAATAAAGGCTAATATAGTGCATCTATTTAGTGAAAGAGTTGATTTCTCCAGTGAACTAACAGCCTGTGGACACTGAATGACTTGCCTAAGGTAAATGTGATGCTACGTAATATTGTTCTCAATCCGTTTTAACATTGACGGCTTTCCGCGGTTGAAACACTGAGCGATTACACAACATATGATATGCTTCCTCGACACACCTTAAGATATTAATTCATGTTTATTCTTAAGGAAGATATGTTCTTGTTCACACACGGCATTTATCATTTGAATTTCGTGATAATGGACTGAATACTTAATATGTTTGCGTGGGAACTGGGATTGAAGTATGTTGCTTGCTTAAAACAAGCCTAATGTTAACATGTTAAAGATTGCATTCAGACGCGTGCACCGAACCGAAAGCCCTGTACCGAAACGGTTCGGTACGAATACGTGTAAGTTACCGTTAAACCATACAGCTAAACACGTCTCCGTGTGGACGGGGCCTAAATAGGGAACAAACAAGGCAGGTGTATAGCTTTAGATACCATATTCATAACATATTCATACTAAAAGTAAAAAAACCTTTTGATTTCATAGGAACTTTAAAAGTCATATGAAAATGGTGGCAGGCTTCGGCTCCTCCCTGTATTTTAGTCTGCATATTCTTCAATCCGCAGCAGCACATCACCAGCGCCAGAAGCAGAGGACAAAGTGTTGGCAGTCATTTATTGATTGTTATCTGCATCTATGTAGTTCTTTGTCATAAATGCAGTTTACATAATATTATGCGGGAGCAATACAAAAAGGTTTCCAAACCACTCTAAAATCTGGGTTTATTATTATTAATATTATAAAGGTAACACTTTAATTTAGGGTCCAACTCTGAATATTAACTAGTTGCTTATTAATTTGCATATTACTAGGACATTGGCTGTTTATTAGTACTTATAAAGCACATATTAATGCCTTATTCTGCATGACCTTATTCCACATTCCTAATCCTACCCAATACCTAAACGTAACAACTACCTTACTAACTATTAATAAGCAGTAATTATGAGTTTATTGAGGCAAAAGTCATAGTTGATAGTTAGTTAATAATGAGAATTGGACCCTAATCTAAAGTGTGACTCTTATACTTATACATATTCATTTTATAATAAAAAAAGAAAATAAAAACATAAAAGGGAGTGGAAATGCAAAATGAGCTGAGTGGTCCTCTGCAACCATTTACTATAGTGGTAATTTCATGTCATTTTCATGTTAAAAGTGTGTCTGTTTTCCACTTCCTCCACTAAAGCATGGCACATTTTCCTATCTCCATGAATGAGAATGAGATATATATATATTAACCACATATTGCTGCCAATCTAGACAATTACAGTAATATAAGGCTTGTCTATTCTTAATGAATATTAATGAATATTAGTTGGTTATTTAAAATGATTAGAAATTATATCAGTAATCAGGTACTGAGTTGATGGTGTAGAACCTACTGTATTGTTCACACCCTACAAACATTATATTAATTTTTTTTTTTTAAATCATACCCTAATTAGGGTCTGAGTCCCCCTAATATTGAAATACAAGCATCTCCCCTTATGACCCTACTTTTGTGGGGTTAAACCCAATATAGGGGGCTGTGCTGGGGCTTTTCAAATTTCTGACTGGGCTATAGCCCCTGCAAGCCCTCCCAAGCGGCACCACTTTTTTTAGATCAATTCACACTGCACCCACAGACGGCAACAGACACTTAGTCGGGTTTTGTAGTATTTTTTGTTTGTTTTCACCGATTGAACATGTTAATTCGGCAAGTATCAGATCATGGAATGTATGAGAAGAAGTGGCGTACCTGGTGATTGTCTACATTGGTCAACGTCGGTCGGTGCAGTGTGAATTGGCCTTAAGAGGACCAACAGCGTGTACACGCAAAGTTTTAAGAATGACAACTGCTTTTAAATGTGAAAGTAAATCTGTTAAATTATATAGTTTTGTGTGTGAATCACTGCCAAAATTGTGATGAGTGACAGTCATAATCATAGCAACATTTTGGCGTCTCACCATGGCTATGAAACATGAAACTTGGAGCTGGTTCCAAATGGCATCTTAGTTCACCTAAAAATTTTAATCAGCCCATGATTTACTCACCCTCAAGTCAGGTGTAAATGACATTCTTCTTTCAGACAAATAAAATCAGAGTTATATTAAAAATCTTCCAAGCCTTATAATGGCAGTGAATTGTTGCTACGTTTTTGAAGTCAATAAAAGTACATCTATCCATCATATAACTGCTCCACACGGCTCCGGGGGGTTAATAAAGGCCTTCTGAAGCGAAGCGATGCATTTGTTCAAGAAAAATATCCATATTTTAAACTTTATAAAGTAAAATATCTAGCTTCCGCCAGATCGAGAAAAAAAAAACGTAACTGGTGTGCAATGTCGTCAGACGCTATGTAAACATTTTAAACTGCGAGAGGCACCACACTTTTTCCGTAAGTTGAATACGGAAGGCGATCTGGTGAAAGCTAGATAATTGACTTTATAAAGTTTAAAATATGGATATTTTTCTTACACGAACGCATTGCTTCGCTTCAGAAGGTCTTTATTAACCCCCTGTGTGGAGCAGTTATATGATGGATAGATTAACTTTTATGGACTTCAAAAACGGAGCAACAATTCACTGCCATTATAAAGCTTGGAAGAGCCAGGACATTTTTTATATAACTCTGATGTTATTAATCTGAAAGAAGAATGTCATATACACCAAGGATGACTTGAGGGTGAGTAAATCATGGGCTAATTTTCATTTTTGGGTGAACTAACCCTTTAACCCATGTCAGTCTTCCTCCGATTCCACACTTTAGTGATGAAAGCACTTTGGCTTTCGGGTAGAAGACTGGTAGAAGCTGTGGAGCTCGCCTCAGTTTGGGTTTGGCAGAAGTCATTAAGTATTTGATACAAGAGCATTGGTGGAGACATAAAAGCAGGTAAGCACCATGGACCCTTTGTTTGCTACAGTAAAGAAGGCAACTTTCTTGATAGATTTTATTGATAGACCACATGCTGTGGTTTAGTGTGGTCGTTATTTATTTTCATTTTTAATTGACTGAACATTTACATTTAGCAGACACTTTTATCCAAAGCGACTTACAACTGAGGAATACAGGAAGCGATCCATCATGAAGTGGCGAATAATCACAAAAAGTGCCTGAAATACTATGTTTTGGATATTGCTTAGAGTAGCATAAGCTAGAATAGGGAGGGAATAGAGGAAAAAAGGAGGGAATTTTTGTTATTTTTAGGATGAGGTTAAGTGCTCACGGAAGAGATTTTCAGCTGTCTTTCAGCATTCCAGATGGAGGTGGGGAGATGTTCCGCCAGCAAGGAACAGTGAACGAAAATGTTCTGGAGAGTGAAAGCCTGAACAATCCTCTTGGATCATTCTTAGATTGTTAAGTTGAAAATCCATAGTGGGAGTCCATTCCTGCTCCTGGAGGGCCAATGTTCTGCAGAGTTTAGCACTAACCTGCCCCAACACACTTGCCTGTAAGTTTCTAGTAATCCTGGAGATATTGATTAGCTGGTTCAGGTGTGTTTAATGAGGATTGGAACCAATGTAAAGCCAGCTACAGACTTACAGGATTGCGATTTCGGCAATCTTATAAGATCATTACAAATCAAACTGTACGATATGGATCTAATAAACCTGCACTGTAAAAAATACTGTGCCCGTTTTACTCAATAAAATTGAGGCAACTATTTGCATCAGCTTTTTGAGTATTTTAAACTCATTTTATTTGTGTTTATCCTATTAGACTTTGCAATTTTTTAACTTGGACTCTTAAGTAATAGCAACTCAATTTTATCAATTGAGAAAATTATAGTTTTAAGTATATCCAATATAATCTTTTAAGTAATATTTACAAATGTCTCCTTGTAAGCCACACATTAAGTTACTTTTTTTCCAAGCTACTTTTTTTAATATAAATGTAATTATTTTCTACATTTTTTTTAATTACCTTGAAACAGTAAACCAGCATCTCAATACAAAACATTTATTCACTTTAAAATGACAATGCAACAGTGCAAAACACAGTAGCTTATTTTTTCCCCTTTACATAAAGCTGACTTCAAGTAAAAAAACGTTATGTACTACAAGAGGTAGCAACAATATTTAATTTTTGTATAACAATTTTTTCAATGAGCATTGGTCTGTTTAACCCACTGAGAACAGTAATTCAGTCATCTAATTAAAACAATGTATCGAACAATGTTAAAAACATAAAGTTCAAATACATCATAATTATTACATAAGCTGATAAAAAAATTATCACAGAGAAAAGTGAACACCAATTTAAAGGGTTAGTTAACCCCAAAATGTAAATTCTGTCATTAATTATACACCCTCATGTCGTTCCAAACCTTCCTTCATCTTCAGAAATCCCAGAGCTCTCTGATCCCTCCATAGATAACAATGTGATGAACACTTTCAAGGCCCTAAAGTATAGGAAAGACATAATTAAAATAGTCCATGTGACTCCAGTGCTTCAAATTTAATGTTATGAAGCCACGAGAATACTTTTTGTGCGCAAAAACAAACAAAAATAACGACTTTATTCAGCAATTTAGCTTTAGCCTGTTAGCGCTATAGCCAAGCCGTGTAATTCAAGGCAAATTTAAGTATTTATCAATACAAAAATGTAGCTTTATCCTTGCTATATTTAAAGCATCAAACCATTGAACAGTTCATATTTAACGTCATTCTTACCTTTTTTCAGTGTCGTTGGGTTGCCAGCAGTGCAAATTCAGTCCTGTCACCCATCAAAATGGCGTCTGTCATGAACATTTGTGTTTTTGCAACAGCCAAATCCACTTGTTTAGACTTTTACTTAAAAAGTATCTCTAAAAGGCACACATCTAAAAAGCCTAGTAAACAATACTCAAGATAATACATGCACCATTTAATTGTAAAAAAACATGTGTTTACAACATTATATTAAATAAGTTACTCAAAATATTAAGTAAACTACCAAACATAGATTTATTTGTTGAAAATATAGATTTTTTTTTTTTTTTTACAATTACAACCCCACAGAGTCATTTTTCCCAGTGTGGGTATACATGTATGGAAACTGTACGATGATGACACCTATTGAATTGTAAGTTAGTGCTACTGATAATCAAAGAGCAAAGTGAATTTTAGTTTTTATGTGCGCTGAAAAAAGAGGAGGAAGCGAAAGAGGAGACTAAACTGCGGCCATTGCTAGGAAAAAGAGACTTGGAATGTATAATATTGCAAATGAAGCTTGAAGTAAGTAGTTTTAAGTTTTAGCACCATGTTGCGTGATCAATAGGCCTACGCCATTTCATGTTGCATTTTTATTGGCTTGTCAGTAGATGTAGGTCATAGCACCAAACACCAGTGTTGGGTAAATTACTTTAAAAAAGTAATTAATTGCTAGTTATTACATCTTCAATAGTGTAATGAATTTTATTACTTTACAAATTACTCTCTCCAAAAAGTATTTAATTACTTATTACTAATTACTTTCTAAATCCTATATCAACCTCGACTACACTTAAAAAAAAAAAAAAGGTTCTATATGGCACCAAAAATGGTTCTTAAAAATGGTGTTATATAGCACCAATTTTGGTGCTCCAGTGGTTCTTCGACTAAAGTGCTATATAGCACTGCTAACTAAGGTGCTAGCAGCGCTACCATATACAGAACATGTTAAGATATGGTGCTATATAAGACCAAAAGTGGTTCCTCTTTGATTAGGACGAAGAACCATTTTTAGTGCCATATAGAACCTTTTTTTTTTAGAGTGTAGTTAAGTGATTCAAGGATAGACATGAAATGGCTCTTTTAATTAATTCAAATAAATAAAACTTCTTATTAACTGACCAAAGTATTACAAATGTGAGAAGGATACATAAAACTGTGCATTTTAAAGTTAGACTTTAAATTTTGATGTTAATTCCACTATTGTATTATATATGATTGTTCTACAGCACACAGTATTTAGTTCAATTACATCAGAAGTAACTGTAATGAAATTACAGAATAATCCCTTACTTTTCAGGGTTGGTAACTAGTAACACCCAACACTGCCAAACACAGAGATGATCATTCTAAATTTTTGACAGTCAGAAAATGTTTGCAGGCTACCATTGGTCACAAGACCCCAACAACGGCCATCTTTGAACCCCTCTCTATGACGTAGGACCACTTTTTAGGAGCCACAACCATAGAAATCGCCACGATTGATCCTCTTTCATCTGAGACATCGCAAAATTGTTCAATGTGTGCTGGGCATAAGGCTGAAAAATTCAAAGCTGAAAAATGCTGCCTCTGCGGGCAGTATACGGAAGTAGGAAGTCAACAAGGCACATTTGAATCCAATCCTGGATGTCACATCCTGTCTGCTGACATGCCTTCATCTCATTGATGCATCCTTCACTCCCTATTGATATCCCAAAATATTGCATTCGATTCCATGACAGATGAGCTAAACAAATAAGCAAAAAACTGAAAATTGCGGTTGTTGGTCAGTTTGTATAAATGTCTAACTTTTCCCACTTTTGATGCTATTTCTAGTGAGAAATTACTATTGCAGTAATTTAATATTTGGCATGAATTCACTAAAAGTCAAGGTATGGCAAGTTCTCATGATGTAATTTAATTTAACAATACCACGTGTGACAATATCAACTCAATTAAGTGTAGAATGACAGAAGAGAGAAAGACAAACCGCACCAAATGCATCACCAATTTAAAAATAAAAAATAATCACATTTAAAACAACCTGGCGGCTGCTGATATATGAATGAATTAATAACAAAAACGTCAGTTCTTACCTTATGAGTCTACAAAAAAAGCACATTTTTAATTAAGGTAAAATGGATTGGTAATGAAAATAGATAAATGGCAGTAAATAAATATATACTTGAATAGAGGAAAAACCTTGAAAAACCTGGATAGAGGTTGGACAGGGCCAAGTGCTATAATAGCTCCACCTAGTGTGAGGTCACCATGATTTTGCCAAGACATGTTCCTGGATCAACATCAAACCAACATTCCTGTCCGAAAACATAGTCCTAACCCTATCCCTACCCCTAAATGTAACCCAACCCATATCTTATCCATAAAATTAGAGGGAAATGATAGATAAATATGAATGGTGTAGAAGCCAGACCTGATTAGAATGTTACATATAATCAGATAGAGTAAAGGTTATGCATATTTGGCGTGCTGTCTGAGGGGAAGGCTCCGAGCTCGGAATTTGGCCCGAACCCAGAGTACCCGGAGTAGGCTGGGATAGGAATAGTTAGGAGTGAGGAGATGGGGTGGTGAAGGGATGCTGGAAAACTGGTGTAGGACAGAGTCTGTTTATATACAGTGCTCAGCATAAATGAGTCTGAACAAATGCAAAATATCTATTTTCTTAATGATCACTAAAACAATTCATGGAAAGATGGCAAAATTGAAATTTATTAAGCATATACTTAATACAAACAGAGAAATATATGTCATTAATATCTGTACAATAAGTAAATTAGCCAATTTTGTTTAAATGAAGGATTGCAGAAATGAGCACAAAAAATGTAGAAAATTCTAGTACTTAGTATGTCCTCCGTAATTATATATTGTATACTGCTCTGAACCTTTTTGGCACAGAGTGTACAAGTTCATGACAAGTTGTCACATCTGTCCATTAAACTCCTGAATGATGACCTCCTTAAATGTCCTGATCTTTAATGGGGAGTGTTTCTCAACTCGTCTTTACAGACTCCCCCACAGATGCTCAAGAGTGTTAAGATTGGGTGAAGGTGTCCACAGAAGGTTTTTCACCTTGGGAGAATGCATATCGTCATTGTTGAAAAAATGTCCAACTACACAAGTAATGAGGAGAGGGTAGCATCTTCTGTTTCGAGTTTTTGTATTACATCACACAGTGGTGTGTGAATTCATGACAGCATTGATAAAGCACAACTCCCTCACACATTTAGTACTCTTTCATCCCTATATAAGAGCTTTACTACCACTGAACTTGTAGGAACCAGGCACTTCTCACTGTACTCCTCCTTTCGCAACACCATAACATTTTGGATGCCGTTAGATCCAAAAGGATTGACTTGGTCTCATGAGACCAGAGTATGGATTCCCAAAAGTCTATATTTTGTATATATGGGCCCTGGAAAAGGCTAATGGACTTTATTGTGCTTTGGCTACACTATAGGTAGTTCCAGTGTGGACAACCATGCATGTCACTTCTGCAGTCTTACTGTGTGAGCTAAACAGTCACTCTTTTCATAGATTTTGCTGGCTCTGAGACACTCTGGTACACTATATTGCCAAAAGTATTGGGACACCCCTCCAAATCATTGAATTTAGGTGTTCCAAATCACTTCCATGGCCACAGGTGTATAAAATCAAGCACCTAGACATGCAGCCTGCTTCTACAAACATTTGTGAAAGAATGGGTCGCTCTCAGGAGCTCAGTGAATTCAAGCGTGGTTCCGTGATAGTGATCTGTGCAATAAGTCCATTCATGAAATTTCCTCACTACTAAATATTCTACGGTCAACTGTTAGTGGTATTATAACAAACTGGAAGCAATTGGGAACAACAGCAGCTCAGCCACAAAGTGATAGGCCTCGTAAATTCCCAGAATGGGGTCAGCGCATGCTGAGGTGCACAGTGCGCAGAAGTCGGCAACTCTCTGCAGAGTCAATAGCTACAGTCCTCCAAACTTCGTGTGGCCTTCAAATTAGCTCAAGAACAGTGCATAGAGAGCTTCATGGAATGGGTTTCCATGGCCAAGTAGCTGCATCCAAGCCTTACATCACCAAGTACAAGGCAAATCGTCGGATGCAGTGGCGTAAAGCACACCGCCACTGGACTCTAGAGCAGTGGAGACGTGTTCTCTAGAGTGACAAATCATCTTCTCTGGCAATCTGATGGACGAGTCTGGGTTTGGCGGTTGCCAGGAGAACGGTACTTGCCTGACTGCATTGTGCCAAGTGTAAAGTTTGATGGATGGGGGATTATTATGGTCTTGGGTTGTTTTTCAGGGGTTGGGCATGGCCCTTTAGTTCCAGTGAAAATACATCAGCATACCAATACATTTTGGACAATTTCATACTCCCAACTTTGTGGGAACAGATTGGGGATGGTTCCTGTCCCAACATGACTGCGCACAGTGCACAAAGCAAGGTCCAAAAAGACATGGATGAGTGAGTTTGGTGTGGAAGAACTTGACTGGCCTGCAGAGTCCTGACCTCAACCAGATAGAACACCTTTGGGATGAATTAGAGCGAAGACTGCGAGCCAAGCCTCCTCATCCAACATCAGTGCCTGACCTCACAAATGCGCTTCCAGAAGAATGGTCAAAAAATCCCATAAATACACTCCTAAACCTTGTGGAAAGCCTTCCCAGAAGAGTTGAAGCTGTTAGCTGCAAAGGTTGGGCCAACTCCATATTAAACCCTACGGATTAAGAATGGGATGTCATTAAAGTTCATGTGCATGTAACGGCAGGTGCCCAAAACTTTTGGCAATACAGTCTATTTCACCCGCTCTTTGTCTAACAAAAAAATCACTCACGGAAAAAATCACACATGAAAGCTTAAAATGAAGGCCTTATTATCTCAGTGGAGCCTTGTCTCAAGTCTGTTACTTTTGCTGTATTTTCACACTTAAAACAATGATTTGGTAATCCTCTTGTACCACTTTCCTCTTTTGGCAATTACATACCATATGTTCTCCACATGTTGGCTTGGGCTTTCTACAGGTCTTCCATTTCTCCTACAATTTAAAGACTCACAGGGCGATGAATTGGAGAAACTTGCCAGTATATGTGAGTGTGAATGTACGTGTTAAGTCATGTGTTGGACTGGCAGTCCATTGAGGGTGTTTCCTACATTCTGGCCGAGACGCTGGATAGACTAAAATAACTGTTTTCTATAGGAATATAATTTAAAATGTAATTTATTTTTGTGATGGCTCCAATCTTCAGTGTCACATGATCCTTCAGAAATCATTATAAAATGCTGATTTGGTGCTGAGGTAACATTTCTTATTATAATCAATGTTGAAAAGAGTTATGCTGCTTAATATTGTTGTGGAAATGCTGATGCTTTTCAGGCCTCTGGTCAAAAATCCTCAGATGACGCAAAATGATGATATTTCCATCATCGGAGGATTTTTTCCAGAAATAAAACGCATAATTCTCTCGTCTCAGGGGGATATGAGGGGGGAAAGTACCATAATTTGAATATTCTACCAGGTTTCTACTCATTCAAAGCTTAATGCTAAATCACTGAAGTAACCCTTTAAAGGGGTGGTAAAACACATTCTTTTGAAGGCTTGACTGTGTTTGTGGGGTGCACTGTAACGTGTTCATGCTTCGTTTAAAAAAAAAAAATGGCCTTATTTTTCATATATTTGACCTTTATTCTACACTGCTCTGTCCCTCCTTGTAAAACGGTATGATGCTTTCCGGGTTGTATGAAGCCAGTCCCTCAAAAATACGCGATGGGCTCAGATTGGTTAGCTGGCCCAGTGTGTTGTGATTCGCTAACCGCAGTGCACGTTTGTCGGAAACGTCACGCCCCTTACCTTTACCGGAGGCTGTGCTGTGGTCAGTATTAGAAACAACGGCGTCAATAAAACCATATGAGCCCGAATCAGACCCAGAACATTTGAGTGAAGATGATCGAGCAGAACCTGTTCAGTCCTCAAGAGTAAAGACTGCGGATCTATAATGATCGCTACTGAATGGCACTTTAACTTTTGTATTTTTAGAACGATTATGGCCAAATATCTGTCGCAAGAACTAACCCAAAACGAACACTAAGCACTGGCTTTAACTAGTTAGCCAAATCACACACAGAACCATGTTTAGCATGCCTGTAGATAAACAATACATAAAAGCTCTAATCAAAGAATCATTTACACTAATGCCAAGTTCGCTGTTGAGATTTAAACGTTAGTGTTTGTAACGTTAGGTGTTCGTCGGATAACGTTAAGTATGAATGAGCATTTAACAGACTGGTTTGCAGAACAGCGTTGTCATCTGTTTACTTCCTTGCTACAACCTATTACAGGAAAACACATCGATGAAATATAAATCAGACTTACAGGTTGTGGCCCGTAAACAGCTTCTGTTTGTAAATCCAGCTTTCAGGACAAGCCGTTGTGCATATCCTGTATTGAACTCGCAAAGTTTGTGGAAGTTGTCCTCCATGAAATGTGCAGCGCGCGCGTCGTGCATCCACGCACCGGCAGTATTTTTTTCACGCAGCTGACGTTGTGCAAATCCGGCATTGAAATCGCGAAGACGGTGGATGTTTTCCTCCGTGAGATGTGCTGCTGGAGCCCCACGCGCGCCTGTTCCCCATCTCAAACACAGGTGCATATAACATGCTGTATGTTAAACGCTCTGCAACGCACCCCCGTCCCAAGGAAGGCTGAACAGAGCAAGTGCCCCAGACCTGCAATCCGGATGAAAATAACAGCGCTTCCTTGGCATCGCGGCAACAACACTCCAGCCTAACTATACCACAACAGCGCCGCGATACAAAATGGCCTCACCCCCCCTTATTTAATATTCTCGGAGGAGGGGTTTATGTAAATATTGAGCCTGTTGATGTCACCAACCCTGGAGGAATGTCTGTAGTCGCCTACTGGCCGTTTGCTGTAGTTCTTAGAAACTGATTTCATTAAAAGCAAATATCTCCCTTTGCTTTAAACTTTGAACGTTGTAACTTTGCAGATGTTGTTTATGCTCAAGCAGCAACATTACACGCTAGCTAAAGTTAGAATAGTGAAATCGTGGTTTACCACCCCTTTAAATGTATTAAAGCATTATGAAATAGAAATCTTTTGTAGCAATATAAATGTCTTCACGGTCACTTTTGACCAATTTAATGCATTCTTGATGAATAAAAAATCTTTATCTTACCAAAAATGTTTAAAATGGTATAATTGTTTCAACAAAAATGCTAATCAGCAAGAAAAAAAAATGCAACCTTGATAATGTTTCTTGAGCAGTAAATCAGCATATTAGAATGATTTCTGAAGAATCACTGAAGACTGGAGTAATGATGCTGAAAATTCAGCTTTACCATCACAGGAATAAATTAAATTTTTTAAATGTATTAAAATAGAAAATATTTTAAATATAATATATCACAATAATACTGTTTTACTGTATTTTTGACTAAATAAATGCAGCCTTGTTGAGCATCAGAGACTTATTAAAAAAAATGATAATTGTGTTTCCAAACTTTTGACAGGTACTGTATAGTGAAACAGCTGCTTGGACATTAAAAACAATATAGCACGGGACTTGATTGGATCATTTACGTTTGCTATTACTGGGATCTCATGCAAGCGACTGGTTGTCCCGCCCTTACGACAGTAGAAATGTCAAGTCCTTTCAAGAGAGAAGGGAAGTTATTTTGATTACAAGAGCACTTTTTTTTTGATTGTGTGCATCTACTATAAATTATAAATATTCCATTTAAAAATGTATTTTTGATTTTATGGTGACAGAGTGAAACAACCATTTGTGCACTGTTGCTATTTTAACATTTAAATATCTTACTGATTGTTCTGCTAGCAACTTATAAAAACCAATCATGTTCTTTTCCTAACTGTAATATTCTATTGGTGCAAAACTTATCAAGAATAAACTTGAGCTTTAATTCATCAAATGAATAGAATGCTGCAGGGATGATGTGTTTTTGTAGGCCAAAACCCACATCTTAACACACTTCCGTCACATGACCTCAATGGTTTTGTCTTTTGGTATTTTATTCTAGCTCACAGTTTTATACTGACAGACTATTAAGTACGCATATATTGCATAGTATCTAATTAGTGATCGTTTTCTATGCTAACATAATAGTGTAGAAGCTAATCAGAATGTACTGTCCAAATCTCTGTAAATCCAGTGTCCTAACACATTAATAGATACAAAATAAAAACTCAGAATTTGCACCAGATTCTCACTTTATTGGCTAAATTCATGACTACTAAAAAAGAAAAAGTCCTTTTGACAGGAAAAAGTGAGCTTTGCAGTTAACAAATTGGAACACAGCCACAATCACTCAGTGAACAGTGCATTTCTGCACATCAACAGCGATGGCACCCACGTTGCAGACATTCACACTTGTTATTATTTGCACATCGTGCATGATTTCAACCTAAAAAAAAAATTGTGCTACCCCACCCCCAAAAGAAATAGCCAAACAGAGCATTTCCACAGGCCAGGCTAAATACTACCTGAGTGTGCAGTTTGAAGAAGCAAAGGATGCGCCAAAATAGGTTTGTGTAAAAATGTGCAGGGTGCCGTCAATAACTACTGTAAACAGACACGCACTTGGACGAAGCTTCACATTAAAGAGACTGGCAGTGATTTGCACAATCACCTCCATTCAGATTGCTTTAGAGGGGAATGGAAAAGTCTGTCCCCACAGTGGGGATAAAAAGCTGGACCCTGAGGCTTGGTCTGACGAGAAGGGTGTTGTAGGTCCAATAAAATGGCCTAAAAAGGATTATCACGTTATGGCTGGAGACGTGAAGATGTATTGGAAGAAAAAAAAAGAAGAAAAAAAGTCAACCAGAACAGCTAAAAACGCAGTAAAAGGTGCGCAGTTACTAGAGAATAAAAGAAAAAGAGAAGAAAAACCCTTGCACACAAACTCGCACAACAAAACCATTTTCACATACAAACCGACACACTTCACAAGGGCATTTCAGTCAAGCACACATATATGACCGCTCAGATTCCCAGCAGTCTCGTCTTGGAGACGGCTAAAAAAAAAGCCCTGCACTGATTTGGTGTTTGGAGTTGAAGAGGAGAAGGAAAAGGAGAGGTAGAATGATGGACAGGATGTATAGGCGCGTTGCAGTAGTTGATGTTATTTCTTGGCTTTGCCGCCCTTGGCTGCGTTTCGTGGAGGAGTTACAGGTCTACCAGATCCAAATCCTCCCGCACCACTATACGACAGCATCTTCTTCTCCGCTGGTTTCAGAATCTGGCAAAGCAGAGGGCAGGTAAAATGAGTAATGAGGCCAGGCTTGGGGATCTATTGAATACTCATGATATATTCAATATTTTGTTGTCCATGTAAATAAACCTACATTAGGTTTGCAATCTTGTCATGGCATGCTCTTCATAAGCTAAACTCTCATTTACAGTGCATACGGTATGCAATATTCAGTAGGAAACTTTGTTTCCAAAAACATGAATTTTGTCTAAAGGGGAGCAGTTTGCATCCCTGGTTAGTTACTAGTAGTAAAAAAATGTAAATAAGAGCACAAACAAACCTGAAATGAGCACATCAGGGTCTCGTCAACACTCATCATAGCACCTGCGTTGTCAAACTCTCCGCAGTAGTTTGGAGCGGAGAAAAGTGTAACTAACTGCCTCTTAGCAAAGAACTCATAGCCATCCTCTACCACCTGTTCAGACAGCAGAAGATTTATGCTTCACAAATGCTGTACAAAAACTTGACATACAAGAATGCATCCTACTCAATTAAAGGGTAACTAAACCCTAAACCAACTTTTTTTAGTTAATGATTTGCAAGACTGGGGCTTTATTAGTGCTGTTCATTGATTCGAGTAAATGTTTTGATATTTGGGTAGAAAGGGTTTTAATTCTACAATATATGGTGTAAAAACGTCTGAGTGCTGCCCTCTTAAGGTTGAACGGTGGCTACTGCAGTTGAATTTTCCTATTGTTGGTCATCGTGACGCATGTTGGCTCTTCCAACGGCTCACTACCCACACCCCTGACACAAGCTCACCACACCCTAAGAAATGTTTTCCTGCATTTGATTACATGAGAACAACTTCTCTCCAGTATGAACCCTCATGTTACATGAAGTTTAAAAGTTACTTATACTACAGGGCCGTTGAATGCTTGAATCTGATTGGCTGATGAACGTTCTGAGGTGTGCAATTATTTTCTGGGAAACGCACAGCGAACATAGTTCCAGGCAGCTCTCTTGACCGCATTACAGTTCCATATCACTTTGCATAGTTAACTGTAATAACGGAAATTACAAGACTAAAAAAAACAACAACATAACAGACGATTAGAACGTTCATCAGCCAATCAGAGTCAAGCATTCAACGGCCCCGTAGTATAAAGTGTAGCAACTTAAAGGGTAACTTCAGTGATTTAGCATTAGGCTTTGTATCAGTAGAAACCAGGTAGTATATTCAAATTATGGTACTTTCCCCCCTCATATCCCCCTGAGACGAGAGAGTTATGGATTTTATTTCTGGAAAATTCATTCAGATGACGCAAATATCGTCATTGTGTCATCGGAGGATTTTTTTGGCCAGAGGCTAAAACTACAGCCACTAGATGGAGCTGTTCCGCATGTTATCAAACCACCCATAGGGGAGAGATCTCACTCACAGAATGTAAGATACAGACGGCCACACGGACATTCATAATAACGGAGCGCGGTGGAGAGTAAAGTGAGTGTTTCAACTTTTCAATGAACTCCTGTGATAGTTTAGCTTCCATATGCGATCTGAAAACGTGCCAGACTGGCGCTTAACGTTACCTCAGCTCTTCTTGATGAAGGAAATCTGACACTGCTGAGGAAATCTGACACTGCTGCGTCTGTGCCGTGACTTCCGTTCGGCTCACTCACACTTTATTGAAAAGACACGTTCAGTTTTTAATTGTAGTGTTTATTCTCTAACTGAACAAAATGATTGTATTACTATGAAGATCAAAACGACGGTGTACGGAGTGGCCTCGTAGGGCAGCGAAGCAAGTGCATTCTGGGAGTTGTTGTCTTTCATCCACGAGACAAAAATACATTTTCTGTCTTCTCATTCTAGAAGGCACCAAATTCAAAAATAATTTCACATTTCTACTGCATACATGACCCAGTTTAAATACAAAGCTTGATGCTAAATCACTGACGTTACCCTTTAAAGGCTACACATTAAATTTTTTCACTAGCGAGGTAATAACAGCGCTGTTTAGAGACGCACAGAGGAAGCCTAATTCACACAAGCTCTCTCTCTCTCTATGTCTCTGTCGCTCTCTTTCTAATAACTTCATTAATAACTGCAGTAGAATGCTATCAACGGCTCAAGCCTCCGTTACCAGCTTTAAAATGACGTTTCGGAACTAGCAAAAGAGCCGTTGGATGAGACGCGGAAGAAATAGTCCTACTCACAACAGCGATTTAAGTTAAAAAACCGGACGAATCCCTTTAAATATATCATCGGATCGATGTCTTGAGCTGTGGTAACCATAGTATAAGTGGAATAATTGACTCAATTCAATTATTAGAAAAATAATGCACACCCGAGGTGTAACGCCACTTCCCGTCGTTACCGCATCACCACCTCAGGTGTGCATTATTTTTCTAATAATTAAACGGGCCGTCGTCAATTATTCCTTACTTACACAATGTGTATCTGATAGGAATAAAACTTGTCCAAATATAATGGAAAGCATTATTATTGCCGCTTACATAGACATCAGTGTGTATTTTCCAAACTCTAAATGTATGGTTTTGCTGGTACTTGTGTATTTAAATGTCTGAAACCTAAAATAACACCGAAAAGTTGTTGTTGTATATGACAACACACCAACCAGCCAACGAGCGAAAGCACATTTGAATTCAGCAGTTGATCATGTGATGCACTGACCGTTCTAATCACACCGGTGTGATTGTACGATTCAGCGACCATGTATACAGCACCAGTTTCATAATTCCAATTTATAAAAACAGTTCCAAACATAATCTCTGGTGAATATTAACAAGGCGTGAAACTTAAAGTGACAATGGGTAAATTCCAAATTCCTTTCAAACGCTTAGCAAAACCGTTTCCGCCATTCTCTTACTTCCAGGTCTAGCCTCCCTCAACTCTTCACCTTTTCTTTTTTCTTTAGATGAGTGAATGCAACAATGACAACATTCAATGGACTAAATTACTTACCTGGTGGGCCCGGCAAATGAGGTCCATGTCATGTTTGTGGAGAAACTTGGCCACAACATCAGACCCAAAGGTGAAAGAGACACCGCGGTCATTCTCTCCCCAGCCCATGACATCTTTATCGGGGTCAGCCCAGAGCAGATCGCACAGCAAACCCTGGTCGGGAACATCTGTGGGCCTCATCACACGACGAATCTGTTCCATAGATTGCAGGTCAGGAGACAGACCTAAGAAAAGAACCATACAACTGCCGTTTAGAAGTTAATTCACACACACACACTTGTAAGCACATGAAGAACTTAAAGTCC
The DNA here is from genome assembly GCF_949357685.1 of Gobio gobio. Lineage (NCBI taxonomy): Eukaryota > Metazoa > Chordata > Actinopteri > Cypriniformes > Gobionidae > Gobio > Gobio gobio. Next base: position 33,660,743 of record NC_137113.1, read on the forward strand.
ACCATTCCTTGACTATTTCACAAACCTGTTGATGTGATAAATAACATTTTACAGGAAAATAAGCTATTATGTGCTTTCCAAAACAGAGCTGTAAGCTGAAGAGCTTGACACTAGGGTCAATTAGTGAGTCCAACCATCAACTAATCAATACTAACTACTGGTACTTACAGTCTTCAATGTGGTTGACCAATCTTTTTTTATTTAGAATATATATTTTAGTTTGAATATTTATGTGTATTACTTAAGACAATGTGTTAAATTGTGAAATTAAAGGACCATTCACACTGAACACAACATGAATGTATAAAAAAAGATTTATTCACATGTGAACAGACCTTTTGCTGTAACTTTTACCAAAACACACCACTGCTTTAACTACATAAACCCCTGTAGTTAAGAATAACTGTAGATAATTAAGATTGGGTTGTGCAATCTTGCTTTTGGTGAGCACAGAACATTCTTTAAAGCTGCTTGAGTGTGTGGTTCCAGAGTTTGTCCCTAAAGTGGTTTGTAGTGGCCCTAAAGGAGAAAACTTTTCAGGTCTGAACAGAGAATCTTTCCTCCTCTTGTGTACCAGTTACTTGTGGTGTTCCCTAAGAATCCATTTTAGGTTCTTTCTATAGACGCTCACATTTAATTTGCAGAAATTAATAATTTCATGTGTTCGTTATGCTGATGACTCTTAACATTACTTTCCTGTCAGACCTGCGCTTTAAGAATTATGCAACATTTTAAATTCTAAGTAAATATGAACATTATTGCTATACAAAAGCAGTAAGGAAAATGCTACATTTCATAATTTTCAAAATGACAAAATTATTCCCTGCAGACAAGTTGATGGCGATTTTGTAACAGTCTGCAAAGTTTCTCTAAACCTCATGTAGACATTCCAGAAAAATTGACTATTAGAATAAAACAATTAGCTTCAATTATGAAAGTGCAGAGCTGGTCTTAAAATATGAGAAACACTAAGAAAATTTCCTTGAAATTACTCCCTCAAGACACAAAAAAACGAGTAAAAAAAAAAAATGCATACCTCCATGACAACAAAAGATCTTTTCATCCACAATAGCAGCTACTGGTAAGCAGTTGAAACAGTCTGTGAATGTCTTCCAAAGCTTGATGTTATACCGCCTTTTACCTGCCAAAAAAACATGTGCATGTTCAGACATTTTAAAATATAAATGCATTAATCTTGTGTACTTTGAGAGCAAAATTAAGAGCCCCAACGCCTTTTTGGCAACCAAACTGAACAGAGGAAAACAAAGTACCTGGACTTTAAAGTGCATTGTTTTTTAAATGTATAATAATACTAATCTAGTATTTTATTCTAATATTAATGTTATTCTATTAGTTAATATTATATAGTAATATCAGGTCTTTAAATACTTTTCATTAGACATATGAAAATGAAGCGAACATAGGAAGGTTGCATGTTGGATGAAGGTTGCATGCAAATGCATGTTAAAAATGATGACAAAAAAAGAAAGAAAGTTGCCAAATATTTTTTTATGATTTCTTTAGAAAAATGGGAACTGTATCCTATAAATTTGAAATAGGCAGTGAGTGATTTCTCCCATTTTAAAAAATAATATAAAAGTATTCTTCCCTTTTGCAAAGTTAGACTGGAAAAAATCAAATGGTAGCGGCTAGGGCTGGGCGATATGGCTGAAAACTGTATCACGATATAAGGGTTTCATATCGGTCGATATCAATAATTATTGATACGTTTTATGACCCATTTAAAATAAGGACCAGGAGAAAAATGTTTTACATTTAATAATTTTTATTTTAAACTTAACCTTCCTCGGATTATAATCCCTTCAATTATAAATGCAGAAATGTCAACACAACCATGGAAAACACTCAAATAGTTAAAATATAAACACAAGTCTAAAATCACAATGAACACTTAATTATCTCTTAACATTAAGGTGCAGTGTTATTTCTTTGTAACGGTTACCGTTTAGATGCTTTGTCATAAGGCACTGTTGCAGAGCAACATTACCTCCCCATGTAGTTTCAAAGGCTGAATCCGAAATCGCCCCCTATGCCCTTAAATAGGGCATTATTTGAGGGGACAGCCATTTGAAGTGGTGTCCGAAACCATAGTGGACGTTATTGAGTGCACTCATTCTATCCCACTTTGCACCGCAATAACAAGTGTACAGCCGATGTACACACAGCGCCTGTCCGAAATCGCTCACTTGTTTTCATTCACTCCTTCAATACCCCTTTTCCACCAAAGCAGAGCTAGAGCTAGATCGGAGCCAGAGCCTAGTTTCAAATCGGTTCTTTGTGTTTCCACACCCAAAGCCCCAGCTCAGAGCCAGGAAAAGTGGTTCTTAAGTAGCACCAAAACATTGCTGGGCTAGAACAGGGCTAGAAGTAAGAACCGATTACGTCAGGCGCTGGGAGCGGGGTCAACAAGACGAACACAAACTGGAGATCCGCCATTTTTGAAATAGCAGCTAATGGAGCTAACAGCTGCTGCTCGTTTGTAATCTCCATCTATACAAATTACGGCGAACTGCATGAATGCGTTGGATTCGCTGTGTTTTCGTTGGGTTTTGATGCCGATGTAGGATCGTAAAGCCATGTGAATCAATAGTAACGCAACGTTTGCTTTGTTGATGGAAGGCTTGTTCGCAGCGGTGCTGTGCAGAGACCGATCACCGTACGATAACGAGTCCAGCGAGAGCATATGTCTCCTTATGCTTTTGATTCACTCATGCGTGTTTTTTATATTATATTATATTATATTATATTATATTATATTATATATATATATATATATATATCATACGTGGATCGGTCTACGCAGTGATGATGCATCTCGAAAAAGCCTGGTGTGTTTATGTTTCCCGCAAGCCTGGTGTTTATGTTTCCCGCTGCCCAGGGTTGCCAGGTTTTCACAACAAAACCTGCCCAATTGCTACTCAAAACAAGCCCAATCGCGTTCCAGGGGGGGGATTCCCCAGTAAAAATCACATTTCGGGGTAAAATATGTGTTTTTTGGCATGGTTCCCTACTAAAATTCGCATTCCCGGGGCTAAATATCACATAATTGGGGTCGCTTCATCCCGCGGACATGAAAAAACAGCCCGCAGCAAAACCACAGACTTGGCAACATTGCCGTTGCTGAGAAAGATTAGACGTATTTAGTGACGGAAGACATGGCTCTGTTGTGGCTCTCAGCCGTGGAAAAGCAAGCGGTTCTTAGAAGGCTCCTCAGTCGAACCAACTAAGAACTGGGACTAGCTCTGGCTCTGAATTAGCTCTAGCACTGCCTTGGTGGAAAAGGGGTACAAGTGAACTGTATGACTGTGACCAGTCTTGGTGGGGACGACGGTCAGACTTATAAAATCCAAAAAACTGCCATACTGGCGAGCTGACTTTCCTGTTTTATCAACAATTTCCTCGCTAGCTGCGGCACTCATTTTCCACTTATCACTCCACGCCGGTTCTGTTTACTGAAGAATGAATCCAACACGAGACAACGATATGGCGTAACCAAACCTGATACAGTTACCTGATTGGCTGTTAGCCTGTCACTCCCTACGTTGCTTAGTTACCACAGAGTGAGTGCCTTTGTTCATGCAACCAAACTTGCTTCACGACCAACGAAGAAAAAAAAAAAAACGTTTTATCGAACGCATTTTTTATTGATATCGATTACGTGTCTATCACGATACATATCGTTAACGTTTTATCGCCCAGCCCTAGTAGCAGCCTATCTGTACCAGTTTCTGAATATTTACTGATTTAAATAAAAAGTAAAACAAACTTTTAGCTTTTCAAAAACTAAATTAAAGTAACGAATTACGGTGTACGTCGGCAGTGTTGTCTGAGGATAGGGGAGGGGCCCAGGTAGACAATATAATCTTATATTGATAAGATATTATTTAACATATTGTCCAGCCCTAGGTGCGATAGAATCCCCTCCTTGTAAACCATATAACATGCTGTGTAGTGTTCTCTATAAGAGAAAAATGCTTATGCAATATTTATATTTTAAATTGTTATATTATACTTTTTAAGCTAAGCTTTGTAACTCCTTGTTTTACACATTGTTTAATGTCAAATTACAGATTTTAGGTTTCTTCAGTGAAAACATGTCATACCATCCACCCATATAAAAAGCATACTCACATTCATCATAAAATCCATATATCCTGTTGATGGAGGCACATTCATGGTTTCCTCTGAGAAGAAAGAAGTTCTCTGGATATTTGACCTTGTAGGCAAGCAGCAGGCAGATGGTCTCCAGTGACTGCTTGCCTCTGTCCACATAGTCTCCCAGAAACAGGTAGTTACTCTCGGGAGGATATCCTCCATACTCAAAAAGCCTGAGCAGGTCATAGTACTGACCATGAACATCACCTGCAGAAAGAGAAAGAGTTATATTTTTAAAGCTGGCTTCATCTGAACTATTTAAAATCAAAACACAGTGTAAGGTTTAGCAGAAACTTACCACAAATCTTGAGTGGTGCCTCCAGCTCCAGCAGTATCGGCTGGCTAAGGAAGATTTCCCGAGATTTTAGACACAATCCACGAATCTCATTCTCAGTTAACTGAACATTTTTACCAGGTCTTGAGCCCTTCACTGCAAATTAAGGACACAGAAGGTTAACCTTACTAGTGGTGTAACTGCTAAAAATATGCATAAATGCATTATGAATACATACATATTTGTTTATGTATCTGTTTGTGCGTGTAAACAAAATCTCTTTCAAGGAAAGTCTGTTCACTCATGGCCATATTTGCAACTATCTACCTGAATAGGGAAATCCTGAAATGTCAAACTACTTGCCACACTCTAGGGCTGTGCAATTAATCGAATTTCGATTTCGATTTCGATTTTGCCTCCCAACGATCACCAAAATAGTACAATCGAGAAAAAACGATTATTTTGCCTTGCGTTCTGAATGAAACGCGCACGCGCACATCCGCCCCTCCCGAACCCACAAATCTCTCTCAGGTCGCGAGACTCGTGTGCATATCATCCGCTGGAATGTAAAAACTCGGCGCGAGTAAAGATGGCAGAAGGAGGGCAGTTACAGCAGCGTTTGGTGAGCAAAAAAGGCAAAACCAACTCCGTTGTCTGGGAACAGTTTGGCTTCGAGGAATCAGACGACGAGCAGAAACATGCTAAGATTTGCTACATGGCAGTGGCTGCAACGCAAGGGAACATCACGAATTTGTTTAACCACTTGAAAATTAAACAGAGTGACCTATGACAATCTAATAAAGAAACAAAAACTGACGAGAGCAGGGGTGCAGTGTAAACGTCCTTTTTTCCCCTAATATTTTTCAAATAATTCTCTCTTTGTAAACTTTGTTCAATGCATGCGAGATTGCGAGTGCTGCCATATGTTCGAATATGACCAGTCGTTTTCACCGTCATCACCCGGGTTTAGTGCTTTAGGGTTTAGGTTTAGAATGAGAAGCCGCGCGCGCTGTGAGAAAATGTGTCTCTGTGCGTTCATCCGAGAGCGCGCAAATATTGAGTTCTCTTTCAAGTCTTGCTCTTAAACGGACAAACTCACACAAAACGTATGTCAACATGTCCATCTTGATGAGTATCTTAGCAGACATAGTCTGTATATGCCTTAAGTGAACTTTATACAGTCGATAAAGAAGACGCGAGGTCTTAAAGGGGCAGTAGCCTTTACTGCTGTCTGTTTAATGTCAAACAACAAAAGACAAGGACATCACTCACCGCTCTTGATTGAATAGCTTTTGTAAGTTTAATAGGATTAATCTTTAATTTATGCACTCAAATATGCAATGTTATTTTACATTTGATACATTTCTGTACCTGAAAACTAATGTTAGACGTACATGAAAAGCATAGCCGAACCATATTGTTGATCTTATTTATTTGTGGTTATCATTTTTACGTGAATACTTTTATACTTTGATTCGAATATGTTATATTATTTATTTTAATAGTTCAAAAAGTACAACAAATGTTACAATTTCAATTGAATTGTCGAAAGGTGTATTTTTAATAAATATAACACATTCCCAAAGTCATGTGAAATAATCGTGTTACATAATCGTGATTTCAATATTGACCAAAATAATCGTGATTATGATTTTTTCCATAATCGAGCAGCCCTACCACACTCACATTGAAATAACATATAATGCAAACTGTGTGCCGATAAGATGCTAAGTCCTGTAGTGTGAAACGTGTTTTGACCAGTGGCGTGCATAGACCTCTATGGGGGCAGGGGTGAAATTGTGTTCCGGGAGCGATACGACTGAAAAGGGCACTTTCATGATTAAAGGGGCAGGGGCTCAAGCCCATTTTTTAGCAGTCGCAAGGCAAATACTTCAAAATAAGTACCTAATTATGAGAGCATGCAATTTTGGATTTCTGATTCTTCCAGTAATAAAACATTTCATGCCTTATATATATTAAAAAAATATTATGTGTGATTGTCAATTTACCTAGATTTGTGCAACGCCGTTTCCCCAGTTTCTGGATTCTTTGACCCATACAATAACATATCCATTTACATTTCTGTTTGATGTGCTGACTAACAGTTTACTCAGATTAAACACATTTATTTCCCTTGATTTTAACTAATAAGCATGTATCAGTGTTGGGCATATGAAAACACCATGGTGTAATAACGTACTATTTCTCATCATCAAGAAGGACTGTTGATGTTACTGTCAAAGGTATTTCTTCCATCTCTATTTGTCAATCATGTAGCTGTCTGTAGAGGGGGGCTATAATCTGGCAGGAAGTCGAAATGTAGCACAACACTGCACTGGTGACATGTTTGTGGCTTCCTCCGTTCCCGAACGCGAAGATTGACGCACTGCGCATGCGCTGAAGTTTTGCTCGGATTATATGTATTAAACATGGAAATGGTGCAAATAAATATTTGAATTGGGTTGATAGTGCTACGTATTTATACATAATAATACAGAGCTACATGTACATTCGATTGGAGATGATAATGAACACCAATACAATCCTACGCTTTCAGACGCTTAGCCGTTATTAAACATTAAAAAACGACACAGTTTGTAATAATAATACAAAAGAATAAAGCATATTACCCTCCAAAAGACGCTGGATGATCGAATCGATGTTTAATTTGTCCGATTCAGCCATTTTGTCGCTCGCTGGAGATTAGCCGGCTAACAGAGCCAGGAACAAGATGACCGAGGAATCCGCCCGACACAAATACACGATAATCGCTAATAAAATTGTCTTTATGAAAAAATCCCACTACTGATAGTATTCCTGAGTTTGTATTATAATGTTATTGCCGCGAATGGTCCCTTCAGTAGATCGTTGTATGAGGTAAACTAGCACCACGACCGCTGAATAGGAAACACCATAGGGGCGGGACAGACACTAAAGCGGGTGTCTGATTGGTTATTGTCGGCTCATGACGAGGGCTTCAAATACCACATCCGAAGAGTCAATAGGACAATATGTGTGTCACTCTGTTCCCATATTTAATTGTTAATAAGCACATTAAAATCACAATCATCAGTGTATAATCTCAGATTCACAGTATACATTTAACCCTCGTCAAGATAGCGATGTAAAACTTTTCTCAGGTTAGATGGATTGCTAATAATTAGTCATAAAATGTACTGAAATATAAAAATCATTCGTTCGTTCAACCTACGGAAGTAACCAAAGATAGAAATAACTCAATGACGCAATCTATTAGCCAATGACGCGCTCAGAAAGCGACCGTTCGAATCGTCTGATTCATTCTAAAGTGGCAGAATGTGCCAATGCTGATGCGGAAACGTCACCAAAACCGACGGTTAAATGGAGTAGGACACTCGCAATCAAATATGTATTTTGTTTTTGAATAGCTAACCTCTTTGACCATGAAGTTGGTTCATAAAGACATCGAGAAGGATAATGCCGGGTGAGTGTTTGAGAGCACATGACTGTGTCTATCTGTACAGCACTTTTGGACATCATGTTGTGCGCTTTCCGAGTCGAGTGCTGTGGCAGTACCATGATGCAGTTATGGTATCATATGACAAAACCTGGGTACTTGCAAACAAAACAAAGTGACAGAAATGGATACACGTATATCCACTTGATTCAGAAGTGCGGGAAGATTTTAGAGGAAGGATACCTTTTTATTTACTAAAACATTACCAAGTACCGAGTTACATTAACAAATACCGCAAGTAATATAGTTTTGTATAAATATTTAGCATGTTTTTAAGTTTTTTTTTTTCATATTTATTTGTTTTTTAATCTTTATATGGTGCGCTTTCTGAGTCGAGTGCTGTGGCAGTACCATGATGCAGTTATGGTATCATTTGACAATACCCGGGTACTTACAAACAAAACAAAGTGACAGAAATGGATACACGTATATCCACTTGATTCAGAGGTGCTGGAAAATTTTAGAGGAAGGAACACTTTTTATTTACTAAAACATTACCAAGTACCGCGTTACATTAACAGGTACCGCAAGTGATATTGTTTTTTAATGTTTATATGGTGCGCTTTCTGAGTCGAGTGCTTTGGCAGTACCATGTTATGGTGTAAGTTATCATGACTATCTGGGGGTGCTTATTTGGTATACAAACACAAAAAGTGACAGAAATGGATAAACATAACCATTTGATTCAGGGGTGCTGGAAGATTTTAGATGGAGACATTTTTATTGTACTAAAACATTACCAAGTACCGAGTTAGAATAGCAAGAACCGGCAGCGTATTTTTTTAATATTTTTCAAGTGTTTTTTTTTTTGTTGTTGTTGTAATTTACGTTTTAATCTGACCTTTAACGTTTTAGCATTTTTAAAAATGTTTATATCGTTTTTATTAATTCTTAGTTTTAGATATTTTTGATCATCAGGTTTAATGACATGAACCTTTTTTAATTATTTTATTTTTAGTTAAATTATGCCAGAGTGCTCTGTCTGACCGCCTTAAGTATTTTGATGTATTTCTGATTCTTGATTGAGTCAGAATATCGAATGCTAAAATTACATAGTGGGCCACGGTTTTTGGGTTGACCCATTTGAAAACATTTTTATTGAATTGAGGCCAGACTTGCTTGGACACAAGCAAGTATATATTTTAGTCTGACTCTCACCATGAAATCACTACAGTAGTTAGTATAATTACATTAATACAAGTAAAGAAACAAATCAACCTTAAATATGTTATTTATCATCATTATTTAAGGGTAAGAAACAACATTTATGATACTATTCATATCAGATTAAATACTTGAATGTCAGAGTCTATAGCCTTGGGCAGGGTGTAACAAGACAAACATGAATATTTCAGTTGCCAACTATTTATTTTAGATTTCCTTCTTTTAGTCAGGTGACACTAATACCTGATGAAGCAGAGGATATGTGGCACACATACAACCTGCTGCAGGTGGGCGACAGCCTCAGAGCTTCAACCATCAGGTCTGTTTCTCTTTTTTCCAACCACACTAACTTGTCTTTTTCCAGTTTTGGTTTATCACACTTAATATCAGAGATTTTGCCCATCTGTTCAATGATGAAAACAATCTGATGTCACAAACAGGAAAGTGCAGACGGAGTCCTCCACGGGCAGCGTGGGCAGTTCACGTGTGCGTACCACACTGACTTTATGTGTGGAGACGATAGACTTTGATTCCCAGGCCTGTCAGCTCAGAGTCAAAGGAACAAACATCCAGGAGAACCAGTATGTGAAGGTCAGTGAGCATTTATAATGGTTTAGTCCTTTTTTTTTTCATATTTCAATGGCATATTTTCAAATTGCCCGATGGCAATTTATGATACAAATAGGGATGGAACGATTACCGGTTTCACGATAAACCACAATCAAATGTACTGATGGTTAGTATTATCGTTTAAAATGTAATTATCATTAAAACTGTTTGATTATCGATTTTGAAAACTCGCTGTAAATCCTGTCCAGTCAGCATCAGTCTGGTTCAGGCGCAGTGCGCAACGTTGTTTTTTGAACGAGAAGAAATGGCAGAAGGCAGTGACAGCTCTCGGGAGATTTTTCAGCCTTCTAAAAGGACCAAATCTGAGGTGTGGTCATATTTTGGCTTTTACAAAAGTCCTGAGGGAAACCTAATCGAGGATGGTCACCCTGTCTGCAGAACATGCAAAACGAAGACGGCAAGTTGCATTTGAATGAAACAAGAGAGCGTGTCCGTTATGATGCATGGATGCGTGCTGTTATAATGCGTTGCTATTGACGATGGTCATTATAAGGTAGGAAATGCCACAGAATAGAATTTTGCTTAAAGTACATAAAGAGCGACTTGTTTTATTTGTTGTTTGTTTATTTTCAAATATAAAACTTGTTGAAATGTTTTCAGTCATCTGTTCTTTTTGAACACTTTAATCTCATTTTAACAAAGCCGTGATAATATTGATAATCGTGATAATTTTGGTCACTATAAAGGTGATATGAAATTTTCATCCCTTAGATGCAAACTGTGTGCTTAAAATATATGACTATAGCTTTGCTCCTAACGTATAATTTATACTTTATATATTTGAATATTAATGGGGATAACATTTATAATTAGCATTACCATTGACCCTCAGGGGATGTGTTATTTTAGTCTAAATGTGAAATGACTTTCATTCCAGCTATTTCTTTTCTTGTGTCATTATATAGATGGGTGCCTATCATACCATTGAGCTGGAGCTCAACAGGAAGTTCACGCTCGCCAAAAAAGTCTGGGACAGTGTGGTGCTGGACAGAATTGGTAATGTGTTGTGTTTTTAGTGTATTTTCATATTAAAATGAGCTTTTCTAGCTAATGAAAATTGTACATACTATGTAATGTTTGAAATTTAGAACTGTTTTGTTAAAAAATTACAAAAAAATGTATAATATTTTTGCATCATGTAGACACCCAACTTTGGAAAAATGGATGGTGATCATGTCTATCAAGCTGAAAAATTAATATAAATTTATTTTTGCATTTACTTAGGACATGACTCTCATCCGGTATCTCTCTTTACATTATTTCCCACCCAAACTTGAATAATTCCATTGGTGATCGCTTTGACCAGTTAGTGGTGCAGTTAGCATCACGCTAGGGCTGTACGATTAATCGAAAAGTAACCGAAACCGACATTCAGAACTCTAACCGACGTATTTTTCCCATGTCGGTTATTTCGGTTTTCACGTGACTCCGCCCCGTCAGTCACATCAAATGCAGTTTACAGGCACACAGACAGATGCAGGAGCGGTGATCTTTGTTTATAGATGCCCAGAATCACTATACAGGGAGTGCAGAATTATTAGGCACGTTGATTTTCTGATCATATTTTTTTTCCAGGCACATTTGACCAATTCCAAACCACAGTAATCCTAATAACTACTATTGATTTAGTATTTAATAATGTATAAGTGATATATAATTGTTCATGAAGGCTGGAAATGAAAATCACCTTATATTCAGGTGTGCAGAATTATTAGGCATGTTTTCTTTTACAGATAAATTGAGCCAAAAAAGAGATTTAACTCAGACTGAAAAGTCAAAAAGTATTAAATGCCCATGAGAAGGATGCAATACTAGACATTGCAGTTAAGGCATGACCATTGGACAGTGAAATGCTCGTTGGGTCAGCAGGATCTGACAAAAACAGGTGGTGAAGAAAAGACAACTGTTAACTGCAAAAGAATGAAGAATTAAGGTGAAGAATTAAAGGTGAAACCATCAGGAACCCTTTAGTCTCCAGCGCCACCATTTTCCAGAGCTGCAACCTACCTGGAGTCTCCAGAAGTGCAAGGTGTCAGGATCTCAGAGACTTCAGTTAGGTAAAGAATCCTAAAAAATGACCCCCACTAGATAAGAATCACAAGCTGAAGTGTTGTAAAATACATGAAGAAGGTTTTTTTATAGGCTTTATGGACAGATAGGTTGAGAGTGACTCTTGAAGGACCAGCACCACATCCTCTAGTACCACTGTTTGAAGAATTCATCTTCCAGAATCTGGCAGTACGTTTTGGGAGTTCATTTTTAGTCCATCTCTGCAAAACGGACTTCAGGATGGACTAAAATGAACTCCCAAAACGTACTGCCAGATTCTGGAAGATGAATTCTTCAAACAGTGGTACTAGAGGATGTGGTGCTGGTCCTTCAAGAGTCATTCTCAACCTATAAAACCTATAAAGCCTATAAAAAAGCAGGCTTCATGTATTTTACAACACTTCAGCTTGTGATTCTTATCTAGTGGGGGTCATTTTTTAGGATTCTTTACCTAACTGAAGTCTCTGAGATCCTGACACCTTGCACTTCTGGAGACTCCAGGTAGGTTGCAGCTTTGGAAAATGGTGGCGCTGGAGACTAAAGGGTTCCTGATGGTTTCACCCTTAATTCTTCACCTTAATTCTAAATTCTTTTGCGGTTAACAGGTGTCCACTGTCCAATGGTCATGCCTTAACTGCAATGTCTAGTATTGCATTAGTATTGCATCCTTCTCATGGGCATTTAATACTTTTTGACTTTTCAGTCTGAGTTAAATCTCTTTTTTTGGCTCAATTTATCTGTAAAAGAAAACATGCCTAATAATTCTGCACATCTGAATATAAGGTGATTTTCATTTCCAGCCTTCATGAACAATTATATATCACTTATACATTATTAAATACTAAATCAATAGTAGTTATTAGGATTACTGTGGTTTGGAATTGGTCAAATGTGCCTGGAAAAAAAATATGATCAGAAAATCAACGTGCCTAATAATTCTGCACTCCCTGTAGTAACTGCATGTTTTACACAGTTTATACAGGTCAGTTAATTGCCGTTCTTATAGCCTACGCGCTGACACACACACACACACACACACAGAGAGACGGCGCGCGCAAGCCCCGAAGTCGCTTTCACTTTCGTGCTCATAAAGTTTGTCAAGTATGCGTTTAAAGGCTTGCCATATTCAACATTTAAAGCTATTGTGCACTATTCACTATAACAACACTATAACAACAATACGGAAAACTTCTCCGTTCAGTGCTCAGCTTTTTTCTGTGACACAGAGAGCCGAGCCGTGTCGCGTCTCTGACAACGAGCACGCGCCCTGAAGGCAGACCTCTTTCACCTGCGTCCTCACAAAGCTTTGCCATTTGTATGTGTTTTAAGCCCTGCCAGTTTGAACATTAAAGCGAGTTTCGACCATCAGATGTGTATTATGTTGAACCTGATATATTGCGACAAACGAACATTCAGACAGAAGCTCGCACATCACGTGAAGATCGCGCGTGTTGTGTTGCGTGTTGCATATATTTTAATACCTTTGAAGTAAGTACAAACCACAGCTTCATAATGAATAGAGACGGTATGAGTAATTCACACACAATCACTCTCTCATTAATGCATTCAAATAAATGTAATGTAGACCTACTGTGCCAATTTATCTGTATCTGATGTAGCTACAACAAACAGAAATCTGCCAATAACAGATAATAACTGCTGAAAGTGAACCGTTTCCTTCAAGTATTTTAAAATCACAAAGAAATGCTCTTTTCAGTAGAAAAAAAAAAATTCCATCTTTAATAGTAGAAAATATTTAAAGTACAAACCTTATCAGTGAACTTTGTCAAAAATCTTACGAGGGCAAAAAAAAAAGTACAAAAAGAAGCAAAATAATCGTTCATTAATCATAATCGAGGTAAAATGTTCAATTAATCGAGGTTTTTATTTTTGGTCAAATCGTTACAGCCCTACGGCCAGTCGCTGGTTTCCCATCAAAAACCCAAAAGGATTTTTTTCATGGGCTTTTGGATTATTGCAAAAAACAAGCTCTGATACTTACACATTTTGTCCATCAAGATAATTATTACAGATGAATGCAACTTTTATGATTTTTGAAGCCTAAATGCATTCGAGAAGCTAAAGGCTATAAACGGACTACACCAGAATCGCTCGACTTCAACGTCACCATCACTAAGCTTCCGACAAATCTTTTAGTTTTTATCTAAACTTTATCACTGAACGTTTGAGCTAGATTAGTTTATAAGAGCACAAATATAAGCATATCGAGGCTGTGAAAGCGGACTGAGTTTACCTGTTTGGCGTGATGACGTTATAACACCCTTACTGCCTCTGTAGTCCCATTTAGCCACTTGTTAGCAACCGCCTTTTTCAAGACACACAACAGCTTAAAAAAATCACGAGTGGGGTTATACTGATGTATTTTATGTCTTAGAATAAAACGTGAAAGTGTTTTGAGCTGGTGTTAACCACACACCTTATTTCAGCCATTTAAACAAAATCCCATTCAAAAAACCCATCGACTTCGGGACGATGGAACCAGAAGTGTTAAAATGCTAATGCACTTCCACGTTTTGGCCTACAAAGTGATGTCATACCTGCATCACTCTGTAGAGACAGAGCATATTTAGGCCACGCCCACATAGGGGGGGGGGTAATCCAACACTCTCCATTGATTTTGTATTGCGTGAAGCGGCCTCCTTGTCATTTCCGACTTATAACAAAAAATAGAACAATGTCTAAAAGCTGTTGTGTGACAGAGTTCTATGTTTATTAGATTGTTTGCTATACACCAAGTTTTTATAAGCTGTCAACCCAAAAAAATTAGCGTTAAGGTGACAAAAGTGGATACAGGCAATAAGACGTGAAACATCAGCAGGATGAATGTGTACATTTTGCGATCCTGACACTGTGCAGTAAACAATTAGTCACTGTTAAGTCAAATATCCAAATATCAGTTTTATTTCCTGTCGGTTATTATGTTCAAAACTTTTTTTTGGTTCTGGGTTTTTTAGCTTGTTTGCTGTATACCTTGTCACATATCATTTAGACATTGTTCTGTTTTTTGTTATAAGTAAAAAATGACAAGGAGGCGGCTTCACTGAATACAAAGTCAATGGAGACGGTTTGATTGAGCCCCCACCCGGTGGGCGTGGTCTTCAGATTATGATGTGTGTCACATTTGACCCTCAAGTTCTGGATGACCTTTTGCTAATTAGTCAGCAAAAGTACATCTGAATGCAAATAATTGTACAAAAAAGGCAGAAATGACTTTATTAATGCTGTTATGGTAAATTATGTCTTTAAAGGGGTCATGACCAGTGTTGGGGAAAGTTACTTTGAAAAGTAATGCATTACAATATTGCGTTACTCCCTTAAAAAGTAACCAAGTTACTTTTTAAGAAAAGTAATGCGTTACGTTACTTTTGCGTTACTTTTTCTCACCTGGGCTTGTTTTTTTTTATAACAAAGTTATATTTTTGTGCAACGGTAAAGACCTCTTCATACCAAAAGTGAAATAATAAGCCCCAGGCTGAGTTAAAAATGCAAATTCACGCATGAACAGTAGAGGGGCAGCTCTGATGTGCCGCCGTTCTGGATAATGGTAGGATAGGATGCAGGAGAAAAAAGTTTTACAATAAAAACAAAAAATCTAGTAATTTTCATCATCAAAGGTCAGCAGCAAGACATTGGTAAATTCAATATAAAGGTAGATTATACATAAAAATAGTTGTTTTATTTAACATTTAATTATTGGAGGTTTGCATAGTACTCTGATTTTATTCATTTTGAGGAGTACAGAATCTTTATTGTGCAATCGAGATAAATAAATGCTCACATTTAGTCTGGAACTACAATAACCATCATGTTTACACACAACGCCTCTGCACTTATTTTTCTCAACATGGATGCAGGAGAGCTGTCAGTCAAATTAATGTGAAAAAGTAACTCAGATATTTTTTTGTAAATTTGAAAAGTAATGCGTTACTTTACTAGTTACTTGGAAAAAGTAATAATAAAACGTAACTCAAGTTTGTAATGCAACACTGGTCATGACATGGATTTTTTTTATGTTACTGATCATGTAAAATTCTTTGGTAATAATGTAAAATAATGCATAATGTAAAAACACCTTAAAAATGTATCATTTCAGACAGAGGGCCAGAATGAAGGTTGAAAATAATTGTTTCTCAACATATACAAAGAAACAATTGAGATTGAGAAACCATTATTTTCAACCTTCATTCTGGCCCTCTGTCTGAAATGATCCATGTTTAAGGTGTGGCTTGTTTAAGGCTTGTCAGTAAACGGCCACTGTTATGATTAGCTAACATGGTTGCATAGAAAACAGTATTAACACCCACTCTCTATTGCATGTGAATAATTGTGAATGTATCATAAAAAAAAAAACATAATTTACAGACAAAGCATTATTAAATTGTTACAGCTGACTTCTTCATCTGTCAACAAAAGTTTCTTTGTGAACTCTCATTTACACTGTACACTGAAGACCTCTTATATGTCAAAAGATTTAGGCAAATTTGATTTCTCATGTCTTGACACCTTTAATTCTTTCCACATCGCTCCAATGAGAAGTGTGGGTAAGACCTAAAAGGCAGTAGTGGTGGGACCAAGTGTGTGCAAAAAGTATCCACATTTTTGTGTGAGCATTTACAGGCACATCTGCTTCATAAGGACACCACATTAGAAACATGACCTCTGTGTTTAAACATGTTTCCTTTGCCTTATTCATGAGTAACAGTTACACATTTTGTAGTCATAATTCGACCAAGTATCTTGGTTTGACAACTGTAGTCACCGTTCACTTACAATGCATGGCATAGACCAGCCATGAGTGTATTAAAAAGTTGATGAATCTGATCCTGCTCATCACCGGTTTATTTGAATCCTTATCTATAGAGCAGGCATGTGATCCCGCTCAAAAAGCAGATGTGGCTGCTGTCGTGATGCAGGAAGGTCTGGCCAATCTGGTTCTCGTAACTCCAGCCATGACCTTACTCAGGGGGAAGATTGAGGTCACCATTCCCCGCAAGAGGAAAGGCAGTTGTGCTCAACATGACAAGGTGAACCGATAAAACTTTGCAACAATAAATCTAACAATTTTTTGTTTATAAATATATAGGACAAATAAAATTGCCTTACTACTAGATGTTTATCTTGGGTAGCTAAAGGCTGTTGGTACAGTCACCCAAATATCCTATAATTTGATAGTAGATCAATGTGAATTATGCTTCAAACTTTACCAAGGGATTTCAGCTTTAATATATAATAGCTTTGTATGAAATGGAATGCTATCGTTTTAGAAATGATCGCATTAGTAGTACTGTGTATATATTCTACTGCCTACAGGGCTCTCAACAGTTTCAACGAACAAAAACGATAACCAAACCAAAGAAAATTTCAACAAGAACACAAAGGAATTATCATGAACAACGCACTTAGTTTGGCCAAATTATTTTCTTTTAAAAAAGGAATAAAGAGACAGAAAATGTCTTATTTTTTTAAGAACGGAAAAAAATTTCAGCTCGATGTTTATTGCCAAAAGAAACACAGTGGGTTGTCGTTTTCAGGAGTGATGCTGATTGTGGAACAGGCATCTCACCACAGGCTTGAATATTTGATTCGTACATGTCTTTTCCTCTGATTGGTCAACTCGTCCTGTCTTACTGTCTCAATTTCATCCGCCCAATTAAGATCTTATCGTTTTGCAGATTACCCTCATCTCCTAACTATCGGTCTGTCTTTCTGACGGTCCAACCGACCGACACCATTAATGTTTTTTTTGAGCCCTTGTTGTAGATAGTCTCCCCTGGTTTCGCAGATAAGGCTTAAGCCTAGTCCTGACTATAATGTATGTTTGAGCAGTTTTAACTGAAAGCAACCCAGCAAGCAATTTTGCATTTAAAAGATGTCTAATAGCCGGCCAAACACAACCCTGACGTCTAGGATAAAACAAGGCAAAATTTGGGCTGTCAGTGAAATTTTATAGTCCAATTTTTTTACCATAGCCCAAGAATAGACAAGTAATCTTGAACATGAACATGTCAAAGAAATTAAACCAAACACCTTGTAATCACTGTTGACTGCTTACATGATAGAATATCATACATCTCGCAAGTTATTTTGGCAAAAACGACATGTAACCAAACCAGAAGTGGGCTTCTCATAGCCAAACTATATCGGGTCTGTAGTTAACCGAGATGGTGAAATGGCGGATATTGCTTGCTGGGAACAATATGTCAGTGTCATTGTTTTGTCTCAAGATGCACATCAGTAAAGGCCTAATCCTGGCTTAATCTAAGCCTTGTCTGTGAAACCAGGCCTATGTGAAACAGTATAATGTTGGGATTATCTCATCGGGCCCTTTTTGGACTCTGATGACGTGTTTCCACATTTATTGACATCATAAATAATTTTATACTTTCTTTGTCTTCTATCACACTGCCTATTAAACTATGAAAAACTAGTAAATTTTGTGATATTTTTTTTTTTAATACATCTACTGAGGGGAGTGGTGGTGAATTTAACATTCTTTCAGTCTTTTGTGACTGCTGTAATCAATTTCTCTCACTTTTTTTGTTTCTCTTTTGGAGAATCGTGTAAATGCAATCATGGATTTTTTTTATATTTGTTATCAGAGCAAATGGGAATGCAAAAATTATATGTGCTTCAGTTTCCCGTTCACAAGTTTACCTAATTATGACATAATTTTTTTTTTATCCATTTATTGAATTTTAAATTCAACTTTAAGAATCTAAGAATGAGAACTAGATGTTGTCACTACTGATATTAATTCTGGTTGCATTGTACTCTTTTGTGTACTGCACATTTTGTACAAATGTAGTAGGTTCTATGCTTATAGAAATTTATATGATATATACAGTGACATTGATGTGTTCTATTTCAGGCATTAGATCGATTTTATGAGGCTGTCATGCAGGGCATTCTGAGACACTTCAATTTTGATGGTAATTAAAAAAGAAAAGAAAAATCTGATCATGTACAATGGACAAATAAATACTGATGTTTTTTTATGTATGTGTTTCTCAGTGGTGAAGTGTATTCTGGTGGCTAGTCCAGGCTTTGTGAAAGATCAGTTCATCTCGTACCTCTTTAAAGAGGCAGTGAGACAAGACTGCAAAATTCTTCTGGAGAACAGACCCAAGTTCATGATGGTGCACTCCTCGTCTGGACACAAGTATTCTCTCAAAGGTCAGAGTTCCTCAATCCTCTGTTCACCTCTGTTAAAGTAGGGATGTGCAAAACCTTACATTTTCATTGCCAAGGTTTACAGGGATAGCAGTTATAAATGGTACATTGGAAGAGGCTGTGAAAAGGGGAAAATATGTTCTTAAATCAGTAGTCTAATTAATAGAATAGCATTAAATGATCTAAAGTCACTTGCAGCTAAACTCTGAGGGACAGTGGCCCTCCAGTAGCATGATTGGACACCTCCGACCTAAAGACAGTTGACAGCCAGATCAACTTACAGATGCATTAGTATTACACGTGCATTAGCGTTTATTTGACAAACACAAAAGCTGGTTTCACAACATGAATAATAAGTGTATAAAGCATTAATACAGTCATGGCCAAACATTTTGACAGTTACATACAATTTGTGTTTTGCAAAGTTTGTTGCTTCAATATTTGTAGATAATTTTTTCACATGTTTCTATGGTATACTGGAAAACAATAAGCATTTCATAAGTTTTAAAGGGGATCTATTATGCCTCTTTTTACAAGATGTAATATAAGTCTCAGGTGTCCCCAGAATGTGTCCTCTCAAATTATAGTGCCTTAGTGCTCAGGGTTGATCACATCATTTCTGGGCGCCTGCTTTTCCACTCGCCTTTTGAGGATTGACCACAGGTTCTCTGTGGGATTAAGATTTGCCTGGCCACGGATCCAAAAATGTCAATGTAATGATCTCTGAGCCACACCATTATCACTCTTGTCTTGTGACATGGTGCTCCATCATGCTGGAAAATGCATGGATCATCACCAAATTGCTCCCGGATCGTTGAAATTTGCTCTTGCAGGACTTTTAATCCCATTCTGTATTGTGGCATTCTTTGGAGGCAATTGCCAACATAAGAACACAATGATTGGAAGCACTTCTTCCCTCATTTTATAGCTTTTATTCTCTTATAATCCAATCATAATGATAGAGTGATTTCAGATTTCACCTGACTGGTTTTGTGGTCCAGGGTCACATATATAAGTGTGAACAAGTACTAGTTATATGTTGCACAGGTATATCTGTGGCAATATCCAACATTACATTGTATAGGTCAAAATTATCTCTTTTTTTTGTGCCAAAAATCATTAGGATATTAAGTAAAGATCATGTTCCATGAAGATATTTTGTAAATGTCCTACCGAAAATATATCAAACAATTATTATTAGTAGTTATATGCATTGCTAAGGACTTCATTTGGACAACATTAAAGTCGATTTTCTCAATATTTAGATTTTTTTGCACCCTCAGATTCCAGATTTTCAAATAGTTGTAGCTTGGCTAAATTGTCCTATCCTAACAAACCAAATATAAATGGAAAGCTTATTTATTTAGCTTTCGAATGATACATAAATCTCAATTTACAGGGTCACATATGAGCTGATGATATGATTAGTGAAATTCAATATTCAAGTTTGTTAGCTAGTCATTTTGAACAAATTTTCTCTGCCAATGAAGCCTTTTGCAATTATTAAAAGCATCTGATCACTCTGCGAACAATGTGAATCAACTGAAGCAAACTTTGCGAAACATTTATGTCACTGCTAATACTTTTGGCCATGGCTGTGCTATGAATTAAATGATGCAAAGGTATGAAGCTATCTGCTTTTACAAATCAGGACCATTAACAGAATAAAGATTAATAATCTAATTTACACGTTTTGGAGAGGTTTAGTGAATGACACACAATTTAATCTGATCACGCTGCTTTTTTTTTTGTCTTTCATTTTTGTTTTTAGTTGGCAAATGAAAAAAAACATAAATTCAAAGTTTCAAATCAAACTGCCTTAGGTTAATGTGCCATGGAAATTTCCTCCATAGCACCACAATCCATAGTCCAACCAGCGGTATGGGTCCACTAGACCCTGATCAGACATTTATGAATGTGTACTAAATGCAGAAATCAACCAAATAAAAAGCTAAATTATTTGAATCATTTGTTACATCAAATATTCATCATGTTATGTAAAGGATGCTCCAGTTCAGTGTCACAAAACCGCTTATTACACTGAAGAGCATCAGTATTAGGATGTGCATGAGTGCTTTGACTCAAAACTGTTGGACGAGAAATGTTAATATTATTAAAACAGTCATTTATTTCACAGACACCGAGTGAGCAGATAGCACATTCTGTCTCTACAATACGCCACAAAGCTGTGGATTCTGTGTGATCTCTGTGTATGGCAATTTTCACAAACATTCGTACTAAATTCAAAATGTATAAAACATTTAGGAACAGTTGAAACCACATATACACAAATACAAAATAGATATTTAAAATTACACATAGTAAATCATTTATGTGTGTATACACTATATGAGAGTGCTTCATATAACCCCTTATATGGATATGATTTGGGTGTGTTTTATGCTAATTATTAACCTTGGGTTTGTGGGAAAAATAATAAATAATTGAATATGCTGTGATTCAAAAGAGCATTTGATTGGACAAAAATTTGTATACTGAGAAGGAGAATTTCCTTATTACCTTTCACGCAGTGTGTAATATAGCTGTTTGTGAATGTAAAAGTTCTGCAAAGTTTCAAAGATCAAAGTGCACAATAAATTGAGTTATTGTCTGCCAAAAGATAAAACCAATACTGAGTTGTCAGTAATTTCAATCTTACTTACAAATTTGCATTTAATGCCAGCCTATGGTCTTCATTGGCTGCAGCGAGCAACGTTTACTCATATTTTATGAGAATTTTTAGAAATTGATTTCAGTTTTTAAAGTGACATCATAAATGTGAGATTTTATTTCTACAGAAGTGCTCTGTGATCCAGCAGTCACGGCTCGATTGTCTGACACCAAGGTGACTAAGTTTGGATTTGTACATTTGCTCATAGTTTGTAGCATTCTGCAAGCACTGTGTTTATTGATTCGTTTTTTTCTTTCTTTCTTTCTGTTTTAGGCAGCTGGAGAGGTCAAGGCTTTGGAAGACTTTTACAAGATGCTTCAACAGGAGCCTGATCGAGCTTTCTATGGGTGATCAAACTCACCACAATTTAGTTATAGAGTCATTCCTGTCAATATTACACACAAAACATTTGCATTTCAGGTTAATCAATGGCATGTAACATTATTGATACATGATCATTTATAATTACATGATCATCTTTGCATATATTAATAAAGCTTTTGTTCTGGACAGATTGGCTCATGTGGAAAGAGCGAGTGAAGCTTTAGCCATCGACATCCTGTTGATCAGCGACAAACTATTTAGGTACTTATGAAAGTAATTAATTCATTATTTGCCTCTTTAACTTCATATAGAAAATATAATATATATATATATATTTTTTATTTTTTTTTTCTTCTTCTTCATGATAGACATCAAGACATAGCCACCCGCAGCCGGTATGTTCGGCTTGTTGACAGTGTAAAGGACAATGGAGGAAATGTCAGGTATTCATATATAATTTTTCAATCCAGTAAGTGCATATATTTATAGTGCTGTCTGTGTTATGGGAAATATTAGGCACCAATAATGTTGACTCCATACCCCCCCCCCCCCCCTTTCCTTAAAGAATATTCTCAAGCCTGCATGTATCTGGAGAACGTAAGTTTTTTTTTTCAAAGTCTTTGTTTCAGAGATAATAATTTTAGATCGCCATGTGACCTGAAATGGTGTGATTTTTTTTTTTTTGTCTCTGTAGAGTTGAATCAGCTGAGTGGAGTGGCGGCCATCTTGAGGTTCCCCATCGCTGACGTGTCTGAACCTGAGGAGGACAGTAGTTCTGATGAAGACTAGCATTATGGTCTTGTGCAGAAGGATTTAGTATGAAAGGTTGGAAATGCTTCACATTTAGGACTAAACGGAATAATTAATCCATAATGGCCTTAATAAAGTATTTAAAATCAGATGAAGCATCACAACCTGGATAATTTGGATTATTTGTGATTTATGTAATTACAAAAGAATCTTGTAATGCTTTTTTTTTATATATATATATATATATATAT